>NW_011888858.1:4217529-4315632 GCF_000151845.1 Pteropus vampyrus
CTCTGGTCCAAGGTAGGACCACTTCTAAGGTGAGCAGCAGCCACAGCAGCTCTGCAAGGACATTTGGAGGAAGCATCTCCCATGGACAAATCTCTTACAGGCTAGTCACTATGCTAATCCATGGCAAAACCATCTGTCCATTCCTTAGATGATACATTCATAGCCGCCTCAATGAATCTCTCGTAGATAATGTGAGCTGTTTGTTTGAATTTTAGAAAACAATCAAGTCAAGTTCACTGTTCGGCCACTGAATTCTTAAGTTTCAAAGAATTGTGGGTCTGAATGGATGACTACTCATAAACCCTTTCTATTGCCCCACAGTATGGCTTTGCTCAAAATGTTAAGGAGAGAGAAAGACTGGAAGAGAGAAATGGTAGCAGCATCTTGTATTTCCAAAGGATTTTGTAGGTGCTCAGAATATGATCCAGCATGACAAATTATTTCTGTGAAAAAGGTAGCTAGAAAGGAATATTGTCTCCATTCTCTAGATAAGAGAATTAACGGAAGATAATTGGAATAGGTTGATTATAATGCAGCATGCAAATGCATATCTACTACTCTTTATTCTAGTATTCTAATCCACCCTGATGGAAATAACAACATTATCATCAATAATAACAACTAACACTTCCTGAGTACTTATCATTCTTTACATATATTATCTCATTTAATCCTCCCAACAGCTCTACCCAATGAGTACTATAATTAGCTCTACTGCACAGATGAGGATAACAAGTATTAAGCCAACCCAGTTTCCCATTTCTTAAATATCATCCTGAGATAAGGTGTTCAAGGACATAAATGAGCTCTTTTTATAAAGACTCAGCAATTCCTCATAATACTATGTAAAAAAAGTTTATATTTTTTCCCTTTTTATTTATCTTCCCTTCCTAGTACTGGAAACTTACCCACAGAAACAAAAGGAGTCTTAGATCTTCATTGTATCTCCTTCTAGGAGCCATTTGAACTTGAGTAAGACATTTTATTTCAGTTTCCTCTGAAGTTTATAGAATGGGAATAATAGCCCTCTGTTTATTTCATTGAAGTGTTGTGAGGGTGAGATGAGACATTATAAATGAAAATATTTTGTAAAATGTTAAGCTCCATGTAAACACTGATTATAAATGTTATTTCTACTTATAGATGGTCTTCTTTTCTTTGCCTCATTTCCCCCTTATTTTTCTGAATAAAGACATTGCATTCTTTTACGTATTATCATATCTAACTGTCTTCCAAATAGTGCAATTAACTACAACAAAAAAGATAATAGCTAGATTTCTGAAGAAGTTCACTTAAAACTGTTTCATTCCTCTAGGCCTAAATTATTCTCCTGGTATACTTAATTTTCTGACCCTCCAGATTATGTCACAGTGCATTACATCTTCAAAGGACACATTGGTATCTTTAAGTATATCAAATACAGAGTTATTAGGTGATCTCCAAAGCTTGGAGTTATTCGTGCATCTCCTGAAGTGCTTAATGTCACTAGGAGAAACATAATACCTTAGATATTGAAGCCCTAAAGTTAACTTACTTGAGAGAATTTGTTCTTTAAAATTTTTAGTTCTCTATAAAAGTAACTCAGGTTTTAAGAAGAGGTTGCAACATACAAGGTGATGAAAGTAGAAAAGAAATTTCAAAAGTATGACTATAAAAAGCAGATATTCAGAAAGAAAATATTTTAAGAAAAAAAATATATGAGTAAAAACACACCATAGCAAAGTCAGTGTATCTGTGTTGGTATAAGGGTGAGCAGTAAGAGAGAGAGCAGAGGGTAAGTTCTCTTCTAAGTTCCCATAGAAGCCAGGTACTGCCTAAACTTAATTGTGTGAGAAGTCCAGCATGATTATAATTATTAAATCGAGCTCATTCCTATACCATGTTCAAAGAGGTATAGGAAAATCTTAGCATTGGTGAGTAAGAAGGGCATCGACTTCCAGTGAGAATTCCAAAAGAATAAAGTATAGATTTTTACCATACCCATTCAGGAACAAAAATTGGTTGTGCCTTTCAAATATTGGTGAAGCCCAATGTTTCATAAGTTATGTATTAAATGTCTACATAAGTATGGCACTATCATAGTGCTATAGAGACATAAAACAACTTAACTAAAAAAGATACTAAAGAAACTCTTACATATTCATACACACACATACCCCACACAGAAAACTAAAAATTAATAGTTTGATCAATCTATTTTTCTTTGTCTTTCTACTGTTTCTTACGATACCTGGGGTCGGGAAGGAAGTCCTAGTCTCTTTTTTTCTGACCTATATATAATAGTCATCTATTGCTATATAACCAATTATCCCAAAACTTAGTGGATTAAAACAACAATAAACATACTATTTATGACAGTTTCTGTGGATTAGAAATTGGTGAGTGGCTTAGCTGGTTGGTCTGGCACAAGGTCTCTCAGAACATTCCAGTCAAGGTGTTAGTTGGGGCTGCAGTCATTTGAAGGCGTGACTGGGAATAGAGAACCTGCTTTTTGGATGGCTCGCTCACATAAATAGCAGGAAGCCTCAGTTCCTTTCTTTGAGCGTCCTCATGACATGACAACTGAATTCCGCCAGAGTGAGTGACTTAAGAGAATAATGTGGATGCTCTATAACCTAGCCTCAGAAGTCACATACTGTCACTTTCACAATCTTATTGGTCATACAGATCAGCTGTATTCAGTGCGAAAGGAAACTATAAAAGGGCATGAATACCAGATGATGGGGCTCATTAGGGGGTCATCTTGGAGGCTGGCTATCACACTGGCCAAATCATACTATCTCTGAATCTGAGTCCCAAAGAATAAAAAGGCTATTGACCAAACAAAGCTGATAGGAGTCAGATATAGCCTCTGCAAAGTCAGAAACTTGAAACTACCTTCTTGGATGACAAATGATTGATATAAATGGCTTTGTTTAATGAAAAAAAAAAAAAGATTTCAGTTGAAGTAGCTTCACTTATTTGAAGGACTGCTACATAGAAGAAAGAGTAAACTTGTTTTGTGTCTCCTCAAAGACTGTAATAAGAATTAACAAATGGAGATGTATTAAATGACTCTTGCATTCCAGGCAATATTTAAGGGCTTAGAATAAAAAAAAAAATAGCCAAGACACAGTCCTAGACCTTAAAGAATGTAGTCTTTAGGATTTGTGGAAGAACATAACATTTTTGTGTATTCTCAATATGCCATGGATATTTAATATAATTATTGGAGATGTTCAGTAGATAAAGAAGCACCACATGATTTAGACTGAAGCATGGTTTTGGAAGCCAGTGTGGACTAGATGACTTCTGGGCTCCCTTCTGGTTTTATGAGCCTATGATTTTAGTAGTCTCCAGACATTTGTGAATTTAAAAGATGGCAGTGGGGAAAACCCAGTGCGACTTATATGCCGTATTTACAGCATTGGTTTAAATCGAGTGAGCTGCCATAGATAATATTCTAGGGTAATCTAAGAGAATCAACATGGACTTTACAAATTTATTATAAAAATACTTGGAAATAGACATTGAACCAAATATGTATATACAGTGTGAAATGATCATGGACAAAATGAAAACAGGATGATTTCATACATGTAGCCATCTATTTAATATTTATAAAGCACAAACTACATGCCAGGCACTGCTGTAGGTACTGAGAAGATAGAGGAAGTAATCTGAATCTTTCTCTGCTGATGTTTAAGACTGTAGATCACAGTGGTAAGATGATGGGTGAGGAAATATGCTGTTTAGGCGCAAATCCTTGTTCTACTGCTTGCTAGTTGTGTAGCTTTAGGCCAAGTTACCTGCTTTATTTTTGCCTCGGTCTGCATATGTGTAAAATAGGGATGAAAATGGTACCTATGTCATAGGGATATTTGTGAAGCTAAATGGGTTGATATGAGCAAAGTGCTTAGAATGGAGCCCAAATGTACATATATGTTAACATAAACATTTGTTTCTTTTTCCAAGTAAAGTAGATTCTACCCTCAGGAAGTGCCCAGTCTAGTTTGGATCACCCTCTTTCCCACTTCCTCAGTCACCACAGTTGCTGAGATGACTGTAGAAGCAGAATAGGATCTCTGTTGCCCCTCACAAGCCTTGTATTACACACAACCTTTCCTTAATCCTATGGCACCGGGGCAGCAGTGCTAGTCCATTACTTATCTGGTGAACACAGTGAAGTCTAAGGTTGGGAGACATCGTGTAAATTTTAGGTTAAAAAAGATTTTTAAAATGATCAATGTGGGTCAAGGGATTAATTTCTTTTTTGAAACTATACTCAGGAGTAAAGACCAAGTAAGATATTTTATTTGTTTTCCCAGAGGACTAAGAAGTTTGAATTTCTTAAGACAATTTAAAATGTTCCTGATGCAATTTAAAATTCATCCTCACATCTAAGAAGATGGTTCTCATGGCTGGCACTGAATATTTCTGCTACTGAGACCATGTTTTCTAAAACCACATCTACCCCATACAAATAAATTAGGTTCAAGAACATAAAAAATCATACATTATTATTAATATTATTGTCCCTGTCACTATTCTTAGATATTAATAGAATAGTGTAACATATTCTGTGTGATTACCAAGTTCTGTGTGATCCCACCCCATTTACCTTTTTCAGAAATCATATGCTAGATATGATCCTTCTCTCAACTAATTTTTTAGGTTGGCCATTCTTGTATCACGAGTTTGATGTAAATTTAGACATGAAAGTCCAGCAGGTGCAGGCCTGAGGCTTTAATTTTTCACCAAAGACCTTAATTTCCCCAACCTAGAATTCCAGGAGAAAATATGTCCACATTGCTTCCTTGGGCCCATGGGCAGAGTTTGTGGTTTCTGTCTTACAGCCCTTCCTGGATGGATGCTGTGATCCTGCCTTGAATCTACCCATGGACAACTTTCCTATCACAGCATGAGTGCTAAAACTCCTGCCTTTAGCTGTTGGGACCTACTTCTGATGCAATAGTCTCCCTAGCCTCAGGGGGTAGTCTATGAGTCTATCATTTAAACTTTAAGCTTTTTCTTTGCTTCTGGCACTAAAAAGTTTTCCCTTCTCTCTTTTGAATTTAGTACTTACTGTATTACTATGTTTTTAAATAGGGCTTATTATTTTAGAGAAGTTTTAACTTTAATAAAAATTGAGAAGATCATACAGAGAATTCCCTATACTCCTGCACACAATTTTCTGTATCAATCTCTTACAGTATATTTGCTAAAATTAATGAACCACTGTTGATGTTTTATTATTAACTAAAGTCCATAGTTTATTCAGATTTCCTTAGATTTTTTTTAAAAAAATTTTAAACTAATTTATTTTTTCTGTTCCAGAATCCCATCCAGGATACCACATTACACTTAACTGTCATGTCTTCTTAGGCTTTTCTTGGCTGTGACAATTTCTCAGACTTTCCTTATTTTTGATGACTTTGACAGTTTTCAGAACTACTATTCAGGTATTTTGTAGGATGTCTCACCATTGGAATTTGTGTAATGTTTTTCTCATGATTAGAGTGGGTTATGGATTTTGGGTAGGAAGATCAGAAATGTTACTGAAAAGTGCCATTTCATCCTAGCATAACAAAGGTATACATTATCAACATGATTTATGGTTGTTGATGCTGAGCTTGATTATCTGGCTGCAGTAGTGTTTGTCAGGTGTTGTTAGATGGTAAAGTTAGTTGTCCTACCTTTTCCATATTGTATTCTTTGGAAGGAATTCTCTATCGTTCACACATAAGTGGGGAGTTATGCTCCCCTTTATGTCTGTATTTTTAAATGGTTATATTTGATCTAGGATTTCTGTGAGTTTCCAGAGTCAAGAAGTTCTGTGTTGGCTCTGTCAGCCAAGTTGCTGGTTGTAGAAATGGAGTTCCTCCCCAAGATTTGCTATTCTTCTACATAGAGTGGACACTGGTCGATTTCTACCTTACAGCATCTCTGTAGCATTTCACATGGACGATTACTATCTCCTTCTTTTACTTGTAACGCTACACTCTCTTAGTTTGCCTCTCATCACTGGCTACTCCCTCTCAGTTCCTTTTGTCATTCCCTCATCCTTCCCTCATCTCTAATCACTGAAATTCCTTCATCCTAGATCCTTCTATCTTCTCACTCTTAGCTTTTGAGCCATCTTGGTCACTTCTATGGCTACCTTTACCATCTGTGAGCTGATGAATCCCAAATGTATTTATTTTCTGCCAAGACTTCTCTTTTGAACCTGTCCCCTTTTCCCCTTTCTCCCTGTCTTATCTATCCATCGATCCACCACATATCTTTCTATCTATCTAATATCTCAGTCTATCTATGTTCTACTTGGCATCTTCACTGGGTGTCTCACATTCCACAAACTGAATCCGTTTCCCTTTCCTGGGAGATCTTTAGTGTGGCTGAACTTAGGAGACTCAAACATGATCATCAGGATGAAGTTGTGTTTGCTTTATCCCTTGTCCCTGCCTTCCTCAGTGTTGGCATTATTCTCAGTCAGTTTCTACCATTACAAGAGCAATATGGCTCCTCGTAGATTCACAGAAACATAGATTTCACGCCTCCCAATAGTTCTATTAAAAGTCCTGCTATTGAATCTCTTTGGCTCTGTCTGAATCATGTGTCCATTTAAACCAATTGCTGTGGCCCAGGGTATTCCATTCTCTCTGATTTCCAGCCCTTGGTCATATGCCCACTCTTGGCATTGGGGATGTCATCAGCTTAACCTAACCACATGTGCTGAGAGTGGGGGAAATATGAGTTATCACAAATCCTCAAAGGCAGGTGGGATGTGTGCCTCTTTCAGAAGCAGTGGAGATGCATATTGGGTAGGTTGGACTATTGGTCTCCTATTTGGGGGGTTTTAAATGCACATCTGATAATGTCACTGTCGAGATTCACATCCTCAGTGTATCTTTTTTATTTTTAGGATGAACTTCAAACTCCTTACCAAGCCTTCAAGTTTCCACCAACCTCTTTGACTGCATCTCAGTTTGGCTCCGCCTTCCTCACTGCAGTCCAACCACACTGGCTTTGGTTTGTACCTGATTCTCACCATGCTTTTTTCTCCCTCAGGGTCTTTAAACGTTGTTGTTTATGTTCCCCTAAAATTCATATGTCGAAATCTTAACCCTCAGTGTGATGGTATTAGAAAGTGGGTGCTCTGATAGATGATTAGGTCATGAGGACAGAGAAATGAATTTCTGTTGTTTATAAGCCACACAGTCTAGGTATTCTGGTATAGCAGCCCAAACTAACTAAAATAAACATGCTGTTTCTGGTGTCTGGAACTTTTTCATCTCTTATATTTCTCCACCCTCATACTTTTGCTTAGCTCATCAACTTGAATGCTATTTCTTTAGAAAAAGATTCCTGATTTCTCAGAGTGAGTTAGATCAGTTAACTGCTCTCATGGTCCCCTGTACTCCATAGGACTGATCACAATTCTAATAGTTAATTATGTTTATAATTATCTGTTAGCCCTCCCTAATGGACTTTATGGTTCATGAAGGCAGGGACTGTGTTTTATTTACTAAGGCACGAAATATGGCACATGGGAGTAATTCAATGCATTTTTTTTTTTTTTTAATGAATGAATGAGTGAAAAAATGAGAGTTTACATGCTGTCTTAGTCAGCTCAAGGTGCCATAACAAAATATCATAGACCGGGTGTCTTAAACAACAGAAATTTATTTCTCACAGCTCTGGAGATTGCAAGTCGAAGATCAAAGTGCTGTCTAATTTGGTTCCTGGTAAGAGTTAGCCCCCTGGCTTGCAGGTGGCAGTCTTCTTCCTATGCCCTCACACCAAAGGGAGGAAGGTGGGGAGAGCAAACTCTCTGGTCTCTTCTTATAAGGAAACTAATCCCATCCTGAAGATCACACCCTCATGATCTCATCTGAACCTAATTACCGCCTAAAAGCCCTATATCTGAATACTATCGCATTGGGGGTTAGAGTTTCCATGTATGAATTTGGGGGAATCTTGATTCAGTCCATAGCACATGCATTACCTCATTTGACCCTTGATAACCCTATGACATAGGTTTCAATTCAGGATGAAGAAAAAGAAGCTTAGAAAGTTGAATCTGCACTAAGCCTCTCAGGTAGTGACAGAACTTGGAAGTTTTCAAACCTAGGAATATTTGCCTTAAAAACAACTGAAGAGTTGCTGCCTTATGAGACCCCTGAAGCATTATCCTGTTTGGTTTGGAGTCATTTGGTCTCAATGTAAATGTGTAAGTGTGTGAAGCAGGAATGTAAAGGGGAACTGAAATGGACAGCAGTCCATTCAGCAGAGAGTAGTTGAGCACCTGAACACTGAGGAGAAAGATACTGACACTGAGGAGAAAGATACTGAGAGCGGGGGTTCATCCCTAGGAAACTAGGGGAGGGAGTTTGACAGGAAACTGGAGTCTGGAGGGTTAGGGGTGGAGTTTGGAATTCTCATGTCAACATCTTCCCTCACCCTCTGGGCCATGTTCCCAGGTCCCACACCCTTTGCTGGCTCTGACAGGCTTTTTTAGAGCAGAAAAAAAGAGCAAAAGAGGAAGAGCAAAAATAAAGCCGCCCCCACCTTACATTGATGCTGTGGGAGTTACAAAGATCTCTCTGTTGAATACATCTTAGAGTAGAACATTTCCCCCATACAAAACCAGTGTTAAGATAAGGCTGAGATTCTTGCAGTCCTCGAAGCCTAATTAACTCATGATGTTGGAAATAGCACTAGTAACAATACAACTCAATTCAGTTAACATTTACTGAGTGCCTTCTCTGAAGCATGAATTGTGAAAGATGCTGGAGGTTTAAGGAGCTATGAATGACTTCCTCTGCCCCTGAGAAATTATCAGCTATGTGATAATTTAGATACTTTGGGGCACCAGTCCCTTATCTTGGCCACTGTTATTACAGAAAGGTGTGTAGGCATGCCTAGAACAGACTGGCCTTCTGTCCCCTTGTTCTCTTTTCTCACCCTGCCATTTGCAGCTGCTCCTTCAACTGAATGTAGCCACTGGCCTCCTGGTTCCTGCCAAGAGAAAATTCAGGAGTTTAGCTTACTCAGTACACTGGAGTTAAAGCTTTGAGTTTGAGTATTCAATAACCATTTGGCCATGGTAAAGTCACATAGGATCTCTGAAACTAAGGAATAAATTACATCCTCCTTGGTTACCCCACAGGGTTCTTGGGGAATATTAAATGATCTGTATATGCTTAATAAACATAAATCATCACATAATGCAAAAAAAAAAAAAAAACTGTGCTGATCCTCATAGAGTTGATTAGCTGGATGAGGCCTTAGAGATTCCCTATTACCACCCTATATTTACTGTGTGCCAAGCTCTCTTCTAAGCATTTTGCATGTATTAATCCATTTAATCTGCAGAGCTGCCCAGTGGGGTAGGCACTACTATATCCTCATTTTACACATAATAAGTGGCAGAGCTGAGAATAAAGGCAGTCAGGCTCCAGATCCCATTGTTAACTACTAAACCAAGCTGCCCTCTGTGTGCTTCATTAGTAGCTTCTGTATACTCTTCTGGGAGCACTGAACAGAATTACAATTGCTTGCCTTTGTGATAAATAAGCTATTGGAAGGCGGGGACTTTCATTTACACATACAAATATGTGCATGCACATGCACATGCGTGCGCACACACACACACACACACACACACACACACACTTGCACAGTGCCTGCCACATTGTTGGAGCTCAGTAAACATTTGTTAAATGAATAAATGAATAGATGTCTTCTGGGGAGATATACAGTAAGTCTAATATTTTACTATGTTCTTCCATTATCTTTTCTTGGCTAACTATGCTCATTTCCTTCAACCATTTCTGGTAGGTGATTGTTTGGAATTTCTCACTGTCCCCATTGCCCTCCTTTGCACTTTCTCAACTTCCACAATGACCCATCTAAAGTGATTTGCTAGGGTGTGAGAATAGTCTAACCAGTGCTAGGTCCCACTTGACTATCCTTTTCTGACTCCACAATATATGCTCAATATCCAGGACTCTCAGGAGCCCACTATTGCCCCTGAAATATTTGTATGCCTGGGCAACTTCTTGACTATGAAACCAATACCCAAGGTGACCCTTAGAACGTTACTAGTGGTCTAGGCAGGTAAGAGTAATCTATTAAACTCTTTTTTCCTTCCCCTCCCTTTCCCTACCCTTCCCTTCTCTTGTGAGAGGAGGAAAGAGATTTCCTAAGGTCTTAATGGACAAGGTTATGGTTGATGAGGGAGTTGGTGGAGGAAATTGCATCTTCCAATCTGAAATCCAGAGAATTTGTCAGCTTTGATTCACGGCATGACTACAGTGAGTTTTCTTGTGAGGAAAAGAAAAGCATCAGCATAGCTGGCCTCACATATTCGACTATATTTAAAAGGATGATGGGACAACATGCTTGAATTTGGGTATGTTTTGAAAAAATCTGTAGTACAGTGGACAAAAATATTTGTAGAGTGTGAGGTTCCTGAAATCGGGGAAGTACAGCCTTTGGTTCTGATCGTAGACTAAAATATTGAGAAAAAGCGAGATTCGATTATTAAGTAAACTGGCAATCAAACGAGCAATAAATTCTCTATTCCAACCTGGGTTTTCATTTTCAGTTGTTTTAGTTAGAGATTACTTTGAACTACGTGCCCCACCGGACACTTCGAGCTCTGTTCGCCGGGTGGAGGTTAGCGCACCTAGTCCCCAGAGCCACCCCCTGGCTGCTCCGCGGCTCACCAGCTGGAGGGCGGGGCCGCGCCTCGGGAGCGGCGGGTGGAAGTGGAGGAAGGCAGGCAGCCTGGGAGCGCGCAAGGCCTCACGTATGCGCGCCCACGCGCCCACGCACCCGCCCGCACTCCCGGGAAGTCTCGCGATGCCCTAGCCGGCTGCTCCCGCTGCGGGTGGCTCTGGCTGTTGCTGTGGTTGCCTGAGTTGCTGCGGCGGCGGCGGCGGCGGCGGCGGTGGTACTGGTGAAGGTGTCGGCCCTTGGGCGGATGTTGACATTGTATTGTTGTTATTGCTGACGGTAATGGCGGCGACGGCCGGGACCCCATCTCCTCTGTAGCCGGAGCCGAGACAGCCAAGAGCCAACTCTGCGGCCTCTAGCCGGCGGCAGCGACTCCCCTCAGCCTCCGCCGCCTCGCCACCCCGTACCGCGCGCGGCCCCAGCCCCTGGAGTCAGGCTCCTTTGGGCAGGGGGCCTCGGAGGCTCAGGATGGCGGATTTCGACGAGATCTATGAGGAGGAGGAGGACGAGGAGCGGGCCCTGGAGGAGCAGCTGCTCAAGTACTCGCCGGACCCGGTGGTGGTCCGCGGCTCCGGTCACGTCACCGTGTAAGGCCCGGAGGAGGGCGAGGGCGAGGGCGAGGGCGGGAGGTTCAGGGCTGGGTGGGCACCCCTTACTCCTCGAGAGCCCTCTTTCCTCGCTGTCCGTGTTGTGTTGGGGGCCTTCGGGAAAAGTAGACGAACAGGAAGTGAGAACTTGCTTTATTTTCATTTGTTTAGGTCTTGGAAACGGGGACAGACTGCTCTTCCTTCCCCACACACCCCTTTTAGCAAGCCCTGCAGGCCTGGGGCGATGTGACGGATCCCAGAGCGAAGGTTTTTCTTTAGGGTCTGCCTTTCAAGCTTCTTTAGGGACACCCCTTCAAGCTCCGGGTGGAAGTACACGTATTTAGGAGGTCCCTCCCCCTTGTTTTATCATCCAGTTACGCTTTGATTCTTTTTCCTCGTCTGGGCCTTTGATCCTAGTGACTTATGGCTTAGAAGCCAGATCTGGGCCTTGTGAGACCCCAGTGACAATCGGAAATGAGTAGTTCACTGCAATTGTGTGTGTTTCACACATACCCACAGGTCTTCCCAGTTTCTTGCAGTCAATTTCTGCAGAACGAATGCAAATTCCTGTAATTGTATATGATAAAAATGTATAAATGAACATACATTTTAAGATATGCAGAATGATATATGTTCACAACTTTTTATTTTTTTAATCTTCGTGATGGACACACTGCTCAGGTCGCTGAGGGTTCTCTAAGTCCCTCCTTTGGGCATGAACTCTGGGGTCGCTTCTTCATTTGATAAGGGTTCCTCTAAATCCGTTTAGCAACATTTAAAAGTACAATATTCAAACAATAAGGAAGAAGAGCCTTCTGAAAGGTCATGACTAATAAAAGAATGTGAAGACTTGAACCAAATAATGAGCTGTCCGGAAGCAGGAAGTTTTGTAAAGTTTCTCTGAGTACAAAATTTCGTACAACTTGAACCATTTGTACACTTTTTCATTTTAGATCTCCTCTTTAAATCATAAATCAAACTTTCACTCTTGTCAGATATCTCCACGCTTCACCTTTTTAGTAAAATAAAAGGGCCAGCAAGTCTGAGACTGTAACAGTTTTCATTATATTTTGGTATAGGGTGAGTGGGATGTGCAATGAATAACTTACTGAAACAGTAAGACTTCTCATATGAGATTGTCAGCAGGATCCTTGCATTTCTCAATACATGATATGACCAAACATGTTGTTTGGGTATGCTTATATAATGCTTTGATTTCTTTAGCACCTATTAGTTTATATTCAGGTGACTTAACCAGGGTAAAAACACTGCATAATAGCTATCACAGCGCCATGAAAAGAATGGAATTTATCACCACAATAACAGTTACTTAGTGTTTTAACTGTCATCATCAGCAGAATTAAGAATTATAACCAAATATCATGGCTATTAAATCTTTTAACATATTTCACATAACTATTTTAGTCTTATAGCCTGTCCTTTAATTTTCAGTTTGACTTAGGAACTTTTCACATTGTTTTAAACCTAAGGGGTATATGGGTGCTTAAGGGATTTTCGAACTTTTTCATGTTATCTGCCCAAATTTCCCCCTACAATACTCATGTCAAAGAAAAGCAGGTAAAATTTTATTTGAAAAGGTGCAGCTATAGTTGTAATGTTTCCTCTGTTTAAGGAAAAGAAAAGGTAAGTACTTTGTTGAGTTAAACGGAAAATATAATAGGCAAATAGTGCTTAGAACTAAATAGGTGATCAGTAAATTTGATTGTATTTGGCTGCTTAGACAGGTTTACAGGGTGGGAGAGAATTATTAGTGGTTCTCAGTTTTAGCTCCCCATTAGAATTAACTGGGAAGCTTTAAAAAAATACCCCTGCCTTGGGCTCAGACCAGGCCAATTGAAGGCCAACTAGCTGAGTGGGGGTCCCAGGTGTGGATAATTTTTTTAAAAAGTCCCAGTGGTGATTCTTGTAGCTAGGATTTCAAACCACTGTTCCAGAGTAGTATAAAGAGGAACTATATGCCACCAGTAAACAGTATTCCTTTCCACATTGGGAGTTAATATTTCTATGATTTCCCTCAACCACTTGCCTCTCTTCCTGTTAACCTTGGCACTAGGCTCTAGGTTGAAATGTAGTCTGCCATTTCTTGGGTAAATTATTAATCTGTGCCTCTTCAGTTAAGATAGGGATAGTTATAGTCCCTAATTTAAGTTTAATGAGGATTAAATGAGACCATACATGCGAAGAATTCATCACACTGTGTTACTCTGCTCAATAAATATTAGCCTTTGTTAATTTCCCTCTACACAGTATTCCACTTTGAGAGACATAGGTGTAAAGCACAGTACTAAGAAATAGGAACTGCCGTTTTCGAACCTGGCAGTGATTCACTTTAGTCTTTTTTTTTTTTTCTATTTCTAAACTATTTATGTAGGTTAAATTACTATGTGAAGTATTTCAGTGAGAATTATAAGACTGCATTGAAAACCTAAGCCTGTTTTGTGGTGACATAAATAAGTATAGTAATAGTAATACACACCTTTTTTTTTTTTTGATATGACTGTCACACATGATTCACAGGCATACCATGCCAGAGGTAGTCCAGTTAGCACCTATAAAAGTTTTTGAAATTAGTGCTTACCAGTTACTGTAACTGTTGAGCATGGTCAGTTTTTCTTGCCTTTAAATATAAATCGGAAGAGCTGTTAAAATAGTTACAGTAAGACTGGTTAAGCTAATCACTACCTCTGCACCCCTACTTTTTTTTTTTTAACTAAGGAGCTGTTCAGAGCAATCTTCCCTTACCAATTTGAAAGTAAATGATGGTGTAAACTGAATCATTTGTAATCCAGATCATTCTGAATTTATGGATATAGATTTATCCATATGTATTTTTCAGATTTCACTTTTGAGTAGACCTTTATATTTCTCCTCTTTTCCTCTCTACTTTAATATATCATATTTTAGTATTCTTACTTTATTTTAGAAATCACTATATTCTCATATGATATAATTTGGCATGTCATTTTAGTGATGTGAAAAAGTACGTTACTTTCTATTTTCCTACTACATAAGCAGGACTTGATTAGTTTGGGGCATAATCAGATTTTTGGAACATAAGGATGTAAAAGGTATAGTTTGCCTAAGCAAAGTCTATTTTATTGGGGTTTTTAATACAAATATTTTAATATTGACTCCAAATCAGACTTATACTTTGTACTTCCATAATTCTTTCTTGATATTCTTTTGAATGAGTATATAATATTTTTTTTTCATTGTTAGATTTGCATGTAGTGATGTGGAACAAGATGGCAGGTCCAACAGGGAGAAATCTTGTGCAGAAGCATATTTTGAGAAAAAGTGGTATTTGAAAGAAGAGGGAAATGATAAGTTCCTATTACTACAAAATATTTATATACATATAATTTAAAAGGCTTAAGTTCACACTTCAGTTAAAAGTAGATTTCCTGTTTGTGCATGGTGGTGGGAAGGGGGTGTTTCTCATTTTATTATGTAATGAAGATGAGGAAAAAGGTAATTAATTTATTAAGTAGTATTGGCCAGATTGGTTAATATTTTAAAATTGTGGAGTTTTTTAACCCTCAAAATACATTTGTACAAAATATAATGATTTGTTGAAGACTGATTTTTCACAGTGATAATAGCGCTAAAGGATGTATTCATCTAAAATTAGAATTTAAAACTAGTTTTAGGCCAATATTTCCTAGCTAATTGATAATTATAACTGACAATATTTGCTCCTCCTATATCAGAATCAAACTTGGGACTTTCCTAAGGCATGTATAATCTTTGACTTCTAACTTAAATCTTGTCATAGAGCCAAGTTATTTTGCTGAGGTTTGTTTCTAATATTATTCTTTTTCTAATTCATTAAATTATCCTGTCTTTATGTACTCTCTTCTGAAGTATAATCTTGACACTAATAATTCCTTATTCTTCACCAGTTTTTATCACTGGCTGTGGATCATCACTCTGTTTGCTTTTCTTCGTCTCAGATATGCTGTGGAAAATTGAAAGGTTTAGAAATGTGACTTGAATAAAAATATCTGGCAACTACTTCGTAGTAGGATCTTTACGTAGGAAACATCACAAGAACACCTTAGTATTTATTGAACTTTCTAATGGTAGATTCAATAAAAAAATTGTCTGTCTTAAAGTGTATTGGTATTTCAAGACTGCTACTAGATGTTTTGGTTAGCAACAAAGAGATCTGAACATGATTTGCTCAGTTAACAGAATCACTTCAGTTAAACGGTTTTTAATGTCATGACTCCCACCTTCTTTCCCCCCACTCAGCATAATATATAAGACATACTCCATTTTAAAAGATCAGCCTTTTTGTTTTGAAATTCTTGTAGACCTCATTGATATTTCTCCACAAGGTTGTAAAGTTCTTTGAGGATTGTGCTTATTGGTCTTCATTTCTCCACTAAATATGCTGCTTGGAATATTATAGATCCTGAAATGTCCTCTACAATTTAGAGTCTAAATAGATGAAGTAATTGCATACATTGGATGTCAGAATTGCCAAAGGAATAACTATTTCTTCCCTTTCTGTACCTCCTAATAATGAAGGCAAATGATATTTTACAGTAGAACTCTTACAGAATCACATTCAAAAGATAGATGGCTCCTCTTTATTTTTAAACAAAATTTGGTAACTGTGAGGAAATTGTCAAATTAAGGTAGACGATTTTTTCCCCCCAGAGATTTTTGGTACTCCTTGTAATTTGAAAGGAAATTAGTTTGATTTATAGTATAGCGTTGAACATATCTTTGACAATACAAAGAAAAAAATACTAACCCTTTTAATTGGGCCAACTACCAAAACTTTTCAATGAGTAAACTCTTGATAAAATGAGAAATATGGTGGTAAATTGAAGTTATAGAATTTTACTGTATTTAGTTTTGAAATTTGCAAGGTGTTTTGGTCCAGACAGTTCACTGTTGGATTTCTGCCTACCAACAGATGTGAAATTGACTAGTACTTAAAATTTTATATGCCTGACTAAATGGAATACAGGGACTAAATGGTGAAAAGTAAATTATATGAAATTGTTTATAATAGTAAATAACCAAATACTATTATTCTAAATAATATTACTCTAAATAGTCTAAAGAATAATATTTTTTATTTTTGATTATTTATTTTAAGTTTATTGGGGTAACATTGATTAATACAATATATAATTTTCAGGTATACATTATAATTTGACATCTGTATATTCTATTGTGTTTACCACCCAAAGAAGAATAATAATATGAGAGCTGCTTTTAAATTCCAACTTGAGTTTATATTCCTAACAGATTAAAAGCCAGGATATTAAACCAGCTATATACTCGGAGGGGAATCTTTTAAGTTTCTTTAGTATCTATGTTTGGTTTAGCATTCTAATCTCTAAAACTAAGATTTCATTCTCAGTAAAATTAAGCTTAGAGTATAACATGTAGCAACAGATGCTCTTAGGTATCCTTACTCTAGTATCTTCTGTGTAAAATTTTTTGTGCATGAGTTTTCATAATTTGTTTTCAGAATTTATTTATAAAATCAGATCTTACACCAGTGTTTTCATGTTCATGCAGTCTAGCCTCACCCCAGTGTAAAATTTCTTAAACTTGCCTGATGATGAGAATGACTAGGACATTTAAAAATATATACATTTTAGGTTCTTACCCCAGACATCCCCAACCAGAATATTTAGAGGAAGAGCCTAGGAACTTTTATTAGTAAGAGCTTAAGTGATTCTCATATCAGACATATTTGGAAAGCAGTGTATGGTACTGTGGAAAGAGTGTGGTCTTTGATGTCAAGCGGAATTGGTTTCAATTCTCAGATACTTCCTAACTAACCATTAGCTTTTCTGAACTTTAGTTTTTTCATTTGCAAAAGGGGTAATATCTACCTCAGATTAGGTGTGAAAGTCATAAGTAATTTATCTAATGATCTGGACACAGAAGGTATTCAGCAGATTATTATCACATATTTTGATGTTTATCCATACATATTTTTTGGTTAATCTTTACTGTTTTCTTGGAAATCAGTCTAAAAGATGACATACGTTTTTCTGCTTTAAAACAAGATTGTGAGCATAAATCAGAATTATCTGATTGAATAGAGGAAACATTTAATCAAGAACAGATATTACCAAGTAGTTACACAGTGATATTCTTGGATGCTATTAAGATATTTTGGGGTTTGAGGATCTTCTCTAAAAGTCACTTTTGAATTTCACATGTGTAGACTTTTGCTTTCTGTTTACCTTCTTTTCTTTCTAGTTGATCAACTTTAAGAAGTGAGGCAACTAACCTTATTCGAACTATTTGTAAAGTAAGAGAAGTTGATTCTGTCGAATTTAGATGCTTGAATTTTAACAGTTGGATTTTAAGATATTTGTTTTTTCAGAATATTTTTTGCTTAATCCTTCATTTTTAGCTGTCTTATTGAGGTTACCTGATAAGTAATTTAATAAGTAAGTATTGAATCTTATGATAGGTATTATATGAGGCCATGACTATATAGTTATGAATGAAACACACAGTTCCTCTGCTCTCATGGAGCTTATAGCTAATAGACAAATTATGTCTGAGAAAATGTCTTTGAAGGAGACCAATAGAGTGCTGTGATTGAAAATAATGTGATTAGAAGAACCTCTCTGAGTGGGTAACATTTAGAAGGGATGAGAGTCCTGTAAAGAGCACCCCAGATCTGGAGAACAGCACAATAAGTGTGCCTTGCCTGAGAAACAAAGGCTACTTCTGTATTGTGGCTAGAATATAATGAACAAAGGGGATAGTGCCTTGAAAGGTAGGTTGGTGAGCTCAGTAGGGGCCAGAAAAGATTGTAGAGGGATAGACTGAAACTGGGAAAAGTAGTTAGGAAGCTGTTGGAACAGTCTAGATGAGAGATGATAGTGACGTGATCTAGGGTGATGGTGTTTAGATAAAGGAGGTATTACGATTCTGGCTATAAGCCATCAAGTTTCACAACTTTCCTATGAGATAGGAGATATGGAAAAATAGCAGTGGCCACTTTTGCCACTTCATTACTCAGTTGTGGTTTTTTTTGTTGTTGCCATTTTAGTATTGTTTTGTTTTGGCTTTATGGAAGGTGAGGTCAAAGAAGTGTGACTGCCCTTACTGTTGACTGGAGACTGTCTTGATGAAATACCTGCGTTTCCTGTTTTGCCACTGGGCAGCTGGTATGCCAAGAGAACTACATGTGCTGGAAGTGAAGAGGAGCTTTCCCATGAGAAAGATTTTGAAGTGAGGACCTTTGTAAAGTAGTATCCTTTAGCTAAAAGAAGTGTGGCGTTTCACAATGACCTGTTCATTAAATTTGAGGAAAAGATTATGTTTTTTACATCTTTACACTTTAAACTGAATTAGGCACACAAGAGCTAAAATTTTCTCACAAAGTCCTGGAAAAATGATTTTTTTCTTAAGCTTTTTTCCATCCTACTATCTAGTAAATTAAGTTTACTTACGGGTAGAGTTGGTTGGACTTTAGGGTAACCTACCTTTGTTATATTGGTTGGTTAGTGAATGTGTGTATTTAACATACATGCTTCCTGCAAGAGCTCCTTGTTGTCTTTGATCATGCATTATAGTTACAGTGGAGTCCTTGGTTAGTCCAGTGAAGGAGTTCCTATGTACCCAGCCTTTTTTCTCTTAGTCCTTCCTAAACTATTCAATTATAAATGTTACTTGAAATTAATATTTTTGGTAATCTGTACCATAAACCAGTTTACCATGTATTATTTCTTAAATGAACATAATTTGTCATTATATTGCTTATAAGACTTATATAAGTTTGAAAGACATTCTAAAATATGTATAAATTATATATACAAAGTTTTTTTGCTTTTAGTATGGTACAGATAATATAAAGTAGTTGAATTAGATCATGCGAATCCCTGTCATCAGAAGTTAATACCATGATGTTTAATCAGTACATTTATATAACTTCACTGTTTAACAACATATGTAATTATCTCTTAATACTTAAAAGTATAATCTTAAGAACTGAAAATTAGTAAAATTCTAATGCTAGAATATGTATAGTGATGAGGTTTATGGTAGTGTGGATGGTAATACATGATTTAAATAATTAAGCCTTTGATTTCACTGGTTTATGAATGAGATTGTACTTTCATAGAGCCAGATGAACCCAAAGGTTCAGATTTTGTCACACAGTTAAAATTTTTAGACTTATTCTGAGACTGATATATATGTCTCCAACTCCAGGGGTTCTGTATCTCCTGGGTCAACAGTATACTGGCAGTTCTAGCTCTTTCTCCTTGAACCACACTGATATTCAGATGTATATTAAGGCAGCCAGATTCATTTCAAATGTGATTTTTATGCATTAAAAAATTTAAATTCTGTAGTTATAACTTCATTTCCTAAAATAGCTAAAAAGCTGATTCCATTGAGCTCAGAGTTCAGCATAGGAAATGTGTTGTTGCCATCTGTATAACCCGTGTTCATGTGAATCTGAAATTCCTAGTTCATATGTTTATAGGTCTTATATCTATAGGAAGATTAAATTTTATGAGTCTATAGATGTGTACAGGTCGAGTGTCTCAGAATCCAAAATATCCATAACTGAATTTATAATCTTCCCCCTACACCAGCTTCAACTGCAGCCTTCCTCTTCTCAGTTGATGGCAGATCTGAACCAGGATTATAATTCAAGCATTCTGTCTCTCTATTTTGTTGCTCTTCCATCTTCACCACAGTAACATCTTTGTGCTTTTCAACCTTTGTCTCACCTGCCTGGCCTAATGCTTGCCTGTGTTAGCTATAAACTCTTTAATATTGCCTGGCTTTCCTGAACCTAGCACCTCTCTTTGTACTGTTTCCTCTATACCACCCCCTGACCTTGAAGAGGTTGGCAAAAAGTTGGAAAAAGTTTTGACAGTTAACATTAGCCAATTTGATCATTGGCTATTCGATTTGCTAAGCTGTTTGAAGATGATAATCATGAAGTCATTGAGATCTAGACATTCTCTAATTTATTAAGTTGTTCATAGTGGATATTAAAGGGTAATATTGCCTACTTTATTAGATCTCCCTAAAAAAACAGCAGATATTTGTGTTGTTTTATAATAATAAAAGCAGTTAAAATATACAGGGTTTTTTGCCATGCACTATTTGTGCTTTATGTATATGAACTCAGTGAGTTAGGCCAGTTATTATCCCTGGTGTGTAAGTGACACATCTAGTAAATGGCAGTGTCAAGATTACATCACAGGCAGCCTGGCTTCAGAATCTGTTTGCCTAATTGATTCTTTTCCTGAACCAAAGCAACAAACTTACTGTTCGTCAACACAGACATTTGTAACAAAACCCTATATATTTTGGGATTTTAGGTCCAAAGGCAAAAAGCTTAAAAACATATTTTTTTCTAGTTCCATCTGAAAATGTTAACATTTCATATGTATTTTAATTTTATAATTTCTGTTTGATGGAAAGAGTTTTTTTCTCTTCAGTTCTGAAATATTTTCTCAATTTAGAAGTTTCTCATTCAAGGACATAAACGGTTTCTATGCTTATAAAGAAAGTTACTGGAAGCATTGTCCTGTAGTAGAAATTGTCCTGGGCTTGAGTTCAAGAGAGTTGCGCTCTAACTTTGATCCTACATTGTAGTGGTCCTTAGTCCAAACATTTCGTGGGTTACTTATCTCTAATGCATCAGTTTCTGCATCTGTAAAATGAAATGTTTGGACTAAGGACCATTTCTAGCTCAGATTCTGAGATTCTACTGTCATGGAATTAGAATTTTTTCTCTTTAATTTCTAAATTTTTTAAAGTACACTTAATATATACTTAAACATACTTTAAATATAAGGATATTTAAAAATACTCTAAAATATACTCTAAAACTAGTAGAATTATCTTGAAACCTAGACATGTAATTGCACATATATTTCCTTAGTGTGATTTAAATAAAAACAAAACCCCTTTAATTATCCAGTTTTTCTTCAGGTTTACTCCTTTTCCTAATTATAATGAAAAATGTAAAGATTATTAAAAATCAGGAAGTAGTACTATCAAGTGAAATAGAAAATAAACCATATATAATCACCAAGAAGCAAAGGTTATTTAATATTTTGGTGCAGTTATATCTAGTCCTTATTAATTTTTTTCTAGAAATCTTTAGTGTAAAATAGTAATATATGTAGAAATTTTGGAAAACGTGAAAATATAAAAAATGAAATGTCACTCATAATCTTCTTGCCTAGGGTTAACCACTGTTGATATTTTGATGGATTAACTTTTTCTTTTTTTCTCTATATATGGGTTCTTAAAAAGTATGAAATATTAGGCTCTATTAGATTTCATAGAACAGAACCACTTAGGCAGCCTTGAGCAGTGGAAGTTCATGGAGATTGCATGGAGATTAAGGAAGATGGGAAACTTTGCTATTGTATGGCTTGCCTTCAAGAAGACTGGAATATTATTGTTTTGGATATAGTGCATTTCTGGTGATGAAATTATTGTCATTTTTCTCAGCAGCATGTGTCCTTTGCTTCCTGGTCTAGTGGTCTGTCATAGTGACTTGCCTACTTTTAGTTCCACCTTCCGCTGGAACTGGCAATCACCTTTTCTCTTTAGCTTATAGTTTCTGCTTACTCTTGGCTTAAGCTTATTCTTGTCTTCTACTTATTTATGGCTTCACTATATCTTGGTTACAGTTTAAGCTTCATGCTACCAACTATTGTCTCTTATTTTCAGATACCTGAAGAAAGAAGATCACATTGAGTTAGTTAATGTCCAAGTTGGGTAGAGCTGTTGGACCTTGCTATCCCATATGCTGCTAAACCAGCCCAGGGATTAGCTGTTCTTAAAGCAGATGCCCATTTATGGTCTAATTTGCCAGAGCAAAGGGAGCTGCTAGTCAAGCACTCAGAGTAACTACTATTCTGTAGTACACATGGTTTTGAGCTCTGTAGTATCCTTTCAAATTGATGTATTATGATTAATATAACCGTAGGGTATTTCTATTGTTTTAAAACTACCACTGTTAAAAATAGCACTACAACTCAGAAGCAAGGGAAATAATCACATAACCACACAAGGTGAAACAAATTCTTGCAGTTTTGTATCTAAAAGGCAAAATTTACCATGAGTTCAAAATACATTTTAATTTTAAATAACAATGCATTAGTGAATTCTAAGAGATATTACATTAATATGAGGTGATACAAGGAACATAGAAGAATTAAAAATGGAAGTAAAAAGGCCGGGATTATATGCACTTGAACTATAGAAAAAGTTGAAATGCATGCAGGAAAACTATTGATTAGTAAACTCAAAACTTCCTGTTTACTTAGAATAAAATACCTAGGTAATTCCAAATAAAAGATTCAAATAGAAAAAAATATATGATGTATATTACAAAATACTTCTATTATCAACTACTTACCACACATCTACTGAAAAATAGATCCTATTTTAAGAAACAATAAATGAAATGTCTTTAATACTCCCTTACGAAAATAACACTGCAGAATATTTGATTGGTCATTAATATATCTGTGCCACTGTTATATATTTCTAAGTAGACTTACGGGGTTAAAGGGTATTAATTTTTTTTTAAGACTTTATGTACTATCAAATTGTACTTTTGAAGACTATCATTTGGAAGATTTTTTCTTTACAGTTGATATTATGGCATATGTACCGTTTTGCATTTTCTTTTTACTTAATATATGTACTTTCCATGTTACTAGTTTGAAAACTTCAGTTTTAATAGTTGTCTTATCTGTTATACAGAAATAGTATAATTTACTTAACATTCATATAATGTAATTTTGTTTATTTTTCTATAGTTTCAGGGAACTTGTTGACACACGTTTTTACCCACATTTCAGATTGCTTTTTAGGCTAGATTCCTAAAAGAGAAATTATTGTGACAAAGGTATAAATATTTTTAATGCCAAATTGATTTTTGGAATTGTTATAATAATTTATAATTTCACTGACAGTGCATGATATTTTCCATTTTAAGACCTTAACAACATATTTTTTTTTTTTATTTTTACTTGTCTTTGTAGATAACCAAAATAAGATGCCACCAACCTTGAATCATACCTTTTAAAATTAAGTGCTACTTCTAGTCTTTTGGATTATTAATGTTAGGTTGTTAGGTTAGAAGGGAGTTCAGTTTCTTACCCATTGTTCTTCTTTCAAGCATCTCAAATCATCATTTTATAAGATGAAATTTGGCCTTTCCAATTCTGTTCAAGGCCAATTGTACTTCAACTTTAAATAAAGTAAATTATTTTTACCATATTTAAAAACTTTAAACTTGAAGGAGTATAATGGATAAAAGGAGTAATTTATAATGCTGTTAAGCTGAAACATGTATCTATTTTCATTGCTAACAAAGCTCACCTCCTGCCAAAACTTTAAAGTACACACACCCTTTACCCCAAACAGAACTATAGTATCAAAACTAAGTAACTTATGTCACATCAAAACCATTAAAGGTAATATTTTGCAGTTAATATTAACAAACATGAAGTGTGGCTTTTCTTATCTATTTAATGAAATAAGATGGTCTTGGTAAAACTATCTGACAGTATTACTTTGGTTGGTCTAGAATTACAAAAAGGCTTGAGCAGAAATGAAAGGCATAGAAAAGGAGATATTTGCTGTAGCCTATGCCAAATAAGACATTCTCAAGCTCTGCTAGGAGAAAGCATTCCATACAAATGGGAACTTGCAGAAAAGAACTATTTTCAACTATTGTTGAGAGTGGTCTCATCAGTAAAGAAATGTATATTAAAGCGTGGACTGTAGTAGTTCACATCATGCATGGGAGGTGAGATAAAGATAGTGACTGTAGAGAACTCTTTCAAAACATTGGATGAGGAAGGAAAAGAATTGAATGCCATCATATATTTGAAGGAAAAGAATATAGGTATTCAGATTCTCAGGTTTGGTGGGCTTATGCAGGGTTGTTGGCTATGCATAAGGAGCTGGAAGAGAGACGTACAGTAGATGGCAGAGGAGACTGAAGGAGATGCAACTAAAAGTAAATGGTTAGCTTTGGGAAGCATGCTTCCATTGAGAAAGATGGTAAAGATACTCATGACATAGGTATATCTAAAAATGAAAGGGAGAGAAGACAAAACAGTTTATGTTTAATGATCTTTCTCCGGTTGGAGTTAATACTATGGTTATCTGCGAAAAATGTGGGTTCTAAGGATAAGGTTGAACACAGGAGCAACAACTATGGAGTATGGAAAAGGGAGCTGATTGAGAATGAATAAAGATTATTATAACATAACTGAAGTTAGATAATATATTTATAATAGTTCTATGATTTTTCTACTGTAGCTCCATGCAGTGGGAATTGAAATGAAGAAAGTAAACATTTCAATTGAATTGGATTGACGAGAGACACTATAGATGTGCAGAAAATAAAGGGTGTTTGTGGTCAGGACAATTGACTGTAGTTCTGACAAATAAGGAAGTGGAGTCATAGGGAGCTGATAACCGAGTGGAAAAGCAAGGAGAAATGGTAAGCAGTAAGTTACAACCAGAGTGAAAAAACAAATTTGATAAGGGTGGGTGAAATGAAATGATTGATGGTAGTGGTAAGAGGTGAATTTTATAGTTCAGAATTTCAGAGGTGATACAGTTCCAAGTGATGAAAATATCCAGACTATTTTACAGTGAATGGATTGCTGAATTAAACAGAGGTGAATTTTCTCAGAATTGATGAGGTCAGGTAACCAGTTAGGTTCTGGGGCTGAATATTGAACTAACTGGGATGAAGATGAGTCATGGTAGAGGAAAAACTGTGACATAGATGGCTGTGTCTTTAGAGAGTATCAGGGTGTGCAGAAAAGAGTTAACAAAGCATGCTTGAGACTGCTATCCTTAGAAAGGCTTGCTTGCAGTGTTGACTCTTGGCTGGTATCCGGGAATTTGGAATTTGGGACAGTTCCCAGTATTCCCAGAAGTGATAAGAATGGCTCACTGTGCCTAAACTGTACAAACAATGGTCAATACTGAACACCTGCTTTCCTTATGGGAGTCTGGAATTTTAGTACATGTTAAGGTAGAGGGTGCCCACGTGACCAAAGTCTTGGGCACTGAGTAATGAACTTTTCTGTGCTTTCCTGAGGTAAGCAACACTATCTGTGTTGTCAGAACTAGTCACTGAGGGAATTAAGCACATCCTGTATGTCTTACTGAGAAGAAACTCTTGCAAGCTTGCTCCTGGTTTCCTCTGGACTTTGTGCCATGTGCCTTTTCCCTTTGCTGCTTTTGCTTTGTATCCTTTTGCTGTAATATATTTAGCTGTGAGTACAACTATGTGCTGAATTCTGCAAGTCCTAGTGAATCATTGACCTGAGGTTGGTTTTGTGAACCTCCAACACAGAGGGTGAGATCTGAAAATGACAATGTGGTATAACTGGAAGTCATGGGTGTTAGAAGAAGAGAAAACAATGGTGTGGAGATTTGCAGTGAGAATTTAGTGAACTTAGACATTTTTTTACTGGTTAGGAAATTGATTAATTTATTCAGTAAATATTTACTGAGTATCAGGCATTGGGCCACACATTTATGTAAATCTTTATACCCCACATGTTTGGAGTATAAAGATTTACGATTCATAGGCTTGTTAAAATAACTAGGTAGAATATAATATCATAAAGACTATGCAAGAGAGAATGTAGTAAAATATTATGGAAACACAGGAGATGGAGTCTGGAAGAGGGACTCTAAGGAATGAGCTGTAGCTAGGGATTTTTAGAGAAAGAGTATAATATCAACAGGATTTTTGGTTAAAATGAAGAAAAAAAATTTTTTAAAGAGATATAAGGTGGTATCTAGGTATTAGATCAACAGATTAAAGGATCCAAAGTTTAATATTAAAAGGAGTACGGAAGGGGAAGGATCAGGAAAAGGAGATTCTGAATTGGATGAAGATGAGAGTTCAGGATAAAAGATTGGGGTGGCTTACATTTTGAGAGTTTTGACTATAGGTTGCAGGAATGAGGTGACAGTGATACAGGAGTAGGTAGGATATGAATAAAATAAGCCTATTTCAAGGTGCCATTTAGATTTAAGTGTAAAGGTACAGTCCCTCTGCAGAGCTAATTTACCAGGTATATGATACAAACTTTCAAAATTACTTCAAATTATATAAAAGAAAACATTTGTCTTGTACATGCTTTCTTTAATGTTTTTAAAGTTATATAAACCTTCTGTTGTAGGACCTTGTGATCATGAAATGTCACATAGAAGGTACTCGAACTTTGTGATTTAAATGACTTCTGAAAATACTGATAGACTTGTAAACTTGTAAGAGGGAAGAGTAAAATAGGTTGTTTTAACTTTCCATTAGTTGGAAGAACCTTAGTAATTCTGACAATGACAAAATTGGACATTGTGTTGTTTTCCATTAAATTAATACTTGGCTCATAAAGTCATCCCCAAAGAAAACATTCTCACTCTCTTATTATATGAAAGTTTTGATTCAGCTGCTAAAATTCCTTGTTACATTGCATAAATTGCTAATTATATTTTTGTTTCTCAGACTTCCATTGTTATTCTGCATATGAAGTTGCACTCTAGTTGTTGATCTTTGATTAAGTTAAATGGTCTATTTTTTTCCCCAATAATGACATATAATACATTTCTCTTTTTTTAAAATAGATTTGGACTGAGCAACAAATTTGAATCAGAATTTCCTTCTTCATTAACTGGAAAAGTGAGTGTCTATTAATTATTTAGGTACTATGTATAAGCCTCAAAACTTAAGTCTTTTCCCAACAAATTAGAAAAATATTAATGCTAATGGCACATGTTTATTGACATTAATATTGCAGTGTTGTAATTTCTTAAATTTTTTCTTTAGGTAGCTCCTGAAGAATTTAAAGCCAGCATCAACAGAGTTAACAGTTGTCTTAAGAAGAACCTTCCTGTTAATGTACGTTGGCTTCTTTGTGGCTGCCTTTGTTGCTGCTGCACATTAGGTTGCAGTATGTGGCCAGTTATTTGCCTCAGTAAAAGAGTAAGTTGAATTATATATTTTAATTTAAATTTAGAGATAGACAAGCAAGTCTTGCATTTACCTAGTTTTTATATTTTGTATTGAATGAGTCACACTGTCTGAATACTATACAAAAATAATCTGATCCAGTAGGTGAGTGATTAAATAAATTATGGTATTCCACATGCTGGAATAGTTATATTAAATAGCCATTTAAAAATATAATTGTAATTTTTATATCATAGGAAATTACAATAGAGTACAGCATTCTCTACATATACACATTGATGGTGGCATAGTATAGTGATTGGGTTGTACCACTTATCTTTATAACCCTAGGCATGTTTCCTAACCTCTTTAAACTCTTGTTGACATATTTGTGAAATGGCAATGGCAATATTCACCTATGTACTTTAATTCGATTATAAGGATAAAATCAAAAAGTGTTTATAAAGCTCCTAATTAGCTCAAAGTAAGTTTTTAATAAATATTGATTAATAGCATTATTACTAATACATAAGGTAGTACCATTAGAAGAAATAAAATGGCTACAACACATTTCTAATTGGTAAGATTGTGGGGAATTCTGTTTTTCTTTTTTCTTTTTTTGTATTTTACATGTTTCCTGTGATGAGTACATAGTGACTCTGTAATCAGAAAAAAATGATCTAAAGCATTGTAATTTTGAGTGCTTAAATAAAAAAATTCTCAAGATTTTGGTAGAGATATGGCAAATTAGTATAAATTGATGAATGTATTACATTTTTGTTAATGTTTTTAAAATTATGGTAATTATATATAAGCGAAATACTGTTAAATTGAAATTGAATGAATGGTTTTGTGTGGCTACATTTCTTTTTGTCATCAAATAATGAAAGGAAATATAGAAAAGCAATTACTATTTGTCCTTTGATTTCTGTTATAAAATAAGAGGTATATCTCTACTGAAATAATTTGTAACTAGAACATTTTATTGATAGGAAAGAGGTAATGCCTTTGTAATAGAATTACTTTTGTAATATTTACTGTAATATTTGTAACATTTACTTTTCTCCAAAAATATTTTTTTCCTTCATAGTTCTCATCAGATCATTTTCAGCCCACAGAATTTTTTTATTTTTAAATTACTATCTGTTCCTGGACCCATAGTTGAATTTGTAGCTCTTGTACTTTAGATCCCCTCACTCCTTACTACTTTTTGGGTGTTTCCATTGTTTAAATGATTGCTTATTCTCACTTTGTTGGTAATTTATTGATATTTAATCCAAGGAATTATAAAATTTTATTATTCTAGGAGTTTTCTATTATTATTCTGTTCTTTGCGATATAGTTTTTCATTGTTGAGGTTTTGAGATCCTTTGTTTTTTACTTTTTAAATGAGTAAACAAGATATTACAATGTGTATATAGAGTAGGATTTAGAAAACAAAGTAAACTTATTCTCCACACATTTTTAGTAACTTAAGATCATTTTTCAAATACTTTCATTAATTTTTTTTAATTTGAGACATAAAGTAGATTTATTCTTTTAGCCTTTTCCCTTCTGTAGTTTCAAATAGTACATTTTATTTAACATTGCAGTATTCGGTTTAAGGTCTCTCTTTGTTGGGGAGTGTGCGCAAGTGTATGTATGACGAGATGGAATGGTTTATGATATATTTAATTTTATATGAGTGTAATGAGTGTAAACAAATATAATTACTGCCTTTAAAAAAAGCTGTGCATTTGCCTATCTTGGATGTAAACTATTATATAATAATGGAGAGAGTGACACTTCATGCATGTGTGAAGGGTATTAGAGGTCCTGAAAAGAGGTGTTTTGTAAGATGGGGGCAAGATAATTTGTAGCAGGAATTTTTAACCTTTTATTTGTCATGGACCCCTTTGGTAGGCTGGGGAAGCCTATGAACCATTTCTTGGAATAACGTTTTATTTGTATTTTAAAAGATTTAATGTATAAAATTTTAAATATATAAAATACTAGATTATAAAGGAAATCAATTATAAAAAATAGTTATCAAAATAGTAAAATCCCTCAAATACATGACATAAATATTTCTTTATTAATGCATATGAAATAAAACAGAAAAACAATAGAGAAAATCAGGACTAAAGCAAGGAGTTCACCCTCGTCACTCCTATTCAACATTTTACTGGAAGTCCTATTCAGTGAAAAAAGAAAAAAAATAAAAGATATGCATATTAGAAACCAAGAAATAAAACTGCCTCTCTTCTCAGACAACGTAGTTGTTTACATAGACAATCCCATGGAATCTACAGAAATATTCCTGAGATTTAATAAGTGAGTTTGAATAATTGGAAATCAAAATTTTAAAATACCGTTAATAAATACTAAGGAATACATACATATAAAGCTAACAAAATACATGCATGATCTGTATGCTGTGCAAAAACTACAAAACACTGATAAAAAAATCAGAGAAGACAAACAGAGGTATGGTGTAAAAATACCTTTTTATGTGTTAAGTTTTATTTTATGTCCTTGAATAAAGTATATCTTGGTAATAATGTCTTTAAGATTTTTATTTATATTTTAGCAACTTTATTGAGATGTAATTGACATCCAGTAAATTGCACATATTTAAAGTGTATTATTTGATGAGTTTTGTCACATATAACGCATAAATACGTCAACATAGTGAACATGTTCATCACACCCAAAAGTTTCCTTGTGTCCCTTTGTAATTCCTTCACCCCTTCCAGGCAACTGCTCATCTACTTTCCGGCACTGTAGGTTAGTTTGCATTTTCTGGAGTTTTGTATAAATGGAATCATATAGTATGTATTCTTTTTTGTGTTCTTTTACTCATAATTATTTTGAGGTTCATCTGTGTTGTCCGATCAATAGTTCATTTGCTTTTAATGATGAATGTGTTCTATTGTATAGAAATATAACATTTATTTATACATTCAACTGTTGATAGACATTTGTATTGTTTCCAGTTTTGGTCTGTATAAATAAAGTTGCAATGAATATTCTTGTTCAAGTCTAGTTATAGACGTATACTCTCTTTTGATTAAAAATTTCTAAGAATGCAGTGGCTTGATCATATGGTACACATATGTTTAACTTTTTTTAAAAGATGATACTATTTTACATTCCCAACAGCAGTGTATAATAGAGAGATTGTTCTGCCTTCTACATCCTTGTCAACATTTAGTATGGTTAGTCTTTCTTGTTTTAGTCATTCTGATATGTATGTAATATTATCATTATGGCTTTAGTTTGCATTTGCCTAATAACTAATGACATCGAGCATCTTTTCTTGCTTATTTGCCATTTGTGTATCTTTGGTGAAGTGTCTTTTCTAACTATTACCTGCTTTTTTATTCAGTTGTTTTCTTATTGAGTTTTGAGAATACTCTATATAGTCTGGATAAGTATATGCTTTGCAGAGATTTCTCCCAATCAGTAATTTGTCTTTTCATCCCCTAACAGTCTTTTTAAGAGCAGAAGTTTTTAAATTTAATAAAGTCCAACTTTTCCATTTGTTCTTTTATGGATTATGCTGTTAGTGTTATACCTAGTAACTCTAGGCTTAGGAAACCTACGTACAAAGATGTTTTTCTGTGTTTCTTCACTGAATTGCCTTTGTACCTTTGTTGGAAATCAGTTGTCAGTAAATGTGTACATCTGTTTCTTGGCTCTGTTCTGTTCCATTGATCTGTTAGTGTATCTTGATGCCAATACCACACTGTCTTGAATATTATAGCATTATAATTATCTTAAAATTTAGTAGTGTTCTCCAATATTGTACTTATTTTTCAAAGTTGTTTTGCTTTTCTAGGTTATTTGTATACTATGTGAATTTTAGAATTAGCTTGTCAGTTTCTATTTTTAAAAAATATCCTGTTGAGATTTTAGTTTGGATGGCATTGGTCTATGGATTAATTTGGGGAAATTGGCTTAAAAATACTTAATCTTCTGACTCATGAAACAGTCTCTCTCCATTTTCTTGTCTTTAAAATTTTTTCTGAGCAACATTTGTATTTTTTAGTATACATGTCTTACATATACATATCTTTCGTTAGATTTATCCATGTGTTCTTTTTATGCTATTTTAAATGGTATATACTTTTACATTTTCAATTATTTTTTACTTGTTAGAATATAGCTTTGCTCAGCCCACCTATTAGTTTCATTAACTTTTTTTTGTAGAGTATTAAAATTCTTCATAGACATTCATATTGTCTGAAGTGAAGACATTATTATTTCTTTTGTTTTAATCTGCATGCTTTCTTTTGCTTTTTTGTGCTTTACTGCACTGACTAGGATCTGCAGACAGCATTAATTAGAGGTAGTGAGAACAGATATCCTTGTCTTGCTCCTGATCTTAGGGGGGATGCATTCACACTTTCATCATTCTGTATCATGTTAATTGTAGGGATTTTTTATATGTTCTTTATCAGCTTGAAGTTTTATTCTACTAGTTTGTGGAGTTTTTTTAATCAGTAAAAGATACTGGATTTTGTCAAATGCCTTTTCTGCTTCGGCATTGGTTGTCTGGTTTTTCTTTTTAGTTAGAGATATGTCGAATTACATTATTGAATTTTTGGTTGTTAAACCAACTTTGCATTCCAGGGATGACCCCACTAGATCTTGTCTATTTTTATTTTTATACTTTTGTTGAATTTTGATAAACTGAGTTTGTTTAGAGTTTTACATCTGTTCATTTTTCTGTAGCCTTTTCTTGTAATGCTTGATTTTGGTATCAGGGTAATGATAGCTTCATAAAATGAATTGGGAAGTATTTGCTCCTGTTCAGTTTTTCAGAAGAGTTTGTGTAGAATACGTATTATTTCTTCCTTAAATTTTGGAAAACTTCACCAGTGAAGCCATCTAGGCCTGGGTTTCTTTGTTGAAAGTTTTTAAACTACAAATTCAATTTCTTTAATAGATATGGGACTTTATAGGTTATTGGTTTTACCTTGGTTGAACTTCATAGTTTGTGTTTTTCAAGGAATTTGTCCATTGTATCTAAGTTGTTGAATTATATCATACAGTTCATAATCACTGATTATTCTTTTACTATTTGTAAAACCTCTAGTGATATCACCTCTTTCATTCCTGATATTTTTATCTTTTGTTTTTCTCTCTCTTTTTCTAACCAGTCTGGCTAGAGATTTATCAATTTTATTAACTTTCTCAAAGACCAGCTTTTGGTTTCATTGACTTTTTCCCCCCTTCCTTTCTTCCTTCTTTTTTTCCCTTCCTTCCTTTTCCTCCCTCCCTCCCTCCCTTCCTTCCTTCCTTCCTTCCTTCCTTGTTTTAGTCTACTTTTACTATTTTACTATTTCCTTTCCTCTTACTTGGGTTTAATTTTCTCTTCTTTTTCATTTCTTAAGGTAGAAACGCGAGACCTTCTCGTGTTTAGTGTTATAAATTTCCTTTCTGAGTACTACTTTAGTTTTATTGCCCAAATTTTGATACCTTGTGTTTTCATTTTATTTCAGTTCATTTTACTTTTATATTTCTTTTTCGATTTCTTCTGTGACTAATGCATTATTTAGAAGTATTTTATTTAGCTTCCAAATCTAGGAGGATTTTATAGAGATCTTTCTGTTACTGATTTTTAATTTAATTTCATTGTGGTTAGATATACTTTGCATGTTTTGACTCCTTTTAAATTTATTAAGACTTGTTTTATTATCCAAAATATGAACTGTCTTGAGAGATGATCCTCATGTATTTGTAAAGAATGTGTATTTATCTGTCATTGGGTGTGGAGTGTTTTATAAATGTCAATTAGGTCAACTTGCTTGATAATGTTCAAATCTTATATATTCTTACTGATTTTATGTCACTGGTTCTATCAGTTATCAAGAGAAGAGTATTAAAGTCTATTATTGTAATTGTGGGTTTGTCTATTCTTCATTCCATCCTTTTAACTTATTTATGCCTTTTATCTAAAGTTCGTTTCTTATAGGCAGTGTTGGATCTTGCCTTTTTATTCAGTCTGAAAATCTTTGCCTTTTAATTAGAGATTTTGGACCATTTACATTTATTATGATTATTGATATGGTTAAATTTAAGTCTTTCATTTTGCTATTTGTTTTTTCCCCCATCAATTCTATTTTCATTTTTCCTCATTTTTCTGCGTTTTTGTTTTTAAAAATAATTTATTGAGGTGAAATTCACATAGCAGAAACTTAACTCTTATAATGTGAACAGTTTGTTGGCATTTAGTACATTCACAGTGTTTTGCAACTTTCACTTCTCTCTAGTTCTAAAGCATTTCCATCACTCCAAAGTAATACCCCTTACCCATTAAGTGGTGTTTCTTCATTACTGTCTCCTTCCAGCCCCTGGCAACCACCAATCTGTGTTCTGTCTCTATGGATTTATCTATTTTGGTTATTTCATATAAATTGTATAACCTTTTTTGTCTGGCTTTCACTTAGCATAATTTTTTGAGGTTCATCCATGTTGTAGCAGGCATCGATACTTCATTATTATTTATGGCTGAATAATCTGTATGTATATAAAATTTATCCATATATCCATTGAAGGACATTGAGAGTGTTTCCACTCAAAAGGTGACTACTGCTGCTATGAAAATGGATATTCCTGTATTTGATATTTGTTTTCAGTTCTTTTGGGTATATACCTAGGACTATGTGGTTATAAGATATTTCCATATTTAACTTTTGTGGAACCAGAGCAGTATTTAGTCTAGGGCTAGTTATTCCTCACTAGGGAGGCAAGACCCTCCAGGATACTGTCTTTGGTGGCTTGTGAATTAGGTTGTTTTCTAGTCTTGCTGTTAGACGGAGGTGCTTTGCCAGGTCTTTGTGAGTTTTGGGCACCATTACCTCTAATTCTTTTAGTAGTTCTTAGTTCCACTTCTGGTAGTTTCCTTCGTTACAAGTGCAGCGTAGTACTCACTCAAATATGCAGTAGGAACTATATTCAGACCTTTGAGTTCATTCTCTGTTTTGCACTTTACTTTCTGGTAATCTGTTCTATGATTTCTAGCTGCTCTGGTCTACCCAGACATTCATCTCTGTCTCCTAGACTCAGGGAGTCCCTGGGCTTTGTCTGGGTTCTCCTTCCATTCACCGTGATCTGGAAGCTCTCTTACATCAGTAAGTTTGGGAATCATAAGGCCCGTCTCATTTGTTTCTCGTCTGTCAGAAGTCATTGTCTTTCGTTTCCCTTTATGTTGTCTTGAAAACAGTTTTATATGTTTTTGTCTGTCCGTCTGTCTCTTTTTTTGTTTGTTTTTTTTTTGCATTTCAGCTCAGAGGTAAACCTGGCACCTATTGCTTCATCTTTGCTTAAAATGAAAGTCTGAATGTCCTCTTTTTTTAGAAGTGTTCTCGACGTAAGTAACATGTTAGGTTTTGGGGATAGAAAGATGTATATTAATCTGTTACTCTAAGAGCATATAGTCTGTTTGGAGAATTGGCTAGTTGAGTGCAGAAGTGTTTGTAAGTGCTTGTCATATTTTTCATGGAATAGCTTTCATATCTAAAAACAATGAATATGTGTCTTTATGGTCTAGAAATATGAAGTGGCCACCTACAATCACAAAATATATTTAGAGTCTTATATCTCAAATACCCATTTGAATTTTTTATTTTATTACATATTTGTTTTAATGGAAACTTGAAAATCAGTAAAGTTGATACTTTTGGAAGATAAGCATATTTGTCTTATGAAATGCTTGTTTAGCTGCCATTTCTTTATGCTGCTAGTGTGCCGTTTGCTGGAAGTTATTTATTGATTCAATTAATATTTCTGAAGCCGCACTGTGGACTTGGTACTCTTTTAAATGCCATTTAGAGGTTATGTGGTTCCTCTTGTGGACATAAGAGATAGATAAAAAGCAATGAGATAATTAGAAATAGTGATAAATGCTTGGAAAACAATAAAACAGGAAACTCTAGAGGAGTGAAAAAAAATGGCGTAGATGATAGAGGTTCTGTTCATCTCTCTGGCCACCAAATCAAAGTTGTGACGGAGACAAGGAGCAAGCAGCAAGGAAAATTCGCCTGGGATCTAGATGAACAAGCCATACAACTAGGGAGAAATCCAAAAAACATCCTGCAATGGCAGAAGGTAGGACAGGGCGAGGACGCAGGGCTGCCTGATCTCAAGCAGCTGAGTGAGATGGAAGCTGCAGCAGCAGCAGACGCCTCTTTAAGGGGCCGCGTCCGGGAATGGATTTTCGTGGTAACACTTGCTCGCTCTGAGCATCAGTGCCTATTCAGCTGCATGCAGGGGGCACCAGGGACTTACAGGGAGACAGTGTTAGAATAAGTCTCCCCCATCCCAGTGTGCGGACTCAGAGCCGCCATAGCCCAGACTTCATCAAACTGGATAACAGAAGTCGCTTTGCCCAGAGAAGTCCCTGAAACTTCACTTTCCCCAACTCACGGCCCCACCCAAGCCATATCCAGGTATATCCTCAGTGAGTCAGGTGCTCCTTACTGAGCAGCACCTAGACTCATACTGGAGGCAGCTGGCCTTAGTCTCTGGTGCGGCCTTTTGAGGCAACTATAAGCACATCATCTGTGGATTGCTAACTGAATCTTAACAGGTGGCCCCGGAGAGGCAGAGCCTTGGGCTAAATTTGGCCGGCAGCTGAACCCCTCTCAGGACTGTGCCACTGGACACCTACTTCACAAATCCACACTAATAAGACTGGGAGACTTAGGAGTTTTGCTTAGTACATAGAAACAGACACAGAAAGGCAGCCAAAATGTTAAGACAAAGAAACAGAAACCAAAAGACACTCAATTAGATAGGCAAGAAAAAAGATACCAAGACCATAATAATAATTTAAGGAGCTTATGGGATACTATAAAAGACAAAGAAATGGGAAAGCCAAAGACACTCAATTAGATTGGCAAGAAAAAAGATACCAAGACCATAATAATAATTTAAGGAGCTTATGAGATACTATTACAGGTAAAAATATCCATGTCATAGGGGTACCTGAAGAAAAACAAGATGTTGAAGAACTATTTGAAGAAATAATGGTGGAAAACTTCCCTAACCTGGTGAAAGAAATAGACATAAAACCCCAGGAAGCTGAGAGAGTCCCCAAAACCAGGAACCCAAAGAGGCCCACACCAAGGCACATAATAATTAAAATGCTAAAGTTTAAATACAAAGAGAATCTTAAAAGCAGCAAGAGAAAAGCAATTAGTTACCTATAAGAGAGCACCCATAAGACTGGCAGCTGATTTCTCAAAAGAAACTATGCAGGACAGAAGGGCTTGGCACAAAATATTCGATTTGATGAAGACCCAGGATCTATAACCAAGAATACTTCAAAGCTATCATTTAGAGTTGAAGGACAGGTAAAGAGCTTCCCAGACAAATAAGCTAAAGGAATTTATCACTACCAAGCCAGTATTACAGGAAATGTTGGAGAGACTTCTTTAAGAAGAAAAACGTATCAAAAACATGAAGAAAGAATGGTAACAACTACCTTCCTATTGACAAATACCTCAAATGGAAAAGAATTAAGTGCTCCAAATAAAAGATAGAGTGAATGAAGGGATAAGAAAACAAGACCTTTACATGCTGCTTACAAGAGACTCACTTCAGATTAAAAGATACAGACTAAAAGGAAGGGGATGAAAAAACATATTGCTTTGATAGACCTAGAAGGTATTTAAGTCAGAGAAAGATAAACACGATCCGATTTCACTTATACGTGGAATCTAAGGAATAAAAAGAACAGCCCAATCAAAAACAGTCTCAAATATAGTGGACAATTTGGTGATGGACGGGAGGTGGTTGGGGGACTGGGAAAATGGGGTTAAGGGTTAAAGAAGTACAAATTAGTAGCTGATGGATGGTCACTGGGGTGGGGACCATGGCATAGGGAAGCAATTACTATTAATATGTTTGCTAGGTGGAGGGTCAGGGGAGGGAGGGAGCAATTGGGGGTATCATTTTATGAACTATATAGATGTCTAACCAATGTACTGTATACTTGAAACTAATTTAAATAAATAAATAAATAAAACAAGAAACTGTAGTCTTTTAGTAAGTTATTGTAAGAGCCTGAGGAGCTTACAAGTGAATAAAATGCTTCAGCTTCATTAAATAGATTTTATGATATTTAACTTTGTTCATACTTCGTGTCTTGATTGTACCTTAATTATAGTATTCTAGTTTAGAAAATTGATGTGCAAGTAAGTGAAAACTCTATGACTTATTTGTATGTGCTTTCAGCCTGGCTCACTTTTTGAGGAAACAAATTTTATAATTTTACTGTATGTTGTAGTGTTTTGTTTTGTTTTGGGTTGTTTTCTATCCTGAAGTGACTATTAGTTTCAGTCTTCTGAGATTTTGCATATATGTATCATATTCTAACATTAGTGACTTTATAGACTTTGTTTATGTGTGCTCTCATCCATTATCCCTTCTGACTGAAGAACCCTAAATTTTAGATTTTTTATATACCAACCTCTTAATCTTATTAGTTGTTTTACCTCCTTTTTTAGTGCTTTAATCTTATATATGATGACCAGAATTGTGTGGCTTTCCATATAGAGTGCTCTCTATATGGATTTGCTATAAATGCTATATATTTCCATTCCCTTTATACTCTTATTTTTATCTGGTCCTATATCAGGGACTCATTTACTTAGGTAAAGGAAATAGGCTGCAGTATGTGGTAGTTGCACTTTGGTGTAAAGAACTGATTTGGAAAGTAGCACGTTTAGTGACTGATGAATTCACTCTCCAAACCTCAGTTTTTACCTCTCTAAAATGGGGTTAATCTCTTTCTTGCAGTGTTGTTTTAAGAATTAGAGCAAGTGTATGTAGAGTACTTAGTACAGTATTTTCCTATAGTAGGTTCTTAGTTAATAGCAGTTACTATTATTATCATTTTAGTATTATCTATCTGTATCTATCTGTCTTGCTAAGTACTCTGTCCCCAGTGCCTCTCACAGTGTTCACAGCTACTTTGCATTCAATAAATATTTGTTGAATGAATGTATTCTTTGGCTTTTACAGTCTTTGAATAGTAAGTTCATAACATTTCATAAGATACGGCCCTTACTATTCAAAACATGATTCCTTGAAACTTGTGTATTTCCTCTTACAAGAGACTGAGAATGCCATATTGTGAGTCAATGCAGTGTAGGAGGGACTGAGACTCTCAGTGAAGGTAGAGTTGGATTTTCTATATCTAACCCTGGGTGTTCAGTTTGTGGTTTCTTGCCCCTTCCTCAGTATCTCCCATGTTATAAAATGCAGGGTAAAGAATTGATTTAACCTCCTTGAAATCTCATTTCAATTGCTCTGTAAAAGGGATCTCATGTAAAAGTTTTCTCATACCCAGAGAAATATATTTATTGCTATTTTGTTTTAAAGAATACTTACAACTGACTCTTTTATAACTAAATAAATTAGTAATTAGTGTGAATGACACTGACAGTATGTTTTTAATTGGAATAAAAAATCTTACTAAATGCTCATCATAAAAGAGGATACTCAAAGTGTAAACTTTGAGCCTTAAGTGTGAACAGGTGGCACTGGGTCTTTAAAGATGTATTAGACTCCTTTGAAAATCTGATTTGCAGAGAGCTAGCTGAAATTCAATTCTCTCTGAATATTTGGAACATAGTATTCCTGTGGTTTGTAAGAAAGATTTGCCTATTTTCTTCAGTGTCCAGTCTACTGTTAACCCATCCAATGAGTTATTAATTTCAGATACTACATTTTTCATTTCTAGAATATCCACTTGATATTTTTATAGTCTATTGCTCTTCTGAAATTCTTTTCACTGATTTTTTTCTATCTTTCCCCTCCATTTTATTGAACATATTAATTATAATTAATGTCCTTTCAGCTAACACCTATATATCTGTGGTTTTGTTTCTGTGTTTTGTTTTTTTTTTTTCCTTTTCACTTGGTCACATTTTCCTGCCCTCTAAATTTTTTTATTTTGTACTAGATATCACACACAAAATGAGATAGAAGCTCCAGATGAAATATACCACAATCTTGGGTCCTATCTAATAGGCAGGTAGTGTGAGGGGAATGGTTACTTTGGTGTAACAAGAGATTGAGCTGGATTAGGTTGGGATGCAGATTTACTAAGATTCAGTCTACCTCTGGTCTTTTGTCTTCTCTGCCTTAAAATTTGTACCCTTAGCATATTTTGAGTTTGGCTTTTTAGCCTTCCATCTCATGCAGGTTCAAGTTCCTTGAAGGGGAGACCAGTCTTGTGTTTTCTTCAGATCCTCCTCCTCCTAGCAGAATTTTGTCTCCTAAGCACTGGTAGTCTGAATAATTTTTCTCTGCCTTTCTGGCTTGGTCCTCACCCTTCTGTGTTGTTCCAGAACTCCGTAATGTCTCTAGGGAAAACTGGCTTTGCATTTTAGGGCACAACTAGTTTCTAGTCCACTGAACCAGCCTGCACAGCCTGCAGAAATTCTATTGATTTCCTTTTTCCCCAGTAGAGTCCACTGGTTGTGCAAGGTCTGATCCTCAGTCCACCTCTAGAATCAGCAAAGAAAGTGGCCAGTAATCATCAAATAATTTAGGAAGGGCTCTTATCTGGATTTTATTTCGTCTAGTCCTTGCTTCCAGAGTTTTCTGATGTTTTTAAAATAACGTAATTTTTTTTCTTCAAATTATCTATTTGTTTGTGGTGATCAGAATGTTGGCTTGACACTAGCTACTACATCCTACCCAGAAATGGAAGTCTCTAGTTACCTTACTTTATGTAAAGAATCATGCTGTTTTTTGTATCTTTGGAGGAAAAGAATGATGTGATTGTTTTTATCTTGTTTTTTAATGTTTGAAATTTCAATGCGAAATTGTATTGTCAGCTTTTATAAAGACATTGTATTCATTTTATGTTTGTGCCTCGATGGAAGGATTTATAAATTGATGTCACTTAATTAAGATGCAAGTAAACATAGCTTACTTGCTGATCGAAGTGGAAAGAGCATTGCATTTAAAGTTTGGAGATCTGGGTTTGAATCCTATCATAACCCTGACTGGTTGTGTGACTTCGGACAAACCATTTAACTTATGGAAGCCTGTGTGCTTTATCTATAAAATAGCAATACATCTCAAGTCATGTGTTATTGTACAAGGCAAGGTGTAAACAAAATACATTTTGGATAAATCTTATTGAGACTGTAGAATAAGGTAGAATGGATATTTCCAGGCCTCAGAACCACAGAATATTAGAGCTGGAAAAATTGAGTTTTAGAGTAAATTTTGTTTTTCAAATATTAGAGTAAATTTGGTTGCTCAGGTCCTACAGCATGGTGGCTTAAGATACCTTTCATGTTATAGACATGTCATTCAACAAGTTACAGATTTTATACAAATTCATAGCTCTGTAGTTTAATGGAATGAACATTATGTTGAAAGCTGTGCAATCCTGGTTTCAAATACTAGCCCTGCCATTTCCTAGTATAGCTTTAAGTTTCTTAACCACTCTAAGCTATGGTTTTCATATATAAAATGAAAGTAATACCAGCTGCCTTATAGGTTTATTGTAAAGATTAAATAAAGTAACAAAGTGAAGACACCTAGCATGGGGTCAGACCAAAAGTGAGGATCAGCAGATAGCTAGCTATTCCTTACCCCTTTTTGTTTCTCCAGTTGTCCATTATAATCAATCAGTAGGTGATTTCCCCCTACCCTTCCCTGTCCTAACCAGTGATTATTCTTCTTTGTGTAATTATGTTTTTTAAAAAATCCCTGATATTGTAATACTTTGGATTTTATTAGCTGAGTGAAATTCATTTGTCTTATGAACAGTTTTTCTGATTTTTTTGTTGTCAGTTGAACTCAGTTTGTTTTTTGAGATGTTACCAGTATTTTCTGAAATTGTATCAGATTAGTGGATAAGCCCCTTAAAATTATGTACAACATTTTATATATTTGTGCATATGTGCCTTTCTCATCATTCATAAAGTACTCAGAGTAACAAAGTGAAGAACCACTACTGTAGGTCGTAAACTCTTTATGAAATTGTATTTAAGCACACTTTATTTAAGATTAGTACCTATAAGTAAATCATGGCTCTGTACTAAGAGAATTTTTTGATACACAAAATGTTTGCAGTTTTTTAGCTTATCTTCATCTAAAACTTACTTTTGATAAACAGTATTTGAAGGTTCTAATGATAACTTTGGTGGATGTTTTAGTTTATTAATGGTGGATGTTTTTGTTTATGTTGCTTAAAGTTATCCTTCGCAGGAAAATTTTAAAAGGAGCTTTTAAGTATGTGGAAATTTGTTTAGGAGAATTTAATCATATTCTAGTTTATCTTTTTGATGAATCCAAATTTTTTATGTATCATAATACTGAGATATGCCATTTAATTTTCTGCAAATTGCTGCAGCATAAGAGTCCAGAACAGAGGTGAATCAAGTAATTTTCTCTTGTTAAAATTATTTAAAATTTTACGTGGGTTTCTTCTAATGACATAAGAACATTTTTGTTTATTTTAGTAATTTAAATTTGCACAGATGTCAAAAGATAAGTATGGTTTTTATTTAAAAAATACTTAACAGTTAAAAAGATTATAAATACATTCACAGCAGTATTCTTGTTAAAGCTAAATGTATTATAAATTTTGGAGTTTAAAATTAAAACGTTTTAAATAATAGAACATTTGAAATTGCATTTTGACATTTTGTGATGTTATGAATAAATCCTACTCAAATAAATTTTAGGTGTAAGTTTAAATAGTTTAACTTTTGTAGTTATTATTGAGATATTCTATTTATACATTTTGTTAATATATCTTAGCATCTTTATGTTCTAAAGACTGATAAGAATGCTATATATTTGGAGAAATTTCAGAGAAATTTTTTTACAGCTTCCACATTTAACATTTTTTCTTTGGCATTAAGGACTTTGAAATCCATGAGATTTCCATTTATTTTATTAGCAACTTTAGAAAACCACTTCTTTGAAAAACCACTTTTTCAAACAATTGATTGTGAATAAATGACTCATTGGTAATGACTATACTATAAATAAGAGCAGTAACAAAGTAAGGGAGTAATACATTCAAGATTTTCTGAGATTCCTTGTTTCCCAGAAAGACTTACTTATATCTCATTGCACATAATTCGTTTATAGGAAATAATGTATTTCTTAGAAAGTTACAAGATTTATAAACAATTACAAAAATGCTTCTTCATAGTAAGTCAAATTTGCATTTTTGGAAAACTCTTTTTCTAAGTTGCAGTAACTTAACTATTTCTAGGTTTTTTGGCTGTATTTTACTAATGTTAAGCTTACTTTAGATACTTCTTTGGAAGTTGATTAGGGGTATGCCTTACCTAATGTTAATTATTGAGTAATTATTATTAGCTATTTGGTTAATTATCCAGGCCAATTTCTCTTCCAGTTTTCATGTTTTGAGTTATCTCCACAATTTTACCAAAAATTTAAAAGGAATCAAAGGCAATAGAAATTGATACCAAAATTACTGTCTTTTCTGTTACTACTAGTTATTTCAAGTTAATTCTATTTAAAAAGTCTATTTAGTAATTGAAATGATGTTTTGATCTGTTATTTTTTACTTTAACATTGTATAATGGCTATGTTAAAACTAGTCCAGTGAGAAAAATATAATTAGCAAGCTGTCGAAATGAGGAAATATGTGGGAAAAATTAAAATGAGCTCTGTGATGAGGATGGTGAGTGGGAGCTGTCCGCTTCTAGACCAAGTTAGTGACATGTCATAAAAAACTTGTTTTACTTGCATGATATAAGTTGGTGGTCTTGGTCCTTTTAATTAAGGATAAGAACCCATGATAAAATTAGATTTCTTATTGATCATCTTATGCAGAAGGAGTGAGGATTCATAAGAACCACTAACCTGTGCTCTCTCACCCCTAGGGTGTGAGCACTGAAAAGGATTAAGGCCCACTGTAGGGAAGCTTGCACTGAAGCCTGCACTGCCCTTTCCCCTGTTCTTTCAGTTAAATAGAAGATTTTTAGTTCCCATGACTATCAATCTGGTGCTTTTCACAAGCACCAAATTCTTTTAAGAAAATTAAGATGACTTATTTTTAGAAATCCACCGGCCTGGAATACTGAAAGGTTATATATTTTTTTGATAATTCATATTTTCTATATACATGTTATTTTTTTTGATGAATATTAGTTTGCTTTAATTTATGTTGAATTTATTGGTCGATATAAACTTTAAAAAAGCTATAGGGTTAGGTTTGCTTGCCCAGTAGTAATTATTGAGTTTGGCAGTGTTGAATCTTACATTTCATTAAAAAATAGTTATCTTAACAAACCTGTGAATATAAACTCTTAACTTTTATTTCTAGAATACTGCAAGTATAAAGTGCTTTCTTATGTTTAAAGGCTTTTGAATAGCTTTTATAAGTGCTGAAGTGTCATATTTTTTTCAATATCTGCCAAATTGGTATTGTATCTAATCTTGAAAATATATTTTGATTTTGTTAACTAAGAATAATTGCAGAGTATTAGTAGCTGAAGCTTTTTTTCCATTTAATTTGAGCTTTTGTTGTTACTAACAAATAATTTGTGGCGCAATCTCTTTCTTTCTTTTTCTCTCTCTCTCTTTTTTTTTAATGACCGCTAGAATCTATATACTTGTCACCTTAGTGTGCTAGAAATGTTCCACTCAAATCAAGGGTTTCTTTCTGGTTTTGTATGTTCTCACCTGCTCCTCACTGTAAATCATTGAGATGTCAAGTGCAATGATTAATTAAGCTGCACGTGCAAGTGCTTTTTTTTCACCTGTCAAGCAGGAAAGAGGTCTTATAGCAAGATTAAATTGTGCTAATTCACAGCTTTTATTCCAGACTATCAAGTGTGTAGAAATATTTTATATTTTGATGCTTATTCAGAATATGGCATACCAGGGTTTGTTTGGCTTAGAATTCTTAAATATTGTAAGATACAATTATACCAGACCTATCATTAAGCTCCTAATTAGAGGCCAGGAGTAAGTTCAGAATTTCTACATAAATATTTTGGAATTTAAGGTTCATACTTTGTAATTATCTTTTATTCAAATACTGGTAGTTGATTTCGGTTTTTTAAAGTAAATATTTTAAGTTTTTAAGTTGTGTGTGTGTCATATACACCACGAGATCCATTCATGAGATCCATTCTTGTTATAATAATTGCATGGGTTTAAATTTGTGATGAAATGATGATAGTGGTAACTACACTTGTTTCTTTGAGTTATGAATATTTGGAAATGTAATATTAAGCTTTTAGTTTTTATACTTTAAAACAACAGACTTGGAAAGCTTGTTCTACTCACCCTAGTTCTTTTACCCTCACCCCCCCAACTTATAAACCATCAGTAAAAATAAAACCTCAAATTGTATAGTAATCTTAATCTATTATTAAAAGGTCCTAGAAAGGAAGATTACAAGGTAGATTCAGGTTTTGAATCGGTTTTGCCATTGGTTTAGCAGCGGGTGGGCAGGCAGATGCCTGCTCAGAGTAGAACCTATTGCCATTTTTCACCATTGATAGAGTAGCCTTTCAGAGTCAATGAGCTCTGTCAATGTGAGCTTGTCAAGGCTACAACTTCATAGACCTGAGAGGCGGTTTGAGAGGTCAGCCCTTTTCAGGTTCGCTGTGATGCAAATGAACTTTAATGCTTAAACAACTATTGGAATTTTTATGTCTGCTCCTTGTTCTTTTTTCTTCACAAAGTCATTGACGAGACATTCAGTGCTTTTTAAATTGGAAGTTGCATTGTGCTAAAGACCTAGTACAGATTTACGGAGGGCTGAAAGCAGTTAGATCATGTTCTTTTCATGGTGCGATTAGAATCAAATCGATTTCTCTACAGCCTTCAGCATTCAGATGGCAATTTTAACAAAGCTTGGGGGCTAGACAAGGGACAAAACGACTGAACTGAATGTTAATTACACTCTGCAGCCTTATTTTCTTTTGATTTGGGGCTGACTGGCAACTAAATTAACAAAAAGTGTGACCATAACTGCTGCCCTATTTTCATTTAAAAAGAGAGCTGCCTCTAAAAGGCTATCTTTACAATGAAACAAGTGAGGTCTGCTGATCATTATTAACAAGGGCACTTTTTTCTTTAAAATTCTTGCCCAAAAATCTGTTCAAAAAATAATATAGTAAATTAGTTATTGGCATGTTATTATCCAGAGAGTTAGTTGGCTTTGATTTTTATGACATAGGCTCGGAAAATGTAAAGCAGTAGTGGCAATTCATTGGTAGTTATGAGTTATAATTGGCACCTACATTGACTGTGGTGTGTCTTTAGCATGTTCAACATGCTGAAAGGTAATTAGATTACAGTAGATACTATTTTATTATGTAACATCAAACTATTCGAAACAAGCTTGATCTTAACAATTTTTCACCTAGCTCTTCCTCGCTTGACATGCAGATTTTCATATTTCATTCTTATTTTGTTGTGCCATATTAATAGTGCTAGATGCTGTTTTCCTTCCTTTGCAAGGAAGCTGCAGCTGTACCAAGTTGCAGTTGATTTTTGTGGCAATACTCTCCTTTTTGCTCCTGCAGCTGTGTCAGTCTCATCCTAACACCTGGCATCATGAATTATCCTCTCCTTTATTTTTCCTCCCAAGCGAGAAACATTTTATGCTGCATAGTACATGTTGCAAAAATCTAGTGACCTTAAACATACATTTCTCAGTTGATTCCTTTACTAGCAGTATCGAAGCTTGATTCTATTATTCCTGTTGGTTTAAATACAGTTTTGCCTCTGGTTTAGCATTTCATACTGACATACTAAAGTATCACAAAAATATTTTTGAGAGAGATGGGGATTTAAATTTCTATCATTTGGTAGATAGCATTACCTTTTTAGTCGTTGATAGTTTTAAATCAGAGGCTAATAAGTTTGAAAGTTAAAAAAATACAGTGCAAAACACAAAACCATATCATTATTAAAATAAAGGACTATTTCTTTTTGGGTTACTATTTAGTGCTAGAATGTTGATAGTGTTATAGACCACCCTGCACTCCGTCACTGTCTTATACCTCTCTCCTTTTCATACAAAAAGCAGCTGCAAAACAAAGTTTTTCTAAAACCAGTCAAGAGTAAACTTTTTTCTCATTTGTCTTCCAGACACGGAGATCGATTGAGAAGTTATTAGAATGGGAAAACAATAGGTTATACCACAAGGTGAGTACCACAGGGAGCAGCTTCGTACTGTTGAGGTCTGAATTGCACAGTATGGAAACAGATGCTTTTGTTGAACTAAAAATATGAAAGGTGGACCAATGGGTTAGTCTGTGTGCTGCAGTAAAATAGAGCTCATTTTTCTTCTTTTACTCTCCTACTTGTCTAGCTGTGCTTGCACTGGAGACTGAGCAAAAGGAAATGTGAAACGAATAACATGATGGAATATGTAAGTTAAAGGGCTGTTTTGTGAGTTTCTCTATTAAATGATCATTTATTTTGCTTCTGATCTTATTCTTTCCATGATTATTAATCAGCAAAGGTGTCAGGAGCTTAATCTCCTGAGTGCAAGGATTTTCTACGGTTCACAGATGCATGGTTTCATGTGCAAGACTGATTTATAAAGTTATGAATGACTTGAAAACAAGGCTTCACTGTGTTCTGAAAAATAATAAATTAATTGCCAAGATAAAATAGCCTGAACATGTGTTGATGGAGTGTGAAATTTTAGATGCTGTATAAAGAATAACCACAACTTTGGTTACGCAGCAAGTCAGATATGGCTTTTTTATATAATGCTAATCAAGCTTCCAAGTATGGAAGAAAACCTTTCAGCCAAGCCATTGGAGCTTAAGAAACCTTTAGCCTTTATAAATTTTAGCTACCCATACCTCAGTGGGCCTTAAAGAATTTTTAATCAAAAGTATTAATAGAATATTTATTGTCTTGTAAAAATTATCTTAAAAATAAGCAGGAGATGAGATGTTGCTTATCCTGTGTGTTTATTCTTTAAAAGATATCTACGTCAGCCCATGTATACAATGAATTTTAGAACTTATTTAGTATGGTATTTAATTTACTGACTCCTTAATTTACTTGAACAATTTTTCTCCTTTTGAAAATTCAGAATACTATAGAAAATTATGAATTTTTATTTATTCTCTCGAGCTTTAGTGTTTTATTTTAAATATGGAAAGGGTATGTTAAAAGAAAAAGATCTAAGGAAGAATTAATTGTTGAAAGTTAAAGTCATAGTCTTTGTGAAGTACCAGGCACACCATTTCTGACAAATTCTATTCTTTGAAACAATTTAGTCGTCATAGACTGGGGTGTGTGTGTGTAAAAGATTGATTAAAACAGTGCTTAAATAGTTAGAAATTGTCATAAAATCATTTTTCTCTGCAGTATTTTCTCTTTCATTATCATACAGTCAAATCCCATTTCTAGCTTTAGACATAAAAGTCATCTTAAAAATATCTTTTTTTCCTCATAGAATAGGTCTATTCAGTGAACCCCAAATAATGTAAAATTTATCATTCTCTATTATATTCAACGTGTTAATTTATGATGATGAGAAAGATACTTTTTTAAATACTAATAAGAAAATACATTCAGATAACTTGTTTTGAGATGGATCTGTGAAAAGATAGTCTCGTATTTTCCTCATAGATGGTAAGAGTTTATGTATTTTGGCATGAGTGATGGATACGTAGAAGATTTAAAGAATTTTGTGAAAAAATATTTGCTGTATTTAGAAACCCAAACACTAAGCTTAAAACTGAGGTTTTATTTATTTTTGCACATTTCTAAATTTACATTGGAAAGGAAAACAAATGTTATTCCCAATACTATTATTTTCAGATAGAACTATATGAATGTCATTCATTCATAAAATATGCTCATTATATTTATCTTTATCTTATGATATTCTTTTTTTTAACTAAAAATAATTTAGTAACCTTTCAAAACATTGTGAACTGTATGCTTTGTTTGTAAAATAGTTTAATTTATCATGAAGTTTTAGATAAGCACTACTACTGAAGCCATTATATTTTTCATACGATCATAGAAGATATTTAGAAGAGTAGTAAAAATATTTTTTAATTGCTAAAAGTATTTTTTCTAAAATTTCTCAGTAGGTATATTTATGATAGTTGAATGGGAAAATAATATAATTTTAAAACTTCCTAAAGAATACTTTTAAAAAGTTAAGATAGCAAATAATATAGTGAGTGCTTCTTTACCTAATGAATTGGGGAATTTTTACCACGTATTTCTCTTTGACCTAAACTTTTTCTTTAACTTACAGATATTTCATTTGTTAAGGGAAAATAATTCTCCTTGATTATATTTTGAATATTGGAGACAGTCTAGAAAAATACCAGCCTGATGCCAACTTTTCTTTTATTCAAATGTGGTAGAGCAGCATGATTTAGAGAAAATGAGACAAATGGCTTCTGAAGGAAAAGAGTTCATGGGATATGTTCTTTAAAAACAAATAATAATGCAAATATGAGCAAAGATAACCTTTATTTTGCATTGTGTGGTATACGCCGTAAAATGTAATTCCTATATTCTAGAGCTGAAACTGTAAAGACTGCTTGATCGAGGACATGTTTGAAATATAGAAGTATTTATTGAATGTTGACTCATAGTAATTTAAATATTTGATCGTCAATTTTTAGAGCTGCAAAGAAGATGAGGAGGTGGAAAACCAGTTTTTAGCTCAAATAAAGAAGCTAGACAGAAAGCTAGTAAATATTTCGTAGGCAAATAATAGATCAGGAGAGTGGCAAAGGTGGCACCTAAAACTTAGTGCAGTATAACTAAACCAGGAAAGGAATATTTTTAGGCCAGCCACCTTGTTTATTGAAGCAAATCAAAAGCCAAGAAAAATGAAGAGTGAAAACGAAGATGTCTGGTCTAAATGACTTAAAAGAATAGTATTCAAACCTGGAGATCATATCAAGACAGTTTCTGAAAAAGAATGAACAGTTCACCAAACTTGGAAACTATTCAAATCAGATAATTTTTTTGGTTAGCATCTGTTCTATAAAGAATTGGAATAAGGGAAAGAATTGATTGTGATTTAAGACAGTTTAAGTTTGTTATAAAAATTAGCTTTGATCAACTTGTGTCTTTCTGTTACTATATTTTGTCTTTGTTGGTTTTCCTTTAGTTTTTGATAAAAGGTTCTTTGGAATAAATTTTAACCTTTAATTTTGCTAACCTAAGAAGAAAAGGACTTTTAAAAAATTAAGAAATAAAAGACCAATACCCTTTATCTAGCGATCCTGGTACAGTAAAATGAGAGCAATTCTAGAATTTAAAGACCCATGGAATCGAGTTAGAAAATGGAGGAAGCTTGAAAAAATAAATTGGATCAGCTGAAGCCACATAATGCAGTTGAAAGGGCAAGGCTTTGGAGTTAAGACAGTTCTTTGTTCAAATAGTGACTCCAAAATCCTTGGATCATCAGTTTTCTCGTGTAAAATGAGGACGATAATACTTACCTCACAGAAAAGTTGTTGGGATTAGATAGATCTATATAGTATGAAACACTCTGTATATAGTTACTTCTTAGTAGATGCTAGTTCTGTTTTCTTATTCATTCATGCATGCATTCTTTCTGTGTATCAGAGACAGTATCAAAATTATTTTAGCAATGAAATATAACTGAAGTTTTGTTTAGATAAAAATCTATTTAAATCTTTTTAAAACTTTTTTTTCTCCTTATACAGGTCATCCTCATAGAATTTTTACCAAAGACACCGATTTTTCGACCGGATTAGCATTTACTTTATTTATAGAGACTTTTCAAGTATGTTGTCTTTCCAATGGTGCCTTGCTTGGTGCTCTTCTGGTGGTGACATAACATTGGTTCTACAGAATCGTGTGGTGTTTTTTTTTTTTCTGTTTTTGTTTTTTTAAATAACCGCATGTTCTAAGTGTGCATTTTTGTCAAACTCTGCAACAGTTATTTCATACAGATGTTTAAATACTTAAGTTATTGTGCTCTTTTCTGTTATGTATTCTGATTTTCAAGTATTACTTTTTTGTATTATCAAAAAAATACATTTGAACTTAGCATAAAAATTGGCTAGCCTTTTTTATTTTATCACCAAAGTACTCACACTTCTTTATTTATTAATTCCTTAATATAGAAAAACACCTTTGTAAGGCTGTACTTATCTATTCTAGCAAGCACACTCTTCGTATTATTTTTCTTCCTTTTTAAATTTAACAGTTATTTTAAAATAGTAAGTTTTCTTTAATAGCTTTTTGGAATTTAACATATCCTTTCTCATTTAATTTCTAACACTGTTTACAGCAGAAATATCTGTAACATTATGAAGACCTATAAAAAAGTTTTGAAAGTGTTTCTTTCTTCAAAGGTAGCAAGGCAAGATTAAATTATTTTTATTAGAATAGACAAATCAGTGAATGGTATGCATGCATCTAATGGTTACTAGAGCTCAGGATGATAAAATATAGTAGCATTACAAACTGTGTATATTTTTGATCAAGATGATGATAATGGCCTTACTTGGGTTATTTTTTATTGTTTATCAAATCTTATATACAAAGTATGGAAATAATCCTTTAAAAATTTCTAAGGAAAATATTTCTCCCAATCTAACACAGTTGTAGGACGGATATATGTTTCTAAAAATTTTTGAAAGAAAGCAAAAATTCTAGAATTGAAAGTAAGCTGATGTTTAATACCCCATTGATATTTGGATCTGATTGTTACTAAGAAAGGGCAGACTTATTTAGTACTGTTTTTATCTATTAGTTTGCTTTCAGTTAGGTGTACTTTTTTAATTGAGAGTATGACATAAGTTTAAATCAGAACAGCTTATTTCTTTTAAGTATATGCAAACATACATATTTTTTCTTCTTCTTTTGGTTGTACATATCTCCATGAATTTTAAAACTTTCTAAATTTCTGAATGACCTATGTGTAAATTTTTGTTTTTATAAACCTGAAATTATACAAGTTTTAATGTGTGTCAAGAACTTGTTCCATACAGCTGTGGTATCGAGCAATAATGTGAATAACTTTTGAAATTATATAAACTATGCTTAATTTGTATTAAGAATTGGTACCACTATACAATACCTTTTTTCCTTGTATTAAATCTTTTAAATAACAGTTTCATTAATTTATATAACTGTATTTTTTAAAAGTATTTCTTTGTACTTTCCAAAGTACTGTAATTCTATATAAATTTGAGCAGTTGAATGCTAGTATTTTATATCCTATATCGGACATTAGGAGCTATCTTAAAAACTAGAGTTTTTTTTTGTTTGTTTGTTTTGTTTTTTGTATGAGAATTATTTGTTTCCATTGCTTCCTGACCCCAAACACTTAACAACTTGAATTTATGAAACACATTTCCTCTGAAGAGCTCAAAATACAAAGAATTCAAGCACTTCTCTCACTTTATTTACCTTGTGTTTAAGGTGTGGCCTACCACCTTAAAGTAGTGCAATTAAAAGGTAATGCTGTTCAAAAACTCTAGTATTCCTTTGTGGTTTCAGTGTTGAAAAATCTGCCTCAGTATTCAGAAAGAGCAGAAAAATTTGACTGTGTAGACTATGCAGCACAAGTGTTCCATATCTAAAATTTTATAAATTAGAGCACCATATGATTAGCTTTATAGGAAGTATTGTACCTATGCAGACATTTTTTTTCTTGTTTTTAGTCTTCTGTAAATTATAGTTTTAATTATTCCCTTAAGAATATTTTAACAGTAAGAATGTTTTCATAGTTGATAGTATTAAGTACAGGATTTTTACAAGCTTTTCTAATTTTATTGAGAGTAATGTCCGTTCCTTAAAGATTCTCTTGAAATGTTCACTCTTATATTTCTAATGTATATATAGAAAAGAACTGTGAATGCTTAATATGTGGCATTACCCTAAGCCAGCTATGCCTTGAACAGTTAGATGTCTGTGTTTGAGTTTTCATTAGTAGTCCTCAGTATAACATACTCTCTGGCTTATTCTTTCTTGAGTCATAAATCTAAGTGCCCATGTTACTGCAAATTGGAAATGTCAAAGATGCCTATGCTATGTGAACATTAGTCTAAAGGAAATATTTTAAATGATTGTTTTTCAGTTTCTGTTTTCTGACTTAAAGTTTGTGAAACATGAACCATAGATACTTTTAAAACTGGCCAAGAAAAAGTTATTGGCAGAAAATCTAACGTATAGATTTTACATAATTTATGATCTTTGTTTATACATTACTGGCATTTTGCAATCCACCGTTCCTTTGTAGAAACATTCTTTTATCAAATAATGTACATTGCAAACCCTATTATATATTTTACGTGACTTTTTATATATCTAGGTTAAAATATATACTCCAAAACTAATGACTATAGTAAAACTTAGTGACACATTTAGTTTCTAAGGTAGGTATTGATTGCCCTGCCCTTACAAGAGGGTCACCTTACCTATATAGTAGTCATCAAATGCTTTATTAAGACTCTTTAATGACTAGATTTCATTTAAAATATAAAAATGTAATTTAGGTCTAAAGTCAAGAAGTGGTCAAACCTTAAATAATAGTAAACTGTGATTTTCTTATTATAAAAACTAGTTTTGTAATTGAATAATTTTAAATCAAGAATAACCACAACTTTCTCCATGGTGTGTTTTCAGTATTACTTGTACAGAGCTTCTGATTGCTTCTTTATATTAGTAGACTCAGGTCAACTGTATAAAACTTTGGCAACAATTTATGTCAATCTTTGGTTATAAAAGAATGATATTAAATAGTAGTATGTACAGTTGGACTCAATTGCATGAGTGCTACACTAGTTTTATATAACATTATGTACACACACCATTTCAGCTTTTATGGTATTCTGTTTCATAATTATAACCTTTAGCTGCATGCTGGATTTTCACTGTAAATATTTGCTTTGGTTTAACTGTTGTTTAGTAGTACTAAATCAGAAGTACAGTGTGTTTAAAATTGTCTTTAACGGATTCCACCATCTAGTCCTGGACCCTCTTTTCTTCTCTTAACATACTGAAGCACTGTGGGTCTTTTTCTGCCCACCTGATGTCCAGTGTCTTCTCCACGCATGGACATAGTACAGCATTGCCTTTCTGTCTTCCTTCCCCAAAGCTCACAGTTAAGAATGTTAATTCTTTTGCATTCTTAGCTAGGTGTTTAGAAGGCCAGTTAAAGTGAGTCTGTTACATTAAATAATGAATAATTGACATTCAATTCTGCTAAAGTGGCACTTGCATTTTTAAAAGAGAGTTTCTTAAATTTCCAGTTGATGCACTGGTATAATTGGTGTTTTCCTTTTCAACAGACCCTATCAGTCCAAACTTTCCAGTGAGCGAAAGTTACATAGTTACATAGTTATGTATGAGACTTCTCAAACCACCATTTCTTAAGAAAGCTGATTTACATCTAGTATTAGGGTGGAAAGAATAGGCTCAAGGTCAATCCTAAACCAAACTAATATAATTAATATACAATTAATTATTGTATAATAGTTTGTGTTTAAAAACTCCATTATAAAAAGACAGAAACTTAATTTTTCCATAGATAGAATAGCTAACTTTGTTATTTTTAGGAGCATACCTTTTATATAAGTTGAGATTTGAAGATCTGTCTTTAAATTGAGTAATTTAAGAGAGGCCTGAATATTGTTTATATTGTTCCAATTTTAGTATATGTGCTGCTGAAGCAAGCACAAAATATTATTTACATTATTAGTCATGTTTCTGTATACTTGTTTCTGTAATAGGGAGCAATATCCCCTCCCCCCCCATAGTGGTAAATGGAAACAACAGAGATTGTTCATAGCCTTAATAGACAATACTGAAAACAGAAATTCAGAAAGCTAATCTTGATTTTGAATTAATTTCTATGTTTTGCAACATTATCAAGTAACTTGGCTTCTGCTTTTTCATTTCCACAAAAGGAAGATACTATGACTACCTCATATTTTTCAATCATTTTGCTCTTATTTATTACATCCTCTATAAAAGTAGCTAGATGATTAATAGTAATTTAGTAGCTTTTTTGACTTTACAATGTCAGCAAAAACGAGTTGATATCAAATTTTGCATTTAAAATTAAAATTAGAATGACTACTTCCTCTATGTACTTGCAATAGTGCTTCTGCATGTTTAAAAATCAGGTAAACATTACATATAATACTTGAGAAGTTTTTTTTCTAATGAGACCTTTTAAAATAGTTTCATCTCAGATACATAAGCAAAATCATGCCTTTTTTTAATTAACATTTTTCCCTACTTCATAAACATGGTGCTCTATCTGAATTTGAGACTTGACTGCTTTTTTCTTTTTCTCTTTATGAAAAATAGCATATTGCTTTCTTAGCTCTTTATCTCAGAAATATTTCAATAAACTAACCATACCAGGCATTCTGAATTTTGGCAGAGAAGCTATCTCTTTTTTGTCTTTTTAAGAAATGTAATGTCAACCAGTCTTTGGAAGAACATAAGTAACGTATCAGTATTTTGGCTCCTTGTTCATTGGACCAGAGTGTACCTTCAAACTGCAGATTTTTCTTTCCTATTATCTCTCCTGCTGATTCTTAATAAGACTGGTTCCAATTCTTTCTTGACATAAATATTGTATAGACTTAAAATGTTCTAGAAGGAAAGATTATTTCCTCAAGAAACTTTTTATAGTAAATAAAAGACCACCTCCTTTCTCTTCTAGTAGCAGCTTATTTAATTATGTAACTACAACTACAATATTGCCATGAAGTTTTTATAAACAGGAATTTGTTTTAACTGAAGTTACCAAAGCCCTCTTAAAAATCTCTTTTTTTACATTTGTTGGAGCTAATGACATTTTGTCCTCAAAAGAGTTTAGCATTGTGAAAGTGGCAGTGGAAGCAAGGTAGATATGATTGGAAAGCAGTATGCTGAAATCTACTGGCTGATAAAAATGAGTGCACTGTTACCCTACCTACACTTTGGTTTACAGGAGGAAAGTTACTCAGTGGCCAGGAATTGCACACAGTTTTATGCTTTTTTTTTCTTTTTTTTTTTTTAATATACATTTTTATGTATTACAGTGGAAATTATTTTTTTAAATGAAAAATAAAAACATTCTAGCATTTTCCTCTGCTATCATTGTCTTTTGAGAAGATAGAGGCTACCTCGAATAAAGTATTCCATTTATCTTTTATAGTTTGTGTGACAAAAAATACTAAATAAAAGATTATAGGAATTTGTTCCTATGTCCTTAATGAACAGGGAATAGCTTTCAAATAAAATAATCCATCAGAAACTTCTGATTAAAAAACAAAAAAATTAAGTAAATAAAAATTGATGAGCAGTTATATAGCTCCAAGATCAGGGTCTCTGTTAATTATGCTTTCAGGTAATTCAAGTTACATTCAGCCAAGTCAAGTAACATTAAAAAAAAAAAAAAAAAAAAAACTTTGGTAAAATATGCAGTTGAATTTTAAGGGTATGTATTACATTTTTCTTTCATTATTAAGAAATTAAAGCCATTGCCAAATATCTGTTTTTGTTGAAATGAGATTTTTTTGTTAGAGAAAAATTTGGCCTTCATAATTATGAAGAAATATGGGTTATTTTTAAAGTGGCTTGGTTTCTGGTCCTGCGTTGATTGTAATATATTTCGTATTGTAAAATTAAGCCTTCATTGACAATATTTTTCTAGTATACAGATAGAGACCTAATTTGAAGTAGGTTTTTTTTTTTTTTACTTTGTTTGCTTTGCTAGTTGAGTTTTTGTTGTTTTTAAGAGAGTCTTTTGTAACACATGACTTCAACACATGATTTCATGCTCAAAACTAAAATATGGGCTAATTCACAGCATTTGGTCTTTAAAGACTATAATAAATAAAATTTAAGCCAATTTTGGTGAAGTTGGAAAAGGGAGTCAGGAACTTAGTGATCAAATCACTTAAAAGGAAATTGACCAAACTAATAATGTTTGTTAAAATGACCATATTAATGAATACACATACATATTCTTATATAGACATGACCTGTACAGATACCTGGGAATAAAAGAATTGCCATTATGAATATGGGTTTAGGAACTATGTGCAATAAATTTAGAGAAAATTTTATGCATTTATGAACTTTCATTATAGCTGGGAAAAAAGAATAGGAAAAAAATACAACTTACATAATTACCTTTTTTTCTCCAAAGATCTTATTTTTATTATCCCTAAAATTTAAAAGCCAGTACAGCTTTTAAACAGGGTTCTTGATTATTCTGTTTAGGTATAGCATTGGTTTTAGAAATAATTCTAATTATCACCCCTGTAAATACACATATTTAGCAGTATTTAAAGTTTATCTGTTGCATTGTATTGAATGACTATTTGTTACACACACATTTTTAGTTTTTTTGTTTGACCGAGATTCTAGTGCAGACCTTTAAAAAATAGTTCCATATTTATGGGAAAAATATATGTGCGTGTGCACACACACTCATAATTCTAAAATAAAAGTAATTATAACTCAGTTCACTAAGGCATCTCTTTGCAGTGAGCGGTAAAGATGCTTTTACCTCCATTACCTGGATTGTTTTAGTTAAAATACAAAATGACAATTGATTCTATTTGAAACATTTAAAACCTAAGGGAAATTTTGTGTTTGTGGACTGTGTGTTTTTTTGAGTCATCTCAATATTGTAATTTTAAAAGAATTGATTCCTTATTTTCTAAATTTCTATTCTTTTATTCACTTTTTTTTCATCTTAAGAAAAAAGTGGGAGTTCTCAACAGTGTTAAGTTTCCTTTTACAGAAATGAAGACCTGAGCAAAAATGCCATTACTGCTTGAAGTAGTTACTATCTTAAAATCCATCACAGAAAGCCTAAAAGATAGCCCAACCTTTGTACCTACAGTCTTAGATATTGTTAGGTAGCCATTCAATTTCCTTTGCATTGTATGTGAGATGAATATTTTTTGAGACTTTTTTGTTTGCTTTACTAAAGAAATCAGTGAAGAAAAAAAAAAAAACCTCAAAAAAACAAAACAAACAAAAAACACCCTGTAACTCATGTGAAGCATGCAGGGTGTTGTAATTTCAGTTTGCAAAGCGGTGTGATACAATGTTGCTGAGCCAAAAGCACACGATAGATTTAATGTAGCCAATTGTGTACTTTTGAAAAAAAGAGTAACTGTTCTCTGTGAGTTAATTTTGGATTTTTTCAAAATCTCTCTTTTAGGCTTTGTGCTGGATTCTTCCAGACAAATGCGTATTCCATGTGGGCCACTGTTCTGCTAAATGCTCTCAGTTCTCCTTTTGCAATCAAGATTATGTTGCTAAGGAGATTTTGCTTTTATTGGTGCCATTGATTTGTGTTAATACGTTTTGAATACCTCTCCGTATTCTTCCGTAGACAAGGCCAAAAGAAAAACTTCCCCGAGTTTCCCAATTTACATTACAAATGGAGCGGTGGTGTAATGAAGCCGATATAAAGTGGGCAGTTGAAAGGGAACTAAAGAAAGGGCACTCAAGTGAGAAATGAAGAAATGTGCCTAGTGTAGTCTGTGGGCTGCCTTTGGTCCAGCTGCAGGAACTGGCTCTGGCCAGAGGTAGAGTGAGCACCTCCCTCTGCAAAGACCACCCACTTTTTGGAGCCTAGGCTAGCACACCATAGATTACCTCATTGACTAATATAGGGTCATTTAAAAAGCGAGAAACTTTTTCTGAGGTAGCAAGGAGATGGTTCTCTCTTACCCCTAAATCTCTTTTTGAGATTTCCTTCCTAGAGCATGACTGAGGCTAGGCAGACTTTCTCTACCTTATGACCATAAGTTGTCCTTTGAAGGAAGCCCTATGGATGAACTGGTTCTTTTGGTTATGAGGACTAGCATATTCAAATACTTTGTTGGTATTCCTCTAGGTGAGAAGGATGTTAACTAGATTAACTCGAAGATTTTAGTTTTATGTTCCTTACTTTGTATCATATTCTAGACTCCAGAGACTGGAGAATGCCAAGTTGACATGTTTAAACTAGCGAAGTGATTTGCTTAGGTTACAGTACTGGAAGGTGCTGAGGAATACCTTTGTGACACAGTAATGCCCCTTTTTGATTTACATTGTTCAAATAGCCTTGTGTTGATGCATAGGGTTTTCTTTCTCATCAGAACACAAATACTGCACTGATATAATAACTTGAAGAAATTTTAGACATTTTAAAATAAAAATGTCAATATAGAAACTATGAAGAAAAATTGCCACACAAGTCTGAGGAAATTAAAAATGGATCACTGGGGTAACATCTCAAACTTACGTTATTTGGAGATGAAAAATGACTTTCTGTTAATGAATTCAGCAAAATAAAGTCTAAATGATCAATTCTTCAATGTTGAGTGATCTGGGCAAGAAGCATAAATAGAGGCATTCCACTGTCAGTGGGAAATAGGAAATGTATTTAAAAATCTGGAAAGGAAATTCTTAATTCGTATAATTAAAGTGTCTTTTCAGTAGATTACCCCCTTCCCCCGAACACCAATAAAAAAAAAGTCTGTGCTTGTCAACTATTGTGCTTCATGGATAAAATCTCAGTTTCCAAACTAAATGTGATAATAGTTTTTGTCTTATATCCCCAATTTTGGTTTACATGTACTTGTGGGTGTTTTTTTTTCCTGAAATATTTTTAAAGCTTTTAAAACTAATAATCTGTAGCTTAAAGACTGAAGTCGAAAAATGCAGGGGTGAATTTATATAAATATATATTTAAATTTTTTTTATTTTTCAGTTATAGTTGACATACAATATTTCAGATGTACAACATTGTGATTAGACATTTATACAACTTACAAAATGATCACCTCAGTAAGTCTAGTATCCATCTGACACTATACATAGTTATTACAATATCATTAAATATATTCCCTATTCTGTACTTTACATTCCTTTGACTGTTCGAATTTATATTTTCAATCTGGTATTTCTGGCCGTATTTGTCAATGGTTTCTATATTAATGATACCATTCTTCTATGGTTTAATCCTAAAGTTAAGAATTGTACAAATGAAGAGAACAGCTAAAGAAAAATGCCATTACTGCTTGAAGTAAGTGAAAAGTAGTGAGAAACACAAATATTTTTATACTATATATTGAGAGCTTTTTTTCCAATCTGTTGAAGCTGACTTTTAAATTATTTTAAACTTTAAAATTTTTACACTTGGAAAGCCTTTTTCCTGAAAGGGTAGGCAAACCCGTTTTGTTCATGTACATAAAACAAGCAATATAGTTTTACTCTGAGCATTAAACGTAACACTCATAAAATTATTTTCAAAAGATAGACAAAATTTACCAGTAGTATTCTAAGATTTGTGAACTTTGGAAAGCCAGTTTCTTAGTCTTCTGTTTATAACTTACCACTATGTGCTGGAAGGTAATTTTGTAAAAGCATGCCAGTGTAAGAAATCAACCACTCTGCTCTGAAGATCTGACTAATATTCTCTTATATATTGCTTAGAGCAAAGATAAGTTAGGTAATTTATAAATGCATGCCACATTTTTAACTACTGTCAAAACCATCAACAATTAGGCTCACCGGGAAAGAGAGCTTTGAAGAAAGTATGTGTATAAGAAAGCATGATCTTTTCCAATTCTGTCAACACTGGATCTTGTTCTTTAGCCATAGCCCACATCCACTTAAAAAAGGTGGAATCTAGAAGCTGGAAAAAAACCCTAGAGGTGTCCAGTGGGGATGTGCATTAGAATCAACTGAGGAGTTTTTTTTGTTTGTTTTTTCAAAGACACATGGCTGTACTCTCCAACCCCCTGCCACTAAAATTGGGAGGAGAGGGATGGAGAGCATGTATATTTTGAAAAAAAATTCTCAATTATGATAAGACATCTTCCCTTTCCATTCTGACTTTAAAATGACCTAGTGAGTTTGTCATTTGCCTAAGCTCATAGATTGTTAGTGACAGTGCCAGGACTAAAACTCCAGGCATGTGACCTCTAGTTCACAAATGTAGGGCCTTTCCTGCAATAAATACTATAAATAGAACTTTTCTTTTTATAAACAGCAATTTGAAAAAAGAAAATCCTAAAAATGATTATTTGAAATTCATTATTAAAATTGATACACTGAAAGAGTGTTACCTATGCCTAAAACACCTAAAAGTAAATTGGTAGACCCCTCCCCCCCCAAAAAAAAACCTCAAAATGCTTATCTTCAGAAGTGATGAAATTTTAGCTCTTATCTACTGCCCAACCTGAGAGCTGTGACTTACACATTAAATTATTGCTGGTCCGTGTGAAAACATTTAGAATGGTTGGCAGCCTACCAGACCCTGAGTTAAACATTCTACAGCCTGACTAGACTGCTGGGTAGCCAACTTCACATCAGATTAAACACATTCTCTTCGTGATGAATAGCTTGGAACCCAAAAACTTAATTTTATTACAAAGAAATGCAAGGGGTATGTTGTTTACTAGATTAAAATTATTTTACGTTTTACTGGCACCATTCTTATTGTGATTGTCAAATGTATTTTCTTTGGTAATGGTGAGATGGAAGAAAAATGGACAATGAGGGACTTTTGATACTAATAAAATAAAAAAAGGACTCCAACAAGGTTGGACACAATGCAGCCTAGAGATGAACATTCATGAATTTTGTACTGAAAAAATTTACATTTCATTAACATTTTAAATTACAAAGGCAGGTCTACAAATACAGATTTGTGCGTGTGTGTTCTCATTGCATTTTCCAAGCAAATAGTGAATAATGTAATGCTAACTATATCCTGTTTCCTTATTAATTTCCCTTTTTTATTTTAAAGTATAAGCTAACTATAATGTGCAATATTTCAGTAAACCCTGCTTTACATTATAGATCCATACACATACACTCCATGTAATGTTCCCTTACATAATAAATTCTTTGGGGTAGTGAAGGGTACTCTGAGCATCATTGCTCAGCTATATCAATCTAGTTCTGCGTCCACATGGATAGAAATTATCTTGATACTGAGAATATGAAAATGTAATATTTGATGATTAACATTCACGAGATTAGGATAGAATCATTCAACTCATGATGGCTGTTCTTTCAAACATGCTACACTTTGAGAAGTTCTGTGAAGTTACAAAAAATGTGAAAGGGTTGTGGAGGAAATAGTGGCTGACTAATGTAATGAATTGAAATGTTGGAACTAAGAGCTCTATGCTCAAGGGAGCTGGCTGAGAGTAATTGACAAGCAGGTGCCTGAGAAATGACAGGGAAGGCCCTAGTTTGGCATCAGTAATGACATGGCTTTAGGCCATAATTGAATATGTTTTCTGGGAGTAAAATCATGTATCTTATGAATTTAAACTATTTTAACTATTCAATTGCAAAAAGTTATGTCTAAAATTGTTTTTTACTGACTAAAAAGCCTTTTGACCAGAATCTCTCTCTCATTTAAGAACTTGTACTGGAGTTGGCAATGTTGAAAACTAGGTACTTAAATAGTATGTTAAAATCTGTTTAAAGTGTGCTTTTGGGTAATGTTTAAAATCAATTGTGTAATATTTAAATAGCTTAAAGCAGAAGAATAAAAATCTTTTTGTTTTTAAGTAATTCAAAGTATTGGCTAGAGATAGAAAGTTAGTAGTAGTCCTGCTTTGGAATACCATTTAGATTTCAGAATTTCAGTTTTATTTTTGTTTGTTTTGACAAAATGGTTATCTTACTTTCTTCAACAAGTGAAAGTTTAAGGCTTTGAACTTTTTGAAACTGCTAGATATAAATAATTGTTAAAGTTTTAAAAACAATTCCCATAGAAATAAAGAGAATGCTAAATATAATTCAAACAAGATAGAGTTTACTACTATAGCAAATCTGTTTACTTTCAAAATTGCCTTTCAAAGATAGCTCTCAAACAATAGAAGAAAACAAATTGGAAAAATGTATTGTCATTTTAATGCCACTTTAAGCATGTGTTTTCTCTGACCCCACTTTTATTCTTAACAGTTTTTAAATAGGTGATTAGCTAATTCTTTTTCTTGAAACAAAAAGGAATCCAGCTCAATTTTTAAAATCTATTTTTAAAAGCTGCCCTGTTAATATACTTTTATTCATAGGATTGTTTATTACATTTTAGTAGATAAAAGAAGTTGCCTCTTAATTATCTCACACAAGCTATATGACTTTATTTCTGTTACTTCCAACAACTACATTTTAAGCTTGAAAGAATACTTTCATCAATTTTTCTTTCATAAATGCAAAATTCAAAAGGTACAGAAGAGAATAGTTGCTAGTTTCCAACCTCTTCAGTTTGCTTCCACAAAGTAATCGTTCAATTGTGAGATATTTTTGGTTTTGGTTTTGTTATTAGTATTTATTTTCCTACTTTTATCAAAGAGATTTGTTTTTACACTGTGCCCCCAAATAAGATAAACAGTGGCCTGGAACAACAGATGAAGTCTTCTTAAAAATATATATCAGTTTACTTTTAAGAGACTACTGTTGTAACCTAAATACCTGTTGAACTTCTATTCCTGGGTGAGACAAAAGTCCAGTTAATAAATTATCTTTCAATCCACAATAGATCTTAGGAAATCAGTCTGAAAACCACTTGTCTACCATCATGGCTAATGCTGAGTTTACTAAGTGATTAATGTAGATTTGAGTGCTAGGTAACAGAGCTAGAAATATGTTACCAATGAAATTGGAGACATTTGAATTGTACTTCTTAATAGAGTCATACTTTAAACTGGTTTGGTGTAAGGGAAGCATTCAAAGAATATGTTTTAAGCTTGGCCCATTCCCAGGCATTGTGCCAAGTGCCAAGGCTATCAGGGAAAATAACATCTCTCTTCCAAAGAGTTGAGGCTGGAGGAATAAGCACGTAACATGGTACGATAAGTGCCAATAATCAAAGAACTCACTTGGTGCCGTGGAGCTACAAAGGAGCAATAAATTTTGTATTAGGTAGAAAGGTCAGTGAAGAGATAGTTAAGGTTATTTTAAAGGATTAGTTGAAACAATGGACATGTGCAAAGGCAGAGCTAAAAATGTTGCATTCAAAAAATGTGTTCTGCATGACTGGAAAATAGGGAAAGATTGCCTGGTACATAGCAATTATTAAATTAAAAAATACATAAAGCCAGAAAAGAGATATGTATCATGATGATATTTTAACCTGAAGCTATTGAAGGATTTTTAGAAGATGAGTGGACCTGATCAGATCTATCATTGATAAAGCTTATTCTGACCCCAAAATAAGCCAAAATAAACTCCGTTAGTCTATTTTAACCTATAAAGTAACAAGTCATAATTTCTTAACTGAAGAACTCACTATTTTTGCAATAAGACCAAATAATAGGTAAGATGGAAGGAATATTTTTGCCTTTTGTCCAACTAAAAGAATAGCCTAACAATTCTGGGTAATTATCTGGGACATTATGAGGTAATCTCAGTCCAATTTAATTTGACTGGAATTTAATTCTGGTCCTGCTACTTCTAGCCATGTGACTTTGGAAATGTTTCTTAACAGCTCGGTGCCTCTGTTTCCTCATTTGTAAAATAGATTTATAATAGTACCTGTTTCAAGAAATAGCTGTGAAGGTCAAATAACATCATAATACATATGTTCCACTGGCAATGCCACACAACCATAGACCACTAGGAACAGATAAGGAGCTGAACAAAATAGGATTTATTGCTTGTTGTAATTAGAGCACACACAATGGAGCATGAGTGTGGGGGTGTTTAAATCAGAGGGCACTGGAAAAGCCTTAATGTAGGTTTTGGGCTCATGTTAGGTGATTTGGAAGAATTCAAGGAAGCAAGAGTTTACTCTGAATTTAGAGTTTCTCAAGAAGTAGGGTAATATTGAAGGGTATCTTTGGGCAGGAGAAATGAAGCAAAGTAAAAGCTATAATTGATAAAGAAGCAGCAGTCAGTATTATATGGGAGAGGGGGATGTTTGGTATTTTGTGCTTTGCATCGTGACTTTGATTTTGTACTTAGACAAAATTATGAAGAGGTCTTGTCTGTTTGTCTCATTTTATCAGAGCCACAGAGCAACCTTGCCTGATATTGTTCTATGAGATTAAGTTTATGTTCAACAGGAGAGCACCAAGGCCTAGCTGGTAGTGATAAGCCAGCTCCAAAATGCCAGTGGTCGCTTTTCTCTTTCTCATCAGTTAGCACAATGCCTAATTTAAAGTTAAAGCGTAAAAAAATATTTTATAAGGAATTATAATATTGAACCCAACTCTCAAGTACATTCTAGCCCCAGCATAGTGGACAGTTTGGTCTACTTTTGAGATTAATTATAACAATGTTGTTCCTACCTTATTGGCCAGCACCTCCTCACTCTTTTTCCATGTGAATAGATTTTTCTTATCTATTACTTTTATTTTGAGTTAATATTTTTCATATTCAAAATGGATGTTAGAATGTTAAACTTCTAACAACAGATTTTTTTGAACACTTTTACAAAAATTTAATTGAAGGACAGTTTAAAAATCTAATCATTCTAACATCTTCATTTTATGTAAGCATAACACTGGCCAATCTTTATAGTATTTCTCAAGACAACTTAAATATTTATTGTAAGTGTAAATATTTATTATTTGCGTAATACCTGTATGCCCTGACATACCATGAAAGCACGTCTCTGTTAGCCTGGTTACTTCATCCCTAGCACTTAGTCAGTGCCCAGCACAGCCTAAGTTTTGAAGAAATGGTTGTTGAATAACTGAAGGAGGAAGAAAAAAAAAATTGTGCTTGGAAAGCAGAATTGAAACTAACATATATCAAGTGGAAACTCAATGCCAGGTACTATTTCTGTCACTTTACAAAAGTCATAATGGAATCCTGGACTTAAAGGGTAGTTCCATCCTGCAAAGGAAGCTTTGACTTAAGCTGAAATTAAGCAACTTTCTCTTCTAGGAAATGAGAAAGCTTGATTCCAGATCTGTGTCATTCATCAAATGTTTAATAAACACTCATCTTGTATTGCAGTGGGAATTCAACTTATCAAAGCCTGTCATTAGCACTTGCTGCTTCGGAATTTCATCAGCTCCCTCATCCACTCTCTCTCTGTCAGTCATCTGGGAACCTCAACTTGTTTTGAACACTGTTATACCCTACTCTGTGCTTGCACCTAACAGCTGAATGGGGCTGGAGAAAAACCTACAACCAGTGCTAATTTCATTTTTAGTTCATTACCACCCATGTCAAATAGGTACTACCCAAAGATCTTACTACACTTCACAAACGCGTTTGTTCTCTTACTCTCCAAAATTACTTTGTCATACCTTTACTTCTCCAAATGTCCAGCACCTTCTTTAATTACTGGGTCTTTCCATTAGCATACAAACATTTTTTCCCCCTATCTTTAAACCTCTCCCTGGACCTCATATCCCCTTCTGCCATGCCCCTCACACTTCAGAGAAAGCTTCTTAAAAGCTTCCTCATGTTCCAACTTAACTTCTGTTGACACTTACTAGGTTTTGGTTATCCCCCTCCCCTGAAACTGCTCTTGTCAAGATTACCAAACACCTCCGCTTTGCCAAATCAGTAGTCACTCTTCTGTGTTATTCCAAAGCATTTACTCGGTTGACCATTCCATCCTCTTCATACCCCTCTTTTCTTAGCTTCTCTAACAGCATGCTCTCCCAACTTCTTGCTCCCTTTTTTCCCTTAACTCTTAAATGTTAGAGTGCTCCAGGGCTCAGGTCTAGGTCTTAACTTCAGCTCTTCTCATTGTCTACCCTAGTTCCTCTAATCCCATGGTTTAGATACTATCTATATGCAAGTTCATATTCAAGTTCATATTGTCAGCTCTGACCTTTGCACTGAGCTATACATTTAGATATATCACTTCTATACTTGAATAACAAATAGGCATTTCCACTTAAAATGACCAAAAGCAGGAATCTTGGTTTGCTCCTTGTTCTTTCTTCATTCTTTCTCACAAAAGTATATCGCACCTCATTTCGCTCAGATATTTAAGACAAAAAACCAGGAGTTGTCATTTTCCCTCAATTTTCCATACTCTATCTCAGAAATATATCCTCAGGACATTAATTTTTCTTCATATTATTGCTTTCACTTTTGTCTAAGCTTCTAATATCTTCTGTCAGTTCTTACCTGAATTATTGCAATAGCTTCTTACTATGTTGTATTTCACATCCCTGTGACTATTTTGTAACTACCGATTTGTACTTCTTAATCCCTTCACCTTTTTCACGCAGCCTCTCCATGCCCCCTCCCCGCTTTATTTTCTTTATTATACTTTTCATTATCTGTATTTATCTTATTCATATTTTTGTCATTTGGTATGTATTCTATTAGAATATCAGCCCCATGAAATTGTGGACCTTTTCTGACCATTTAATTCCCAGCACTGTATTCCCGGCACCAAGAACATTGCCTGACACATGATAAGTCCTCAATAAATATTTGTCGAATAGATAAAATTTGCAGCCCTACTTGCTTTAATATACATTGGTGTTACTCCACAACTTTGACCCTAGGAAAAACATGCCTTATCTTTCTCATGACTTTATGTCTTTGGCTTTATTACCTCATTTCTCACTTTGAGAATCTTTGCAACTCCGTTCACCTACCTCAGCCACTTAAAATTTTACAGTCTCTAATCCCCTTCAGAATGAAAAGAAGGATGATGGTATTTTTGAATAAACATTAGTGAGGAAGCTCATCAGTAAATTATCAATATAAGCCAAAACTAAAAAATAGAGACACTGTCATAAAAATCTCTCCTACATTTGAGTATTTGGGTTGACCCTTAATTTAAATAAACAAGTGTACTTCACTGATGTGGCTTATAAAAGGTAATACAATATCATGTGATGTGAAGAGAAATGAGACAGAGACTTGAGTCTACTTTGAAAATATGTAAATCTCTGGTAGGTCATGATTTTAGACCACACACAGACAGTCCAATGAGGAAAAACACAGAAAAGAATAGCAGCATAAACATTCTTGCCTTTTTGTGTTTGTCCAAAATAGAGTTTAGAAGATAGTCCCAAGAGAGTAATACTCTTATCCAACCACAAAATAATCTTTCTCAAAATTGTTTTTTCTTAAGTGACTGAAACAATGAAAGTCTTAATCCACACATTTCCTAATGTAAGAATGTGTGCATGCTGAGTGAACTTTACTAAGCATTTAAAAGTGCAGAGTAGAGTATGACTACTACTCTTATTTACTCATCTCTTTTTTCCTTATTCAAAATTTGTTTCAAATGCAGAAAAACTGTATCCTAAGATAGTTAAATCTTAGGGAACAGGTCGCTCATGGGCTAAATTAAAGTTTAGCAATTCATGAATTAAGGGTTGTCGCAATCTAATCTTTACCATGCTCACTTGTGCTGTTAATTTTTACTAGGTCTCTGCTTGTTCCTTACCTGTAGAAGGCGATAACATTCTAGTCAATGTTGTTAGGGTACAAAATAAAATGGTGCCCAGGCAGAGTAAAAAAACTTTTAAAAATGGTTATTTGCACTTGATCTACCCATTTGATTATTATCTGTAAACAAATGAAGCTGAAAAGATTTGGAATTTTACTCTGTGTTCAAAACAATGGAACAGTTTTTGCCAAATAGGTTGGGAACAGGGTCATTCCAGGAAAAAAAAAAAAGAAAAGAAAAGAAAAAAGAAAAGATACACATTAACAGTCATGAGATTTTAATTACAAAACTTTTTTCTTTAACTATGGTAGATAAAATAAACCTGCTTTTCTTCTTTTCTCTATTACTTGCCCATTATTAATGAATTAGAATACACCAAAAGTAAATTTAACGTAATCTTGAGTGTCATTATTACTTATCACTTTAGTGCAAGAATAGTGGAGTTACCACTTCTACTTGAACCAAGTTCTACTTGCTAAATAATAACTCTAGCTAGTCAGAACTGGTTGGGACCAGATTAGCCTGTGGCTTGCACTTTAGCCATCCCTTCCAACACCAGTTGCACACCATTATGTTGTGCAGCTAATCCGACAAGCTCTGATCCTTATTTTGCACTCATTCTAGCAAACCCAGTCCCTATGGCACTTAATGCTGCCATGGTCAGTCGCTGTACAGTAGTGACTGCTTTTAGAGCTCTCTGCTGTGTACCATGTTCACCAGGCACTGGGAGAGCCACCAAAGAATAAAAGCCTCTGGTTCTGCTGAGGGTAAATCAAACTCAGAGGAAAGGCTCGGGGAGAAGGGCTTAGCACAGCACAGAAAGGTGCTAAACATTCTCTCTTTTAATCATAATGGAAAGGGAAATAAAAGCCCGTGGTAGCAAGGCTTTCCCAGTATGGAGTGATACACCCTGATAGATATACATAGGTCTGAAGAGTGAATTTTGAAGGTAAAGGGACACCTCCCCAAACTCTCCTCTTTCTAGTGACAGGGTGGTAGGGGGGGATGGCTGGCAGTGAGGAGCAGGGGATGAGATTGAGGTAGGGGAGTTATGACTTACTTCCTTCCACTGCAATTTAAAAAAAGAACAGATAGAATGGAACAAATGAGCCAGTTCAAATCTTGTTCTTTGCAGTGAGACAGGTGTACATTATTTATTTTTAAAAAATCAATCTAGAATTCTTGAAAACAATGAAACACTATGAAATGGAGCAGGGGAGAACATAATAGAAAAGTGGTGACACTTATTCCTATAGGGCAACAACAAGGGCAACTAAAGATGGGACCTTTTTTCTGGAAATGCAGACAGAGCAAAGCAGTATAACTCAGGATGCACAAATGAAGCAAATGACATGGATGAGTTAGGAAGTCAGTGAAGCAGTAGAACGTTTATGTAGATTCCAGATGTTTTTGTCTCATCTCACCTCACAGACTCTGCATCCCTCTTCTCTGAAAGCCCATTCACTATGTGTGAAGAGAGCAAGAGAAGGGGAAAGGGAGTATGAGGGGAAGGCCTTCCTTACATATCTGGTGATGGTATTGTCCTCAGCTTACCAAGAGAACTGTGCACAATGAGACTCCTATTAGAAACGAGAACAAGCACCTATTGTTTAGGTTTAAACAGCTCTAAGTGTTTCTTCTAGAGATAATTAATTTAATTAAAATGGTCCCCGAAGCCAAACTGAGCTTCATATTGAGCACTACACCCATTACTTCCGAATTCCAGCACAAGGTTATGCAGAACTAGCAAGCCATCAGCTATGTCACAGCAGACGCACTGGACCTGGCCCCCTTGGACTTACTTTTTACTTCTCTTGGCATGGAGGCCCCAGGACGGGGGCTAGGCAGGAGGCTCTTCCTGGGCTGAGGAGAGGGCCGTTAGTTCTGATGGAGTCGAAGAAAAGATCATCTTTAATCTGTAGATTTAGTTCCAAAAATGATGGGGGTATTTTTTCCTTCCTGGTGATTTAAGAGAGAAATTTGGCTTACTGCCCTCATCCAAACCAACAGTCCTCAGTATAGCCTCAGTACACTGGTGTTCAATAAAAATACATTGACTAAATGAGTGGATAAATGAATGAAAACCAATTCCTTTGGTTGGCTTTTCAGCCTGTTGTCTTCTGGATTAAGGAAGTAAATTGAATAGCATTTGGTCTTAGATCAAAACTATCAAATTGTCCTGTGCCACAAGGGGATATATAATAAGACACTATGTAGCACTGGATGGTGGTGGGGTTTTTTTGGCTTTTTCTTTTTCTTTTTCTTTTTTTTTTGTGGTGGATATAATTCAACATGTTTATTCCAAACCCTGAGGTAGGCACAATATAAGAGGCCACATGATATGGCCATTTAGCAAGCAGATTATGGAGTCAGAAAGACCGGGTTCCTAGTTGTTCCGTTTTCTTGTGAAATGACCATGGGTACATTTTTAAACCTCTCTCAGCCTCATTTCTTCATATATAAAATAAGGATAATATCAAATCTAACAAGGTTATTGTGAAGTTTAAGTAAAATATTTTATATGCCGAATGGGCATATACTGTGTACCAGGCATTTGTCCTAGGTGTTTGGGATATATCAGTGAACAGAATAAAGATCCTTGTCTTTGTGATGTTCGTAGTCTAGCAAGGGCTGAAGGATAGGAGGCAAACAAACAAAATGAACCCTATACACATAATGAAGTAAATGTATGATATGTTAGAAGTTCTATCTGCGAAGGAAACAGTGCAGGGTCCTAGTGTTCTAGAGGCAGAGTTGTGTGGCATGGGAGAGTGAGAATGAGAGTGGGTCACAGTTTGATATAGGGCGGACAGGACTGGACAGGGTAGGCCTGCCTCACTGAGAAGGTGATGCTTGAGCAAGGATTTGAACTTGGTGAGGGAGTAAGCCATATCCAGAGATGTAATGTTCTAGGCAAAAGGAATAGCCAGTACAAAGGCCAGAGGGTAGGAGTATGTAAGGCATGTTTGAGAGCAAAGAACAAAGAAGCTTGTGTGGCTTGGAGTGGGGAAGCAACTGCTTTCCCCACTCCAGTCTGTACAGGATCTTGAGGCTATTGCCAGAACCTGGAGTGAAACGGAGAGCCTGTCTGACCAGGTCACTGATGGCAGTGAGGGGAGAAGGGTGGCTATGGAAGAAATAATAGCAGGTTTGTGTGTTGATGATCCAGTTGTGTGAATGATACAGTTGGATGAATATTGATGATTCAGGAAAGAGGAGAAAAATTTGCTAGAGGGATGCACTTGAGTAGGTGATGGATCAGCTCTAGGTGGACTATGGGAATGGGCAAAACGGCAGAGACTGTGAGTGGACTCACTGGTAGGTAGACATGGGAACCTGTGGAGTCTTTTTCTGGTTCTCCCAAATTTCTTAGAGAAGTAGGAAGCAAAGTAATCAGCGAAGAGGAAGGAGGGAGAAGAAAGTATGAACTTGTTCTTTCAGAGACCAGAAGAGTGAATGAATGGGCTGGGGGAGCATGCTATGAATCAGGCAGCATTAAGAGCCCATTTAAGGGTTAACGATCTTGAATTCAAAATGAGTCCAGTCAGCATGGTTGAGTTTTTCACCAGACGTATTCAACCATTCTTACATAAGCAGAGAGTTGGGGTTTGTCAGGGTTGTGTTTTTGCTAAGCAAATGTGACACAAAGCGAAAGAGGCAAGGAATTTCAGGGGTTCTGAAGTCAGTAATTACAATGTGATAATTCACCAATAAATTTAAGCTACGTAAGGAAAGAAGATAGGTCCTCAAGTAAAATGGGGAGAAGGACCAATGGATTGAGATTCCCATGGTTTAGGATTGGAGGAATTGGGGTGCTAAACACAATGGGCTAGAGAGACAGGAGGTGGAGTCAGAGTGCACTGTGTCAAATTAAGATTATGGAAATGTATTTAAAATCAGGACACAGTCTGGTGCAAAGCAAATCCCCAGTAACAGATAGCTGTGGTTAGGAGTTTGTAATACCTTATCTAAAACATTCGACGCTAGATATGTTTTATTACCCAGAGTTCTTCAGATTTTAGAAATGCTATGTGGTACATTCACATCTCCACTGAGGTCTTGGAAAGCTTTCATAATCAAATACATTAGTATTGCTTCAGCAAAATGTATGAATAATTATATTAAGTGATATACACAGTTTCAGGTCGGCTTAGGCCAGGTTTTGCTATTTAATAAGTTTTGGCACTAAACTTAAAAACAAACAACTTTTGTTTTTAGGAGGCTTTGAAATTTCAGAATTTCAGACAATGGAAGGTACACCTTTTTGATATTTTGACAAAGAGTTGTGAATTTAGGGGAAATTGTTTCATTTTTCTAGACAGTTATTTCAGTATAAAAAGAGGACTTTAAGTTTGAAAAATTATGAGCTACTTTCTAAGTGAATATTTTGTGATTCCTTGATACCTTTTTCTGAACATTAAAAATAATTTTTTTACTAATAAATAAGATAATTAGGTAAAGAGCCTGAGCCTAAATTTTGTAGTAGTAAAAGAGCTTATTTTGTTTGAATATTGTAGTCCTGCTTAAACTGATAACAGAAGAATTTAGAAACTTTCCATGTGCAAGGCTAAGAAAAACATAAGTCAATCACAGGCAATTGAGCATCTATCAAATTGGGTGAAACCTCTCAGGTCAGATAAATTAGAAGGAGTTCAGGTTGAATTAATACAAAGTTTTAATGAAAGTATTTATGAAACATTGAACTGTGTGATTCAAGTTCATTTTTATAATGGCTAAGTGTTTCCCAGTAGATGTTAAGCCAAATGCTTTGTTGACTGAATGAGGTTGATTTTTAATTCAATGCATAATATCATTGGCATATAGTATACTTTCAAAATACTGAAAAAAGTGTGTCCTTGAAGTAGATTAGGTACATTCCCTGCTTAAGTCGCTCTATTCATTATCTTAGCAAATCCTTTCTTAGTAGGTAAATATCAGCCCAGCTTTGTCCAATTATCACATATTCCCCCAAGGAAGCTTTCTAATATGGAATTCACTTTCTGGAAGTAAGCACAATTGTAAAGAATGGAGCAAAACTCCAAAACTAAGGAATGGAATTTTTTATTCTAGTTCTTTTCTATAAGTAATGATAAGATACACTTGTTTTAATCTAAAAAGGCCCTGGAGACTTTATCGAAGCTTCTATCTGCAATTCCAGTTGCATTGCCACTTGCATTTGGGTTTGATTCAACAATTTGTTCAAACTTGTTTGACACATGGCTTTTGTCTTTCAAGATGCTTTTACCACCCTTCCCTTCCTTTTTGCTTAGCTCAATGTTACCCATTCTTTAATAGGCAGCTTTGGTGATACTTCTTAGGGAAGTCTTTCCTGGCCCCACCTCCACCCTCATTCCCCAGACTACGGGGTGTTCTTCTTCAGTGCTCCTATGGTAATGCTAAGTTTCCCACCCAGTGTGTATCTCTTTAGTGCCCAAACACCTGTCTCATTTTCTCACTCATCTATCGGGAGGGGAGGGACTGTGTCTGTCCACACTACGTTTCTTCTTCAGGGTCTACCTGTGTTAGGCTAACTAAAGGTTGAGTTTATAGTTCCAGAGGTAGGCCTTTGCATTGCAAACCCAGGGATGGATAAAACGAAGCAAGCTTTAATCCCACTCCACTCTTCTTGACACATAGATAAAAAACAGGAGGTGAATCCTGGCTGGAGAGAAAAGTTAAGAATTACAGTTCCTCAGCACTCCAGGCAGGGGCCTGTGTGTTGATGTCAGAGGAAGGTGTGGTTGTTCTTGCCACTGATTAGTCCCTAGGGAAACAGTGTCCTTCATCTAGTCAAGGGAGAGATAGTACTTGTTTTAGGAGGCCTCAGCAGGTGAAAGAGGAAAAGGAATAAAAGAGATTCCATTTCAAGGCAGTCATTTGTAATACGATGAATACTTTTCAAGTACCTATGCCAAACAGTGGTGCATGGTAGTACTATCTAGGGAGCCCCAGGACATCCTCTTTGGGGGGGCCGGAGCTCCCTAAGCAAATACTGCAGGGGCTTAGATCAAATAAGACAACTATCTGGCCTTATTTAAGGGGTCACTTATGTGCATTGCTGATTCTTGTTAAGACGGGTTGGTTTTGCCAGGCACACACTTTTAAAGACATGTCATTCCTCTAAATATTAAACACTAAATGCTAACCACATTCTTACATTTTAAACATAATGTTGGCTCCTGAACTCAAATTGCTATATTACAATCAAATTGCATCAGACAGCATTATATTTAAAGCTCACGGGCTTCAACTAATTCAGAGAACTGTCTGATGGTATTTGCTTAGGAGGCCTAGGCCCCCGAAGTAGATGTCTGGGGTTCCGTATCTGGATACTATCACATAGTGTTTGGCATAGGTGCTTGGCAAATACTTATTACATTACTGAATAAATGCCTTGAAAACTGAAGCTTTATCATTTATCCTTTCCTCTTTTTCACATTGTTCTTTAGGTTAAGCATGATGAGCTCATAGCAGCACGTGACTTTAGATTTCTCTGTATGCAGGAATGAAGTCATTAATAAGTGCACAGCTGAGGCTATTTGGCTGAAGAGCCCATCAGCTGTGATCATTATTTATGTGAATGAGGGAGCAGTGGGATAGTTGCTTCACAAAACAGCCTAGAGCTTCGCTACTCAAAATGCAATTCCTGGGCAACTAGCATAAGCATCACCTGGGAGTTTATTTGAAATGCAGAATTTCAGATGCTACCCTACCCTAGAGCACCTAGGGCAGAATCTACATTTTAACAAAATTCTCAGATATTTTTTAAATCCTTAGATTTTTAAGCAAACTAAAATTTAAGCACACTAAAACACTGTCCTAGAAAGTCAAAGGAGAACCGAAACTTGAACCCCATATTAGTATTACTAGGAAGATAGTTCAATGAAGACCAGAAAGGGCCGTCTTGCAGAGGAACTGGAACCCAGAGAGAAAGAAGTTAAGGCAGTCAGTCCAAGGGTGGGAGGGGACCAGCAGAAAGTCAGAAGTGGCGTATGGATTATACTGGGCTTAGAGCTAGAACTTAGAGAGGAGCACGTAGGACCAAAACCAGTTATGAAGCATCAAGTTAGGGTTTGGTGGGACCTGACTTTGGACTCAGAAAAGTTTTAGAAATAGACATTCTTGGACTTCAAATCTTGGCTCAGTTATCTATTGATGCATAACAAACCATCCCATGTTTTAGTGGTTTAAAACAGCAACTATTTATTTACTCATGATTCTATGTGTTGGCAGTTTAGGCAGGGCTCAGCTGGGATGGCTCATCTCTGCCCCATGTGGTGTTGGCTGGGCTCACTCATGCCCATGTGGCAGATCTGCTGGGGTGCGTGGCTGGTCCCGGATGGCTTCACTGGAGTCATATGTCTGGTTTGGCTGGAAAAGTTGGGATAACTGGGCCTCTCTCTCCATGAAGTTTCAAAGCAGCAGTGTTTCAAGAAGGCTAGAGCAGAAGCTGCAAGAAATCTTGAGGTCAAAGCTTGAAAGTCACTTCTGCTACATTCTATCAGTCAAAGTTAGTTGCAAGGCCAGCCTGCTGGCTGGAGTTTCAAGGAATATCTGACCAGTTACCATATTCTGCCATATACTAGCTCTCTGACCTATTTAACCTTTCTGAGCCTCAGTTTCCTCTTCCTTTAAATGTGAATAATGATACCTTTCTCATAGGATTATATGACACAAAGGTCTTGTGAGTGGCATGTAATTAGCACACAATAAATGGTAACTACTATTATTATTATTAATACATAGCCTTCTTTCCGACTCTGCACAGAGAGTACTTTGATTTTATTTAAAAAAACTTTTTTGTAAGAATTTATTTGAGCCAAACTGACAACTGCCAGGAAGCAAGATCTCAGTTGCTTCAATAAAGAAGGGATCCCCAACCCTTGGGCCATGGACCAGTGCTGGTCTGTGGCCTGTTAGGAACCAGGCCTCACAGCAAGAGGCGAGCAGCTGGCAAGCAAGTGAAGCTTCATCTGTATTTGCAGCTGCTTCCCAGTGCTAGTATCACCACCTCAGCTCCACCTCAGATCATCAGGCATTCTCATAGGAGCACCAGTCCCTGATGACGAAAAGGTTGGGGACTACTGGTCTAAAGCATTAGATTCTCGCTGGCAGGCTTGAAAGGGGGCAAAGAAAAGACGTGTGTGTGTGTGTGTGTGTGTGAGAGAGAGAGAGAGAGAGAGAAAGAGAGAGAGAGAGAAAGAAAGAGGGAGAGAGAGAGAGAGAGAGAATGAGAATGAGCCGAGGGCTGATGATTGATAAGAGAGACAAAAGACATAAGTGAGGAATAACTAGATGTTTGCTGGGCATGAGTTATAGAAATTGGGGGCAAGATTGACCCTACAGCTGTAATACCATCAACTATTCAAACCCTTTTTATCCAATGTGTGTCTGAGGACCTGCAGCATCAACATCACCAGAAGTTGTTAGAAATGAAGAATCTTGGTCCTCAGCCCAGACCTACTGCATCAGACTCTGCACTTGAATGAAATCCTTGGTGATGCACATGACACTGAAGGTTTAGAGGCAACATTACTTAAAATAGAGCCCACTTTCCACTGACTTGGTCTGCTGTGTCTGAACTTGGGTGGAGATCTTTGGGAACAAACAAAACTACTGATATTTGCCGTGGACCTGATGGGAAAAGGAAGAGAGCACATGTTAATCTTCCCTCCTATTGTGAGATGTAGGTCACGCAAAGGGGAAAGGTTTGGTATGGGGACATCAAGTGATAGGCAAAGCCAGACAAAGGGAAGGGAGAAAGATTTCATTCAGATATTTGTATGAGTTGTGGCCTGGTCAGACTGGAACAATAAGAACATTCAGAATAGAACCAGGCATACAGAAATTATGCTAGCCATTAAAGTGGTAAGCAAGCAGATGGGATGGATTGTAGATATCCCAGGTAATGATGTAGCTTGAAACTACAAGAGACCAACACCCTCAAAAGAGTTCACTATGTTGTTGTTTATTGTCATGGGAGAATAAAATCTCATACCTGGCCCCAAACCTCTAGCCAATATAAATACTCATTGCACTAAAGTGATGGCCTCCACTTGTTTGGGATGATGTAACTGTTTTCTTAATGGAATTTTTAATCTTATTAAGATTTAGAGTTAGATAGAGAGGTGGTAAAGTAAATCAGATCCACAGGGTTAGCATTTTCATGTAAGTTCAGGGAGAGATTTTTATAATCTTGAGAATGATGTGTGTTGTGTGGTATTTCAAATATTTGTAAGGGAGGATTGGACCTGTTAGAGAATTGTGATCCCAATTTAAAGAGTGTAATTTGTAATTTTTAGTTGAAACATAAAAGACACCTTTAAAAACCTTTGACTCAGGTTCTAAACCACTTGGAATGCATAAGAGGACTTGAGATTTACTACAGTTGTGTTTTGCTAGAGTCATGTAAGTACTTGAGAATATTTTGCTTGTTAGAAGCATTTGATGTGCTAAAAAAGATCCAAAGATTAACTAGTTAATGCAGCTTGGAATTTTTAATGGAATTTAATTAATTGAGGATGTAAATGAGACCTTTAGGAGAATTTAGTTCTTGCAGCTTTAGATGACAGACCTTTAATCCCCTTGAAATGATGGTTAAAATTTACTCAATTTATCCATAGAATAATGTTTCTGTGTTGAACTTTAAGGTTTAAGGAAATTAGGTTGCAGAATCAGTTGAAATTTTTTCCTCTAATAAATTTTACATTAATTTCAAAACTGTTTGCAAATAGCTTTCATTAAGCTCTTAAGCTTCCATTAAGAAACCAAAAACTCATGTTGACATAAATAACTCAAATTATCTCCTATCTGATATATTTAAGCATTTTGAAGCCAAGAACATTTTTTGTCCTTGTTTTTGTTAAGTGTGTGACACTCCTCTTGCACTACGACATTCAAAGGCATAACCCTCAGGTTCACTGGTGAAGTACTCCTGTGTACTATCTGTAGATAACTGGCCACCAGATCACACAAGTGGCCTCTAGGGTGATTCTCCCACAATCACTGCCACCACCAAGCATTTGTCAAAAGTCCCCTCAGCTTCATACCCAGAAACTCATGACAGGCAGAAGAGGAAAGCCACCTGATGAACCAAAAATATGAAGTGCTTCCATCATGTCTGCCTATCAGTTTCACTGATTATAACCATACAGTTTTCTCATTTTTCTTCTCTCAAAAAGCCCAGAGCTCAGGTCTGTATTACAAATGGCAAAATTCTGTTTTAAAGATGATGCTTGGCATTCCGAGGAGTGTATTTTCCTTGTGGCACGAAACCACCTTCCCATTGGTGGCGATGTTAGGGAGCCAGCTAGAGATCTGAATCGAAGGAAGGCTTCTGAAAAAAAAAAAAAAAAAATCCCTCTCATTCAGATTTGGATTCTATTGGCTCTTCTGAGGACTTAAAAAAAGAAGAAAAGATTTGCCATCAACCTTTCCTATAGAAATCACCCTGCCCCCAAGGGCTTGCTAAATCCTGCTAACTTAATAATGGGAGTCATCTCGAAACTGGTCTACCAAAGCCCAGCTAGTTGCTTGATGTTGACAAGTCTTGAGGTTTAAACCTTTGTGAAGAATCTGAGCTAAGGAGAGAAGGAAGCCGATAGAAACAGTATACAGTATAAGGAGAGAAGGAAGCTGTTAGAAACAATATACTTTTTCTTAATCCAGTATGGTGAAAGGCAAGCTCCTAAGGCTTTTTGCTTCTAAATCAATGTACCTGGTACAGAATTTTGTTATTGTTGTCTTTTCTGCCCCCTTCTTCCTGAAGTCTTTCCCAGTTTCTCCTTCAGTACCTTCTTATATCACATAATACTGTGATTTGTGTATGCTTATTTATTTACCTTCACCCCAGAATACTGTAGAGCACGGCTTGTGTTTTATTCATCCTATATTACCCTGTGGCTCCTTCCAAATCAATTTGCACATTCTAAGCACTCAAAAACTATTGTGTAGGGAAAAAATGAATGAGCTATAATAGCTACTAATTATATTAGAAATGTTTACATCAAGGAATATGGAAGTGTTATTTTCTCAGTCTGCTTCAAATTCTGACACTTTTTTCTATCTAAAATTTTAAGTGTTGGGTTATCCCTAATTTCATGGCTATAGTGTTTTATTAAATATGTGCGTATTTTCTAGGTAAGATCTACTCTTAATTATCTACACTAGTGGAGAAAGAATCATAGAATTTAACCAGAATAGGTCTCAGAGATTATCTAGTTGAATAATAATAATAGTAATATCTATTATTTATTAAGCATAAACTATATGCTTATATATATATAATCTCATTTAATCATTGAAACAACCCTAAAAAGTAGATACAGTTATTATTCTCACTTTACTGTTCAAGATTCTAAGAAGTTACATAATTTGCCCGGGTGGCAAAGATCATTCAAATATTTTTATATCTGATTTTGATCACAGCAGATTTATCTTTCTAATACATTTTATTCAAGCTAAAATGAAAACCATTTTATATTTTTAGAAAGTAGAAATTGATGATGGCAGGAAGTGGATCAGAAGTAGTTGAAGCCAGCAGGAGATTAAAATTAATTAGTTTCAGGTTACGCGCTCATTTTTTTAAAGATTATCGTTGAATGCCTAGCGTGTGTGACACGCTGTTCTGGGTATGTGGATGGGTGTGGGAGGCACAAAAGCGGCTCAGGATATGATCCCTCACAGAGCTAAATATCTAACAGTGGGGATGTCATGAGTCCAAATAACAATGCAAGGTTGGACATGTTGGTCGACAAGAAGGGGACAGATGAAAGTCCAAGGCTCCAATATGTAGACAGCCCTCACAGTGGAGGATTCGGGGGGACTTTGTAGAGAGGGGTACTTCAAGGGCGGCTTGTGGTGTGGAAGTGGTGGAGCAGAGTGACAAAGGGGGGGCCCTTTCACTAGAGAGGAGAGTATAAGCAAATCCAAATACAACTTGGAAAAAATGAACCAAGCATCTCAGCTGCTCTTCCCAGTGCTACCACTTCTCACCACAGAGAAAAGCAGTTTATACCAGGAGTACAAGGCCCACGGCTTCACCTGTGCTTCTGATCCATTACCCTCTTTTTCCTCTGACTTCTCTCTCTCTACTGGCTCCCTCCCTATAGCTCATAAGTGGGTTCGGGTTTTCCCTATTAAAAAACAAACAAACAAACAAAATCACTCCCTTAATGCTTCATCTCCTTGTGGGTTATTTGTTTCTTTCCTTCCTATCACGGTCTTTTTCAAAAAGTCTCTATTTAGTCTCCGTGCATTTCCTCCTTTTCCTTTCCTCGTCCCAGTACTTCTACTCATTGCCTCAACTCTTCCCTGCCAGGTGCTCCGTCTTCACCTCCCCAAAGAGAAAATTCTTGCTGGGATGATTAATGGCTTCCTCATTGTCAACTCCCATGAATGCTTGGCCTGCCTGGCAGGTGACATTGTTGTTCACGTTCTTTTCCATGAAAACCCTGTTCTCCCCTGGCTTCTGGACTACTGTTCCCCTTTGCTGGCTCTTCTTTCTGTGTCCACCCTCAAAGAGTGGAATCTTAGTTGATTTAGGCTGCTATAACAAAATACCATAGACTGGGTGGCTTAAACAACAAACATTTATTTCTCACAGTTCTGGAGGCTGGGAAGTCCAAGGTGCTTCCAGATCTGGTACCTGGTGAGAACCCATTTCCTGGTTCAGTGATGACCTCTTCTCACTGTGTCCTCACATTGTGGAAGGGATAGAGTGCTTTCTGGAATCTCTTTTATGAGGGCACTAATCACATTCATGAGGGCTCCACCTTTATGACCTAATCACCTCCCAAAGGTTATACCTCTAATACCATCACATTGGGGGATTAGGATTTCAACATATGGACAAACATTTACTCCATGGCATGTAAGGTTCTTTAACACTGGTTGTTAGCCTACATTTAGGCCATTACATACCATCCCTGAGTGATTTTATTGAATGCAGTGGATTCACTCATTATCTCTGTTCATGTAAGCAGAGAATAGCTCTAATGATAACTATCAAATCTGTACTTCCTGAACTTCCTTTGAGCACCAGACCACTGGTGTCTAAACCATGCTCATACTCTATTCTGCCAGACATCTCTATATGGATATCCCACAGTACCTTGAACTTGGCAAAGGCAAATGGCATAAATCAACTCTTCCCTCATCCTCTAATCCATTCTTCTCCAGAATTCCCCATCTTTATTGATGGTACCATTCTTCACCCATGTGCCCAATTAGATAATCTAGCCCCTCTTCCCTAGGTCCAATTGGTGTCTTGACAAAGCCACACACTAAAGCTCTCTGGTACCTGTTTCTTCTGGTCTGCAGACTCAGCATCTCCTGCTTGGGTGATGCTAAGATTCTCCTAAGTCTTTCCCTCTTTAGCCTCTTTTCTTGCAAATTCATGCTGTAGGAGTAAACTTCACAGACATCACCAAAGCTGTATTACCCTTCATTATGAGAAGGACAAAGACCATGCCCTTTGAAAGGGCATTCAAGGCCCTCCAGCCTCCTGTCCCTTCACTCCTCTGTAGCCACCCCAAGGTCTAGTCCATCTGACTTCTTGCAGTTCCCCTTTCTGGCCCTTTGTGTGACATTTTTGTGGTTCCCTCCATCTGGAATGCCCTTGGCTCCTGTCCCCTGGAGAACTAATATCCCTGTGAAAACCTAAACATTCCTGAGGTCTCCAGACAGAATTGGTGTTCTCAGACTGTGAGGAGCTCATACAGGGTCTTACTCTCCTTTATATTGGGAGTTGGCACAGAGAGGCCCTAGGAGATGCCAAAGAAAGATAAAGCGTTAACAAGTTTCCACCTTAATGCTGAAGTAACAAGGCTTCATGAAGAGTTTGCTTTTTTATTAATGCAAAGATTCATACTAAAGGGTAGTTTTCACAGGATCTATGACTCACTTTTGCTAGATCCCTCCCTGGGCCTTGGTGTGAGGGAAGTAAATTTACTCCTAGTGGGAAAAGGCAGCCACTGTCCTTCAGCAGCCTTTCTGCTAAGCTCAAGATCTCGCTATGCTGCTATGCTATCGCTGGATGAGCTCGCTCCCAGATCCCTACTTCTCCACTCCATGGCATTAGAAAACAAAGCTGAGAAGCAAATAATTGACTTTCTTTAAAATGTCACTTCTGGAGGTGATCTGCCACCTTGCAAAGAGATCACTATTGTTACACAACATCATTCATAATAGCAGCCTTCTGGAGGATTAAACTCTTATCGATCTTTCATTTTTAAGAACACTTTCGATTTGCAACATAGAATAGTAAATTTACAACATGACAGAAACCAAATAAAAGATTATTGTGATTAAAGGAAAACCACCACCAATTAATTTAATCTAGACTAAAAACTGCAAAATAGTTACTAATACTTATCATAATTACAATGACATTAAGGAGCCTTTTTGGGTTGTTTTTGTTTCTTTGTAAATGGGATTTAAGTAACATACCCTATAAAGATGATAAATCTAACTGCACGACTACCAGGTGCAAGAATTCTATTTGTGTGGCATGAACAGAGCTGCTAATCCCTCACTCGTTCTTTTCTGTTTGGCAGCTAAACATTTCCTGGTGTGCCCTGTAATAACAGGCAGCTGTCCTGTCAGCTCCACTGAAAAATGAGATAATAAGGCAGGCAAATGATGTCCTTTATGTCCTGAATCTACCACTTCCTGCAGTTTTCTTCTCAAACGCGTTAAGTAACAAGGATCTGTGCAATTTTCACACCGTTTCTTCTTCTAAAAAAGTTTATCCAAATTCTTGGTGAATATCACTTTCCTTTGGGACGTTTGGTGGACAAAGAGGCAGCCTGCTTCATTGCACCAGGACAGAAAGCTTCCAAAAAGCCTCTGAATGGGGTTTGTGAATGGAGATCCCCCTGCCACAGCCCCGAAAGCCAATGAGGTGATCACAGCTGTAGCTAGTGTCTGAAGGGATGGGTACTGTCTGAAGGGAAGGGGCAGGCTCCCCTAGAAGACAACTGTGGTGGACCTCTCTGTTGTGCCACTGCCCTTTTAGAAACTATGGCAAGAGTGGCACTCCCGAAAAAGGCTACCCAGTGGCCTCCCAGCTGGGGTGGATGGGACCGTCTCACTCCGAGGAGTCCAGAAGTATACAATGTGTCGGCTGTGAGGCATCCTGGAGGTCTTCTGTAACTCTTTCACATTTTACCAAAAAGGAAGTCAGGACTCTATCGCCAGAGGCTGGAGTTAGAACTTAAACCAGGTGTCCTGTGGCCAGTCAGATGGTGGTGATTTTTCCTGAAACAAAGGTGTATTTCTTGGCATTCTTTACAATCCCAAGACTGATAACATATTTGAATACTGATTACAATCCTATTCATAATGCAGAAGAAGGTTAATATTTAGAGAACATATATTTTATAATATAGGTCTTCAGGGACTTACTAAATTATCTGTCATTCATTCATTCATGAATCATTCACTGGGCAGGGATTAGAAAGACAAATAGGTCACTGATTTTGCTGCCCGCAGTGGTGTTTTACGAGGTAGCAGTAAGCAGAGAGACACATTCCAAGCCTTCTGGACATGGGGCTGTGTGTAGAGGGGAAGGACTAACTGTCTGCATGAATCTCTAAACTCCTCTTAAACAGCCCGAGAGAAAAATACTTCACTTCATCAATGTATTCCAACTCTATAGACTCTGTTTTCCCTGTGAAAGAAGGATCCCATTTCTGTGACAAAGTTAGAGTCTTCTTTCCTGCTCTTTACTGGGATTAGCCTTTAAATAGCCACAGGACAGGGACTTTCCTGGAGGCTTGGAATACTGTGCCCATAGTTTGCCCACTGGCCCAGAGGGCCAGTGCAGCCACCTGTGCTCAGAGAGGAGCTTGTGGAGTGGCTGTTGGGTGGGGCTTTGTTTTGCATGGCCCCAGGCAGGGTTCAAGCTGGGCCAGGGTTCCCAGCATCTCTGCAGGGAGGCACCCTCTGGGGAAAAGAGGAATTCAGCAATGGCTAAAGGAGTTCACTCTTTGCTCACTCCACTCTCTCTGAAAAACGTGATCAAACTAAGGTCTAAGAAGTATGGAGAGGCTATCGTGGTTTGTTAGCACTGCTGACTCATCTTTCCTGAGGGAATAAAGCACGCTTCACTCAAAAGCTCCTCTCTCCAGTCTCATTTCCTCCCCAAGTTTTTTTCCCCCCTTCCATTCCTATTCTTAGGAAATAATTATTTATCTAATATTTATTGAGCACTTATTATATGCTCAAGCACTGATTTAACTGCTTTACAAGTATTAACTCACTAAGTCCTCATAATAACACAACAAGGCATTTCTGTTATTATTCTCTTTTTGTAGATGAGCAAACTGAGGCTCAGAGAGGTTGAGTGACTTTTCCAAAGTCAATGATCAGTGGAAAGAATTGCAGTCCAAACCCAGGAGATCTGGCTTCAAAGCTTCTTACTGTAACTCTTCTAGGGTTAGAAGATGGATTCATTCCAAATTTTCTAGAAATGCGCTGTCCAATACAGAAGCCACCGGACACTAGTGGCCACTTAAATTAGCATCTAAATTAATTAAATTAAGTAAATTAAACATTCATTTTCTCAGTAGCTAGTTCCATTCCAAGTGTAGTAGTCACCAGTGGCTGCTGCCTGTCTTCTTAGACAGCATAGGTATAGAATATCTCCATCATCAGAGAAAGTGCTGATGGACAGCATTGCCCTAGGAAAGCCCTGACCTCCTGAGATTTTATTGTTTATTAAAGGCCAAGAGCATTAACAAAAACAGATGAAACAATCTGTTAAGTGTATAGTAAATGAAATGTTACTTCTGAAGATTCTTCATAGACTGAAAAAAAAAGTCTTCCTGGGAAGATGTTTCTAATGCAGTGAGTGAAAAAGAGTCAAATACCACTGAAATGTATAAAGTGGAATGCATTTTTGTTAAAATACAGACACACATGTATATACACATGCACACAAAGAAACGCCGAGAAGGACACATTACATGTTGTTAATGTGACTACACTTCCTGCAATGTAGATGGGAGGGGGTGGTGTCTGAGCAGAGGTAGATTTCCTTTTATAGATTTGTCTTATTTAAAAATTTTTTACAATATTTATGATTTGCTTTGATAATAGAAAGATTTCTAGAAAAATAGAAATTTTCATTGCATGAAAAAAAGATAGGAAAAGTGGCTTGTAAAATATTCTGATTTCGTGTTTGGAAGATATGGTCTCCATACTCACAATTTTAAAAGTGCTATCCCACCCTGAGGACATTTGCATTTTGAGAGAAGACAAACTGTGTTAAGTACAAAAACAGAGCTGTGTGAGGAGAGAACTTCAGGTGTTAGGAATCAAGCAGGACTCAGGAGAGAAGCAGTCTCCGTTCCTCACATCTGGGGCCTCCCCACCTGGACCCTCCTATGCTCACTACAATCCAGCCGCACCTGCGGATCCCCTGCAGCCATCCAGAACACCCAGGTCACAGGCTCCTTTAGCTCGTCCTGGGAAGTACGCAGGGCAGGGAGCTGTGAGGGCTAAAGGCAAGTTGGGGAGCAGTCCATGCAGAGGCCGAGGTGGGGAGAAGGCCCCGGAGGGTGCTTTGGTAACAGAGTTTGTGCCGTGTATTCAGGACCCGCTCTGCTCCTTTGCCACCCCACCCTCGCAATGCCTTAGTGCTAACCAGGAGTAAGCTGCGTGGAAGGACAGGAATTGCCCTCACCTGCTCAGCTGAGTACCTGGCCTCACCCTCACCTTTGCTTACCTTCCTTCGTTTATTTTAGGCCTTTCTCTTTTCCAAAATGAAGAAAACCCAAACTGTTGCATGCATGCGCACGCGCATGCGCGCACACACATACACACATCTACATTTTAACACTCACTAAAAACATTTGCAAAAACAATTTAAAAAGAAAAGAAAGAACAAAGGAAATCTGCACCATGATAAATTCTCCCAAATCAACACCTGTTCGCTCTGGGGTCAAGCACCAATGTGGCCGCTCTCCTGGGTCACCAGTCATTTTATAGCTGTGCTAGCTCTCCCATCTCCCTGTGGAGCAGTAGCTGGGTTTTTTGGCCTCGCAGCGACAGGCCAAATGAGACTTCTCAGAAAGGCTCCTTAGAGGACATGTTACACAAGCAGACCATTTACAAACACACTGAGCGTGGCTGGGGGCTGAGAAAGGCCTGATCCAGACGGCAAGCTGGAGTTGATTTGGTCCTGATGGCTCCCTGGTGGCAGAGGAAGCTGTTCCCCTGTCTTTCCCCACCAGTGTGGGCAGACTGCCCAGGGGGTCGGCTGAGGAAAAGACCAAAGTGCTGGTCACTTGCGTGTCCTTTCAACATGTAGCACATTTGTGGTTTATAGCTTCTGTCGAGGGATTGAAAGGTCTGAGGTTCAAACTCTCAGGGTCTCAAGGGAAAAGAAAAGGACTCTTAGTAAGAAAACATTCCTAGCAGCTCATCTCGAAGGATGCATTTATGAGGCCCCAACTCTTGACCCCTGTGTGAGAAAGCGTGTCACTAAGTAGAAAACCGGAAGGCATATGACCCCAGTCCCCAATTACAAATTCCTTCCTGGACTCAGCCACACAAACAGCTCAGCTCAGGCTGCCGAGGCGGCTTGTGAGGGCCCTGAGGGAGGCCAGGCCGAGAGGGCCCCTTGGTTCGGGGAGGCTGCACTGAGAGGCCTTTCAGTTATTTTCTGTGAGAAATGCGTGCCTGGGATGTGGAGTTCAGAATATGTGGCATTTAAGGGCCTGGGGAGTTGTGAATGATGGGCAGGAAAGCTTCTTTCTTACCCCATGAATTTAAATGCAAAGAAAAGAAATTCACCACAGTTTAACTGAAAAAGAAATACAGAGAAGAGAGACTTATGCCACCTTGAAATGCCTTCCCATCCTGGGAAGCAAAACTTCCAGCTAACATTTGAGCTCCTCAAATCCTCACAATATACTTAATTTGAGGGAGAGAATTACCTGGTATCACTACTTTAAAACAAACCCAGGATATTTTTCCTAGGCCGTGTGATCTAGAGATTAAGAAGAACCTTTTACCAGGCAGTCTCCTGGTATCATTTGAATTTATTCTTACTAGAGTGTTATTAGGCTCCAATTCCAGTCAGAATCATTCTGGAAGGATCAGAAACAGTCTAGACTAAGTGCCAAAGAAAGATGCCCCTCTGTTGGTGACTAAATCAGGCTCTCTACCAGCTGCTGGAGGGTAATGTATAACTTCTGCCCATCCATCTCTGCCCTGCACCCAGCTTTCTGCTTAGAATTCCATGTAGAAAGTCTCTATAAACACTTTTTTGGTGAAATTATTCATCACTTAGGAGCATCTCTCAAGAGTTTTACATTCACATCAGGAACCTGTTTGGGGTGCAGGGTAGAGGGATCCCCCAAAGCTAGAACAGTAAAACATATTAGGCCGAATTGCTACAGAGCTGCTTTTTATATCACTTTCCGGAACAGCACGTTCAATCCTAAATGGGCCACCACATTCATGGCTTGTTAATGAGAATTTTAGGCCATGCCTGTAAAAAGGTTAAGAAGTAAAGATATTGAAAAATGTTTCCAAATATTGTCATTGTAATTCTTTGCAACAATCATGAAGGAGGATCCTGCAAGCATTTCCTAATTACAGTGTTCCGATGTGGAGGTGTTTGGAGACAGACCAAGTACAGTCCATTCTTGTTATTTGTGGCAGTTGTGTTCTATCAAGTCATTGTGAACAATGAATCAGCAAACACTGAACTCTTGCTCCTGGGGAAATAGAGAGATAGCCTCTTTCCAGGCTCTAGTCACAACATTTTCATCCATCAATGAATACATAACCTTGCTTTATGTGTGTTTCCACTCAAAGACATCTTATTTAATGTAGATTGTTAATTCCTTCACATTGAACTCATAGCCAACAGCACTGTAATTCATGCCGGAAGGAAGCTTGTCTAAACACATATTTTCTCCTTAAGGCATGTCACAGCTTTCTTGCACTTAGGAACACTAGACAGCACTTCAGCACCAGGTTTGGGGGCCATTAAACAGTGAAATCACCAACAAAAAGCACACAAGTGAGAAAAACGTGAAACTACATAGCTCATGAAAAGGACACTTGTTTACGCTGTGAGAGCTGAAAGGAGAAGGCAGAGCATCACCTTGTTCAACCTCAGCTGGACTGTGTGGGACTCAAAGTTTTCACTACTCTGTACATGTCCGGGAATGACCACAAAATCCTTGCCGACTATGAACTACAGTGAGCTCACAAATACAGAATCCATAAATAATAAAGATCGACTGTATATCTTTCAAGATAAGATTTAATTAACCCAGTTTCTGTTCCACAATATTTTCCTGATACTTTAAATTCATCGTTGTTAGTTTGCTTATAAAAAGGCAACAACTTCTGGGAAATGGAACACGTTATGTTATTTTAGTCATTTGTATCTTATGAATTTGTTTATCAGCTTCCTTGCTGGAAGAAACCCAGCTGAGAGCAGATTTAGAAAGGTCAATATTTAGAGAGCTGATCTGGGCAAGGGAGAATGAAAAAAAAAAAAAAAAAACAACTATAAACATGGAGATAGCAAACTATTAAGGTGCACTCATGTTAGAAAGTGTCTTCTTTCTCCCTGAAAGATGGTGGGACACCAGAAGTCCACCTCGTCCAGGTCCCTTCCCACTCTCTCCCAACCCCAAACAATTTGCCAGAATTCAACTGCACTTCAATATTTTGTCCTCTATCAGCCAGAATTATTCTCCCCGAATGCAGCTGATTTGCTTGATCGCTTATGAAAATATCTCCCGCTTATCACTGAGTTTGGAAACATGTGTATCAAGACTTGGTTTACTTTGTGTATGACTTCTGAGGTCTTCACTCGTTCAGGCCAGTCTGACATAACAACCTGAGGCTCCACACTGGGCAAGGCCCTGAGTTAGTTGAATCTGACAGGCAGGCGGAGGCAGACACGGACATTCATTGCACCTCACAGCCTCGACTCTGAATTCTTGGTCCTCATTGGTGAGGCCTGACTGCCTGTCCACCTCCCTGTCTCCTCATTTGGACCACGGCTTTATGAACTGTCAACTCCTTAGCCTCGGGCTTGACTTCCTGGCTTCCATCCCCAGTGGACTGACCTCTGCCCTCAGAATTCTCCATGCTCCTGTCCTGATTTTCCAGTTTCTTGACCTTTTGCTTGGCTTGGTCCCTAGCAGCCATAGGCTTTGTAACCCTCAGTGTGCTTGCTCAGCAGTTTCCTAATGAAGCTCAGGCCTGCTGATGTGATACCCTCCCTGCCTCCAGTGTGGCCCTCTGAGGGACTCCAGTTTGAGTCCCTCTCTGGGGAGGGATCTGGATACCAGGCCCACCATAGAGCATTCTGGTCTGTAAGCGGCTCCAGGGAACTGCTGAGCAGGCAATCCGCACCATGGGTGTTTAATATTCTTCAGGGTCGATGATAATCATAGAATGTTAGAGCCTCACGTGACACTGTATTCCCTCATATAAAAGATAATAAACAAACAAACAAACACCAAACCGAGACCCTGAAGAGTGAAGGCCCTCACCCAGAGTCATGCACCAATTAAATAACAGGAGTGGGCCTAGAACCGAGGTCACCTGATCCATTCCAATGCCTGGTCCATTACACTTCGTGACTTCTATTTAGCTGAAGGGGACACATGAGGAAAGGAAGATTATATTGCTCATAATGACCTAGTTTAAGGGCAGATGATAGAGACCACTTTAGTTGGTTTAAGCAGAAAGGGATTTAGTAAAGGAACTAGCCACTTACAATACTGCTGGAGGGGCTGGAGATGCAGGCCATAGACTGGCCTCTGGGAATGGCTTCCAGAAGGGCACTGAAGAACTGGGGCTCTGTAGGAAGTGACTTCTCTGCCTCATTCTGGAGATTCAGGAAGTTACTGTTCCAGCCACTGTCTTGACTGTGATCAGAGGATTAGGAAGCTACTCCCAGACTGTAGGCATCAGAGCCTCTCAAGCCTATAATGATCTGTGAAACATAGCCTTGCATGATTCCTCTCTCCCTACCTAACTTTATTTCAAAATCAAATCTCTGGCCAATGCATCTGACTGATAGAACCTAAATCAGATCTGGAATATTATTTACAAGGAAGTCTGGGAGATGTGGACTTCAGCTTCCCAGGCCATGTAATACAGGAAGGAAGGCACACCGGAAGGAAGGAAGGAAGCAAGGAAGGAAGAAAGGAAGGAAGGAAGGAAAGCAGGCACACTGGAAGGAAACTGGCATGAATGTCGAGTTCCCATTCCATTGTGTTCCCTTTCCACTGTGCCTCAGTTTCCTCATCTAATTTTACTTACCTTAAAGAGTTGTTATAAACAATTAATAGGCTGTTTTGTAAGTAAACACTACTCAGTAAGCAGTTGTTATTATTTTTTAAATGTTAGCTGTGAACTTCATGCAGGTTTCAGTCTGCTTATCTTGAACTATTTTCAATTTGGTTTTCTTTGTGCTCAACCTGTTTTTAATCTTCTTCAACCCTATTAATTTATTACAAAGACAGTTGTGGCTGTCTTTGTAAAATTGTTTAACTAAAAAAAAAATAAGGTTTAATTAAAATAGGAAATAGGGCTTACACTATTAATAAATTGAAGTAAATTTTAGAAATAATCTTATTCTTCCTCATTTTACAAGGAGACTGAAGCCCAGAGAATTGAAAGGACCTGCATGAAATGAAACCATTAACTAGTTTCACAGCCTGAACTGGAACCAGTCTAATGCTCTTTCCAATACAAATAACCAAAGAATGTTGACTTCTATTTTGCAAAATATTACCAAAAAATGTAGCGAGTTTCAATTTTTTAATACTGTTCTGCTTTATAAATATATACAGATTGGAAAAAGATCCTCTCATTAATTTGTAAAAGAAGAAAACATGATAAATTCTATCTCAACTGTCAACAAAAAAATGCATAATATTAGAGGCACTCCTCTTAAGATCAGGAATGAGATGAGGATACCTGCTATCACCATTATAATTCAACATTGTCCCAGAAGTCCCAGCTAATTCAATGAAATAAGAAAAAAAAGGAGGGTAGCTATCACTGGGAAACAGGCCAAGTTATCATTATTTGCAAATGTCTAGTGTCATTTATAATATATAATATATATTATATATTATATAATATATAATTGGCTACCAAGAAAACACAAAAGAATCAATTGAAAAACTACAGTATTAGATATAATAAAAATCTAGTAATATGGCCAGTTACAAAATAAGTATTTAAAACATTAACTTTTTTTTATCAGTAGGTATGAATTAGGAATTATAATACAAAAATAAAATCCTATATTCACCATTAATAAAAATTATATAAATTACCTGGACATTACAAGAAATGTGCTGAAACTATAAGAAGGAAATAACAGTGTTTTACAAAAGGGCATAAGAGAGGCTTGATTAAACGAAAAATGTACTTTGTCCCTAGAGGGAAAAACTAATAATGTAAAGATGTCAATTATCTCTAAAGTAATAAATCCCTTTAATGTATCTCCAATAAAAATCCCCCAAAAAAGAGTCTGCAGGGATTTTGACCAGATGATTCTAAAATTCACCTGGAGGAATGAATAACTGAAACCTCACAAAGCAATACTGAATTTTACTTATAGGTAGATATATGTGAAGTTAAAGTTTTGAAACATGGACTGGAAGGTTCCATGTCAAATTCATTCTGGTGGTTATACCAGGGTGAAAGAAAGGGGAGTGGGCCAGGGGCTATGAATCAATCTGTTATATTTCATACCTTTTCTTAACACACATGTCTGAAGCAACTATGTTAAAATGTTAATATTTGTTAATATTATGTGGTAGGTGGTGTTATGCCATTCTCTGCAATTTTCTGTTTTGTTTTTCCCTAAAAGAAGACTGAGGGGATATGAAGTCTGCACTGCAAGATATTTTGAATTCCTTTTCACTCCTGTATTGTTCCCCAGGGAGGCTTTCTTGTTCTCCCTTATTAGTTGACACCCTGCATTATAGCTCTCTTGGTGCCACGTACTTCTTTGTGTCATTTGTCACTTTTACAGTTTTGCATTTGTTTGTGTGATTGTTCGACTAATAATCTGTCTCACAGTAGAAAGCCAGCTCCATGAAGACAGGCCTTGCCTGTTTCACTTGTTCAAATGCTTAGCCTACAGTGTGTGGCACGTTATGAGAGTTTAGTAGATATTTGTTGAATGGACGAATGAATGAGTAGTGGTCAAGAAGAGTTTTTTTTTTCCCTGCTGGTTTTTATGTGCGTCATACATACAAAGATCTCTGTAACTTGTCACTTTGGGCTCCACATCTTTTACATGTTTGGAGCACTGGTGGTCTTTTTGATTTGCATGCTGCAGGTTGAGGACATAGGGCAAATGACTTTGCGGACTTCCTTTATAGACATCAGATTCTAGAGGCAACTCCTTTTAGAGCCACTGGAAAAACCATTAGTTTCCATTGGAGGGAATCTGCTCACATGAGACTGTGAACTTTCTACTAGGTTTGTCTTTCTTTCTCCAGTGAGTCTTTTTTTACCAGCGGGGATGTTGTCCCCGGGATGTGGATACGAGATATAGAGTCTCACTGGCACAGGGGACCACAGTCTCTCTTCAGATGGGCCTCCCTGGCCTTTGGGACCACAGCCAGAATCACAACTCTGGCCATTCAGTCTCATTTCCTGTGGAAATGACCAGATGTCCAGTTCTCCAACTTATGCTTGTGTGTGGTCTCCTCGAGTCTTTCATCTTTCTGGCAAATACATTCAGAAATATAGTTTTGAGAATGAAATAATAATTCGAAGTCATATATTCATACTGGAGTATGTAAGAGCTGAGCAAATGACTGGCATTCGTGAGAGGCAGCCCCTCGGAGGAGACAGCTGAGCGAGGTTTGAGGTCGGTGCACACTTGCCTGGGCAGGCTGTGTCATTGGAAGCATGAGAAGGCAGGACAACTAGGCCAAGCTCCTCAGGAGGAAAAGGTGGGGGTTTTCTCTGACTTGCACAGTTACTTAACTAAATAGTGTTTTTCATTCCACTGGGCCTCCAACCCCTGGATAGCCCTGGAGTGAAGGCCGTGGGGTCTTGAACCCAGATGTCCACTAAGCATTGTCTCTAGATTGAATAAAGGCTCTGTCTCACACAACTAACAGCTTACTATTTAAGGTGTATGTCGATACTGTTGAGGCCAGTAAAATACATTTAAAGTGTGACTGAATTTAGAGAGGCTTTTGATTTCATATGTTTTTTCAATGAAGGATTTAAAAATATACGATTAGTATCATGTTTGAGAGGGACTTTCACAATTTTTTGAGGTTATAAAGGTTATTGGCTGTCACCAAAAAGTGTAAGGAGTCATTTATTTAGATGTCATGATTTAAATAACCAAACTTCTTTCCCACTATCTATGTTAATTAATTAATCAGAGGCAATTTCACTCTGCAGAAAGAGGACACTGACTAGTCCTGGGGTATTACAACAAACAATAACTACCACATATTCATTGCTTACCAGGTACCAGGCACTGTGTTGTACATAAATTATCCTATTTAATCTTCACGACAATGCTATGAGGTATTATCATTCATTTTGCAGATGAAGAAACTGAGGATAAAATTACTTGTTCAATGTCAAGCTGTTAATAACTAATGGATCTGGGATATTATAACTAAACCTCACATTTCTAACTGTTATATTTCATTCAGTCAACCAGGCACTGTGCTTGACCCAAGGGACACACTGAGTTGAATTACTCAGGTACCTATCTTTATGGAATGTTTGTGCACCCTCAAAATCCGTATGTTGCCGTTTAATCCCCAATGTCTTGGTATTAGGAGGCAGAGCCTTTGGAAGGTGATTAGGTCATGAGGATGGAGGCCTCAAGAATAGGATTAATGGCCTTATAAAGGAGGCGCCAGAGAACTCTCTTGCCCTTTCCACCTTGTGAGGACATAGCATGAAGATGGCCATCTATGAACCAGGATGTGAGCTCATGCCAGACACAGAATTTGCCAGTGCCTTGATCTTTGACTTCCCAGACTCCATAACAGTGAGAAATAAATTTCTATTGTTTATAAGTCACCCAGCCATGGTATTCTGTTACAGCAGCCCAAACTAACTAAGATATGGAACTTAACAGATGAATGAGGAAGAAAACAGACAATAAATAAGCACACAAATAAATTTTTGTAAATTAGTACTTATTAGGGCTGATCATCAGATATGCCATCTCTGCCTTTTGAACACATAATACATTACAATTCTTGGCCCCCTCCCACCCCTTGTGGTTGGTTGGGGCCATGTGACCAGTTCAAGATTGAACTTTTAAAAAACTTGTTTTAAAATTATAGTTGATATACACTATTATTTTATTAATTATTATTTTATTAATTATATTTTAAATTAAAATTAAAATATATTAATTTCAGGTGTATAACATAGCAGTTAGACATTTATTATACCTTATGAAGCAATCGCCATGATAAGTCTAGTGCCCATCTGACACCATACACAGTTATTACAACATTAGTGTCTATATTCCCTATGCTGTACTTCACATCCCTCAAGGCTAAACTTTTAATTGATTTGAGACCCTCCAGAGCTCCGTTACCATTCTAGATAGTGGATGCTTCATCATCCTGGCTTCCAAGATAACTCATGACATACATATAGCCTAGTGATAGACATGTAGTACAAGCAAGAAATATATCTTTGTCATTTTAAGCCACTGAAATTTTGGCGGTTTATTTGTTATCGCCAAATAACATTGGCTATTCTAACTGATGCAGAGTCGTTGGATAGGGTAGCTGGGGAGAGTGCTTTCCGGAAAGGCTCCTGGCCCCTATAAGGAGAGCACGTAAACTCCCTCTCATAGCCCCATTCCATGTCATTGCCTGGGAGTACTTACGGAAAAAGTCTACCTCACTCTTCCTGTTTTAAAATGGCCAATTTAAAGTCAGAATCTTGCAAAGCAAGCTTCAAACCACAGCAAGTTTTAATGATTAAGTTCCATGAAATATTTAAGAGTGTTCTGGAAAATGCAACCTCACCTAATACAGAATGACATTTACTCACATGGCTGCTGCTCTAGTTACAAAAAGAAAAAAACAATTGAATCATGAAACATTGCTGGACAGTTATTAAATAGTATCTAGTCCCTAATGGCAAATTCATTTTCGTTTAATAACAAGTTATGGTGAAGTATAATGAAAAATAGAGTGGCATGCAAAATAAGCTGGCCTCTGTTTTCATTGACTTTGTGCCAGTTTCTTGGGCTCAGCGTTACAATGCTATCCATCTTCATGAAGCCCTCCTTGGAAGGCATTACTGAACAGCGGGAAGGAATGGTGGATGACAGCTTCGTTAGTCATGACTAGGTAATCTTGGCCAATTTCTCCTGGGAATTATTAACGCATTCCTAAACACTTCTTGGTTGATGGAATCCAAAAAAAGAAGAGGAAGAGATGAGTTGTAAGATTTTGGATGTTATCCAAATTTGGCTACGAGTGACCTAAAAAATGTCATGGAATAGTCACTCTTCCCCAGAGTTCTCTGGATTCTGGGTAATTGGACCTTCTGAGCCCATATGGACAAGACCTCAAAACTCTTGCCCATTGCAGAATACTTAGTGGAGAGAAAAAAATCAGAGTAGTGTCCGCTTGGTAGACAAATTTAGGCTGTATCATTCTGTAAATGGATGGATTAGCCCCCAATTAACTGTGTCTGGCTGAAAAATAGGAGCTCCAACAGGAACTGTTTGGGAGCCTGAGAGGTGCCCAATGAACACCAGAATCCGACCAGTTGCTGCGAATGCTGGCAACCAAGGATCTCAAGTTTGCCAAAGATCACCTAACTCCCCCAGAGCTTGGTCCAATTGCCCAGAGGCTTGAAGGGCCAGGTGGCTGTTGCCAGTCATATTTCCCACATTTCTGTGACCTTTTGATGGGGGTTGCAGGGAATGGTTTATTCTGCAGGTCTACAGAGTTTTAACGATGGGTTAAAGCTTTGGATTAATGTGTTTTTTTTTTTATTAAGTTTATTGGGGTAACATTGATTAATACAATTAGATAATTTTCAGGTGTACATTATAATTTGACATCTATATATTCTATTGTGTGATTATCACCCAAAGTCCAGTTTCCTTCAGCTACCATATATTTGATGCCCTTTACCCACTTCACTCTCCCATTCCCCCCCCCTATATTTGACCTCCTTTACCCCGTCTATCTCTCCCCTCCTCCCCCACCCCCTACCCTCTGGTAATCACTATGGATTAATGGTGTTTCTGAAGCTCTCTGGTTGCTTTAAGGTGCAGCACAAGGGCTTAAGTATTGGAGTGAAACTTGAGCTCAAATTTTTGCTTGGCCACTTACTTACTAGCTTTGGGGCCTTGGACAAGTTAATTAATCCCTCTTAGTTTCCTCATCTGCAAAATAGAGATAATTATATGTATCTTATAGGGTTTTGTGAGAACTAATATAATTAGGTAAAGTACTTGGCAGAGTGCCTCATAAATATTTCTTCCATTACATGTATATATGTAAGCTATATCTTACTTAAAAAACAAAAACAGAAATAGAAAAGAAAAATCAGTATGACGTGTTTATATTACCCTCCCCACTATCCCTGATTAAATTGTAAGCTCTCGTTTTAATTTACTTTTAAAAGAAGAGTAGCAATGGCCAAAAAATAGTGACTAAAATTTGTAGGTCTCTAGACCCTTGTTGAATTTTTATATCATCTCTATTATTGTTCCAATTTTCCAGGTAAGAAAACTGAGGCACAGGGGAGAAGTAAGTTGCCCTAGGTCACACAGGCAGTAAGTTTTAAAGCTGGTATTGGAAACCAGATAGTCCGCCTGTCCTTCACCATCACCGCTACGTGCATAAATCTTTGTTTGACTAGATTGAGATGACTGGTAGAGAACTCCTATTTAAACAGCAAGCTCCCTAAAGGCATTTAAGTGTTTGCAAATTGCTATTATAGGATGTATCTTTCTCTAGCCACACTCGAGTTCTGGATCCATCAGAAAATCTTCTTGGATCCATTCTTTCCACTCTCTCAATAGCCCTAGCCTCAGCCTTTCCACCACCCACTCAGAACATTTGAATCATTCATTAAATGGATCTCGAGAAGACAAGAGTGACAGCTGAAGAGGATGCTGGAGAAAGAGATAGGTAAAGAGAACAGCAAGTCAAAAAAGAGAAAGAACAGGAGAGAGAAAAAAGAAAGATAAAAAGACAAGTAGGAACTAAAATGTGGTTATAATCTCAAGGTGTTTTATTTTTTAAATGTTCCATATCATAAAGTCTGACTATTGTCTGAACTTTTAAAAAAATTCCCTGCTGTCTCTGGCTTTTGTGAAACAGTAGTGCATTTTTCACTTTAGCCAGGGTAAAAGAATCTCATTTTTAGTGATTCCCGACAACTAAATATGTAACAATGATAACTGAAATTTTTAAAATATCTTTTATTATTTTTTTGAAATCAAGTTGAATATTTCTTTTTTTGGGTTTGACAGTATTTAGAAACTATTTTAGTTATTTATTTTCTGTAAAAAAAATGATAAACATATTAATTCTAATTGGGATTTAGGACAAATTGTGATCAATTTGGAAAATATTTCTTAAGTGCTTACTACCTGTCTGGCACTGTGCCAAGCCCTGGGGCACAAGATTGAATAAAGATCTCCTCTGCTTTGGTAGAGTGTCTAGTCTAGTGAGGGCTCCTCAGACTTTGGGGGAATCGATCTCCAAGGGAGCCTGCTAGAAGTCTCCCTGCCGGAGCCCCACTCCTGTACAGCTGATTCAGTAGGTGATTCTGACATATCCCAAAGTTCAAGACCCCCTGGTTGAGAGCAAGTACCATTTATACCAATTACACAGCTCAGCTTTAGAGAAAGTTATTTAAGACTTTGAAGGCTCCGGACACACCTCAGTTATTCTCCATTTGCCTGTAGCTCCTCAAAGTGCAAGCAGGCTCTACCCTAAAGAAGGAGGCAGGGGTAGGCCAGGACAAGACACAGATTGGGTTATATCACAGCCAATGAAGAACTTACTATGCTTAGTAAAAATTTTGGAGGCCCAGAATTAATCTTGGGTTATTGGGAATAATCTTAATTTTAGAATTTTTAAAATCAGAAAAATCTGATTGGAAAAAAATGTTCATGTATGTGTGTGTCTGTGTTGGCCTATCTTGCCTCCTGATCTACATAGAAATAAGGATGAGAGAAGCTTTGTCTTCTTTTTTTTTTTTTTTAGGGTTTTTTTTTCGTCTTTATTGAAATAGATTAGTTACTTGTATTTACATTGTACAATTCAATGAGTTTTTTTCCAGTTATAGTTTGCACACAACAATATATCAGTTGTACAGCATAGTGATCAGAGATCCACGTAACTCACAAAGTGATCACCCCACTAAATCTAGTACCCCTCCTCCCCTCACATATGTATTACAACATTATTAACCATCTTCTCCATGTCTATTCTGTAACTATCCATTTGTACCTC
>NW_011888858.1:4317172-4320473 GCF_000151845.1 Pteropus vampyrus
TGTGTCCACATACTAGGATAGGGGAGGGCTCAACAGAGGAACAATGAACACTGCTGGCACTTCTGTGCGGCGGGGCGGGAGGTGGGGGGTGGGCACCGCCTCCAGCCCTTACTCCGACAACTCAGTGTTCCCTTGTAAGTCCCTGGCTCCTTCTCGAGCAGCTGACCTGGCACCGATGCTCAGAGCGAGCAAGTCCATCAGTGCGAAAGTCTGCTCATGGATGCAGCCCCTTTAAGAGGCGTCTGCAACTGCCAGCAGCCGCTGCCGCAGCCTCTGTCACACTCTGCTGCTCAGAACCGGGCAGCCTCACGTCCTCGCCCTGTCCTACCTTCTGCTGTTGCAGGGTGATTTCTTAGATTTCTCCCTAGTTGTATGGCTTATTCATCTAGATCTCAGGTGATTTTTCCTTGCTGTTTGCTCCTTGTTTCCATCACAACTTTGGTTTAGTTGCCAGAGGGATGAACAGAGCCTCTATCATCTATGCCATTTTTTCCCTCAAGACTTGTCTTCTTAAATAAAACGTTTACATCTCTGGAATTGCCAAATACAGTAAGTTAATAAGTGATCTGATAATAGAGGATATATTCTTGTGCTTCTAAATCTGCAAAGTGCCAATGAAAAACTAATATTCTCTAAATTCTAGTTCTTTCCCCCTTAATGGCTTCAAATTTCTTTAAACTGTATCTCTGATAATATTTCTGCTCCACTTTACTTTCCCTTCCAAAAATAAAACAAAAGCAATGATTCAAATGACTAGCTCTTCATTTCTAAGTAACTTTGGTGAGGTCATCACATTGAGTTTTACTTTACACAATTTTAATCGGGCCGATCTGAAAAATGAGAGCAAGATTATGTAACAATAAAGAGGTGTGTGAGTGTGTGCGTGTGTGCGTGTGTGCATCTGTGCTGGAAGAACTGAGACCATTTCTATAGAGTAGTGAGCAATTTATAGAGAAGCTGGTTGGTTATTTCTTTACATTGTATTTGAACTTACTATTTTAACAAGCCATTTTGAACACTGGTTGTGAGCACTTATTTCAGGGTCATTAATATTGTTTCCTACACAGAATGTCAACTCCTTGAGGGAGGGTAGAGATGATGTCTTCTTATCTCCCCAGAAAAGAGGCACAAAGCAGGAGGTAAGGGGAGACGGAGAAGGAGGTGGGGTTTTGGAGGAAGGATTCTAGTCATGAACTTTAAAGCAGTGTGATTTTAGCCTGACAAAGATTAAAGGCTGGTAAACCTGGGTAGCAAGCTGGACGTGGATCTACAGATATATAATAATTAAATATAGGATTATGTGAGCATCACAAAGGAAAAGCAAGGATTATTAAATAAGTGGTTTTAAATACAAAGATTAAAGTTAGGGAAAAAAACACTTTAGATTCGTACTTTAAACCATATCCTGAAATAAATTTAATTTGGCTCTTGTTAATTGTTCCTTAACTGTCTCTTTCCATGTGCCAATATTCAGAATCCTATTCAAGCCCACACTGAACAAGTTGATCATCAGTATGGCTGTTTTATTACAAGTGAACAAATATCAGTGTCACAGCACTGAGGCAGACCTGGGACTAACCCAGCTGATTTCTAGAGTCCATGAGGTATTTGAGTAAAAAACAAATTGCAAATTTACTAGAAATCAACTTATGGGAAACCAAAAGAGAGTAATTACACTTATGATCTGGAAGGAAAGAAGGAATTTGGGAACCCGAAACTCCTCCATTACTCTAGCCTCTAAGAGACCACCTGTCATACTGTAGATGCTGAACAAATAAATGTGTGTGTGGACTAAATGACATTTGTGTCCGGGTGCTTTATTGAGAAGACCTCAGTGCTGGTGGTTGTGGCTACTGCTGCCTGAACCCAGAGCTCCTTAAAGTGTAAAGATTTTTTGCACTAAAAGTCCCCCGGGAGCATTGCTCTGCTTCCCAGAATGGAACCCAGGATCAAGAGGAGCAAAACCGAAGATTAAATGCTGCGTGTTAAAGACGCAGTCAGAAGATCACAGCCAAGATCAACTCCTAGGCTTCCAAATGGCTGGCTGGCTGGCTACGTCTCTGGCAGGAAACAGTTCCTTTCCCCCATGGATGTAGTGGCACAGGAGATGTTAAAAAGAAAGAGAAAAGAGAGTTGGGCATGGACTTTCCTTCCTTGCACTGGTGGAAAAGGCATTCATCAGACTTTGCTTCCTGTATCTACCCAGGAGACTTTGCCTCTGGCCAATTCCTCTACCCTCCCCTCCCCTTTGCCTGGAGTGTAAACCCAGTGTTCTTGGACCCATGTGTTGGAATGATGTGGATGGTGGACGCATGTGTGCCAAATGCCTGCAGCTTGGTTGATCCTGGCTTGAGAGTGATTATTTGCTGGTTGGGATGGGAAGAGGAGGCCTGGGAAGAAAGTTCAATTCTCATTCTTTAGTGATATGTAAAAGTATTGTCATTGGCTCTTGCTAGGTAGCTCTAAGCCAGTGATGGAAAAATGTTTTCATTGGCAGGAGAGCACATTTTACATCCACATATATGTGTGTCTACTTTTTGGCAGACTGTAGCAACTGTGGTTTAAGTCCTTTCTACTCCTCTGTGTATTGAATCCTACCAATGGCCCAAGGCCTGGCTCAGTGCCTGCCTCCTATATGAAGTTTTTCTTGACAACTCCAGTCCACACTGATTTATCCACGATCTCATCTCCTGTTGCAATTATCATCCTCGTCACAGGGCAGATTTACTGCAAAGCAAAAGAAGCTTAAGCTTTAGGGCTTGCATGGGTTCACATGGTCATGCTTTTGGTAAAATTGCAAAAGAAAAATATATAATTTCAATAGGCTAAAAATGTAGTCTCCTCTCACTGGACCTCCCCCTTCATCACTTTCCACTTGAATTGAGGAGTTTTGTGGCAATGGAAAAGTCCTTAGCATATTGGGGACTCCAGCTAAGGAGAAGTTGAGTTGGAGATTTGTTTTGGGTTCAATCGATCTGTTCACATGTTTCATGCTTGCTCCCATGTTGGCGATACTAGGGTAGGAATGGTTTCCAGGAACACTCCCGATGTCCTCGCTGCACACTTGCTTGACAGCCTGGGTCCTACTGGCTCATAGGTGTGTCCTACTAGAAGTGACGAGTAGTGGAGAAGAAGAGTCAAAATGTGCAGAAACAGAAGCTAGTCTTTGAAACGTTCTTTGAAACGTTCTTAACCATCAGATGTATAAAATTATATGTGGAATATTTGTTTCTCATTGATGTCTAGTCAAGACAGAAATTACAATACTTTAAAATGAGAATCAATGAAAAAAGAATTAACC
>NW_011888858.1:4320523-4323154 GCF_000151845.1 Pteropus vampyrus
GACTCCAGCTAAGGAGAAGTTGAGTTGGAGATTTGTTTTGGGTTCAATCGATCTGTTCACATGTTTCATGCTTGCTCCCATGTTGGCGATACTAGGGTAGGAATGGTTTCCAGGAACACTCCCGATGTCCTCGCTGCACACTTGCTTGACAGCCTGGGTCCTACTGGCTCATAGGTGTGTCCTACTAGAAGTGACGAGTAGTGGAGAAGAAGAGTCAAAATGTGCAGAAACAGAAGCTAGTCTTTGAAACGTTCTTTGAAACGTTCTTAACCATCAGATGTATAAAATTATATGTGGAATATTTGTTTCTCATTGATGTCTAGTCAAGACAGAAATTACAATACTTTAAAATGAGAATCAATGAAAAAAGAATTAACCAGAGTTCTTGTGTTCATAGAGGCACAAAACTGTAGAATACTATAAACTGTTAAGTAATATTTTTATGCATGCCAAATGGCATTTTTATGCCGTCCAACATATTGGATCAGTCATAGCATATCTGAGAATACCTTGTTCTGATGAAGCCTGGCAATTCCAGAAAAAAACAATATTCAAAAGAACTAAAATCACAGCAAAGCAATCTAAGTGTTCCTATGACAAAACACCCACACATATTCATCCATAAATTTTCGTACATAGTTTTAGGGTAATTTGATTAAACAATTATGTAGCTCAATCCAATACAATGGCGTTTTAAAATGCATTTGAATTGCTTTTTCTTTTTTCCATGAATATGATATTACAGAATTGTTGTCATATGAAGAGATGATCATACAAAGAATATGCAACAAAAAAATAGAAAAAAAGAGTATAATCGAGGTATAGTATGCAATTTTTTATGGTTTTGTTATTTTTGTGGTATGTGTCACCTTCTAGAAATTTGTAATTTGTTGTGATTTCTTTTTTCAACCTAAATACATTTTCATTTTAATACCTAATTTTGTATTCCAGTTTTGAATTCTTTTTCTTAAAGAGCCCCCTTCAGCATATAAAATTCAAGACCCATGCAACCTAAATCTGCCCTTGACCACAGCTGAACAATTTCTTATTCTCTCTTATACTAGTCTTACAAAATTATTGAATTAAAAAGTAACCATAATAGTTTATGCATAGGGAAATAACTTTCAAAAACACAGAGCTTTGTATAGAAAGTAAATAATACTATTTCCTGCCTGGGGCTAACCACTGTTAATTTTATGTCCATGTTAACATTTTTCTCAAGCCAGTTCATGGTGATTAAATGTGAGCTTTGGAGCACGTTGCCTGGGTTTGACTTCTGCCTCTTCCCCTGTGACCTTGAGAAAATTATTAATCTCTCAGTGCCCCATCTGTAAAGGGAGGGTGTGATTCTACTATATCTGACTCTTAGGGATGCTGGGAGAAGAGTTTAAGGCTTAGAATAGCATCTGACATGCTGTACTAATTATATGTTAGTTTTATTTGAAAAATGAATTTCAATTTCTTTTTAGTTATTTCATGCGGTCAAGTATATTGCTCTCCCTTCCCCCAAGAATGTAAGGTTCTTAAATCTGGGTGCTAATGGAAAACGTCTTTCACATCTCTTCCTAATTCCTCAGAAATGTGTGGATGTGAGCGCCATCTAGCTGCATTGTCTGTGGTTCCACTGACCACCAGGCAAGGCACAGTTCAGCTGATGTGGCTGTTTGGCTCAATAAACATTGTTAGATTTGTCAGAAACTGGAGCGGGGCTGTGAGGTGACAGCAATTTAGAACCAACATATCAGGGGGCACTCCCAAGAAGCTCGGAATCTGTCAAAAACGAAGAGTTTCTTTGAAATGTGAGCAGCCGATGTCCACAGGAAAATAGGACAGTGTTGGATTTATACAAAGCTTCAAGGAGCTCAAAATAAATGCTTTCTCTGCATTCCGTTGAAACAACACCCAGAAGCATCCCTAAAATGGTCTTCAACGAAGTCCTAGTGATAATGGGGAAAAGGGAAGGGATCTTCCCAAGATAACACAGCTCCACAATTACCTACAAGAGGAGCTGCAAAAAAAGGGAGAAAAAGATGAGATAATAAAAGATCAAAGAACAAAGAGATTTTTAAATAAAGATTGTTTGGGTGTATACCTTATTATCTTAAAAGATTCTCCTTAGGAAACAAATACTGATAGGTTAATCAGTTACAGGCTGTGTAATGGAGTACATAATAGTTACTTACCCCTCTCTCCATTTCACAATCTGATATTGAGTGAATAAAGCCAGTCCCAGAAGAGCCTGCACCCAATTTTTGTTAAAAATTTATTAGTGCACAAGACTAGAAAAAGACAGAAAGAAAAAGAGTAGACTATAAACTGTGGTTACGAGGGAAATGAAATTATGAGGGAAGGCTTTGTTCCTTGTGCTATCATGGAATCCATTCCCCCAATTATAACAAACATGTATTTGTAATTTAAAAAATGCCTATTTTAAAACATTTCATTAGACATCCACTTAGACATGATTTAATTAGACATAATTTAATGTAGTTATTTGCATTCTTATTTCTGTAATTTTTTATTTTTTGCAGATCTGTATTTTTTCTGTCATCTATTTGTCTATCTATCTAATATGTCTATTAAAAAATGTCTGGAGGAATTGTCAAACTCTTAATAGTAGGTATTGCTGAC
>NW_011888858.1:4324049-4363570 GCF_000151845.1 Pteropus vampyrus
GGGTCTTGGATAAATCAGGTAGCCACTCTGAGTCTGTTTCTTTCATCAAGATGATTGTGCAGATCAGGCTCTCTAGAGGCAGAGCCTGAGATGGGGATTCTTGTGTAAGCGATTTTCTGGGGGATGTGCTCAGGAGAAGGGGCGAGGAAGCAGGAGGGGAATCAGCTTAGTCGGATTCCAGCTTGGTCTGCTCCTCCAGGGAGCTCTGGAGCCCAGATTGGATCTCGAAGTGTATCCTACCTTCAGGTAGGGGAGTGGCCTTCATACCCCACTTGGTCAGGCATTGATTGAGCTGCAGAGGGGCAGCTCGGGTCCAGGGTACTCATAGGGTAACCATCTGGGTGAAGCTGCTCCCTTTGGCTGAAGGAAAGTCTGTGAAGACAGGATGCAGGTAGGGACATTTACAGCCAACCCTCACAGTCATGGGGACAGGGGTGCGGGTGGGCTAGAACAGGTGTACCTCTGGGCAGAGCATTCATGGTGTCACTGCAATGACAGTGATCATCTCTGACATTCATTGAGCACTTACTATATGCCAGACACTTCTACTACCTTTTAAACACGAACATTTGATGCTCACGGCCACCCTGGGAAATAGATATGTCATTCTGTTATCTGCATTTACAGATGAAAAATCTGAGGCACAGAGAGGTTAAATAACTTACTCAAGGTTATACAGCTAGTAAAAAGAACTGGGTTAGAAAAATGATCTCTTAGTCTTTCATGATCCTATAGAAGAGTAACTTAAGTTAGCAATTTGAGAATGATGTTACTTATTTATTCAGTCAGTTATCCATTCATTCCACATTTATGGAGAGCTTTCCCATGTACCAGAAATTACAAAAATCAGTCAAGTACATCTCCAGCTCTCCAGGAACTTGCTCTGGTAGGAGAAACGCTGTGTGCACATGGATAATAGGGGACTGTGCATCGAGTGCTCCGTGAATGAGAAATACAAAAGGCAAAGGAAATGCCTCACTTTCCCCCGGGGCATTAGGAAAGAGCAAGGAGAAGATGAAGCTCCAGGATGGTCTAGGAAGGTCTGCAGATATTAAAGTTCGAAGGAGGGAGAGGGCATTTGTGGCAGAGGGAGCACCATGGGCAAAGACAGGGAGGGTGAAAGGGGCCATGGATGGTGAGTGTGGCGAGGGACTAGGGGGGCGGACAAGGCAGAGAGTGGCAAGTATGTGGAGCCAGGCTGGGGTGGCTGCAGACTGTGAGAGGCCTGGAGGGTTTGCTGAGACGGTTCAGAGCAGGGAGGCCCTGTAGTGTCTATCAACTGCACAGTCTTCTAGACCAGTCTGCAGTCGGTCTTCAACGCCAACAAGCTGGTTCGGTGGAGGTGGCAAAGGGTGGCTGTCTAGGTGCCCAGTCACTCTCACAAACCTGGACATGGGTCAGGGCCGGCTATCTCTTTAAGCTGGGTAGGGTGGAAAAGTTATGTTGAGCAAGGTCATAGGCAGTGAGGGATTAAAGTCCAGGGAGATGGTCTCAGGGAAACCTTTAGAATTAACTTGATAATGAAACTAAATTTTACAATCAAAAAAGAAGCTATGATAGAGATTCACTGTTATCTATCTTTCTCTAGCTATCTTAGGTACTTCTCTTTTTAAGCAAAACAAAGAGTACAATGCATTGCTCTTATCTTTCTGCTCATTCTGTCCAAATCTAATTGTGATCCTCTGCAGGTCTAGCGCATACCCCCACCTTTATCAAAGCGTTTGCTTGCTGCTAGATAACCACCTCTAGGGCAGATGGGGTTAGTGGCCAAGCCAGATGAAGCTCACAGTTCACGCCCAGTTGACTGGGTCTAATTGTGGTTCAACTATTTATTTTTAATTTTTTATAATTTTTATTTTCAATTACAGTTTCAAATACTAGTTTCAGGTGTACAACACAGTGATTAGACATTTATATGACTTAGCAAGTGATCACCCCAATAAACCCAGTACCCATCTGACACCATACACAGTTATTAGAATACTACTGACTATATTCCCCACGCTATACTCTACGTCCCTATGACTATTTTGTAACGACCAACTTGTATCCCTTAATCCCCTCCTCCCTTCTCCCAGTTCCCCAACACTCTGCCCCTCAATCTTGCAACCATTGAAATGCTCTCTGTATCTGGGAGCCCCAAGCAGGGCACAGGCAGCAGCTGGCCTTGGCCTGCAAAAGAGCCCCTCCCAAAAGGCCCCAGAACCAACATACCCGATGGCCAGCTTCACGCCACACCAGAGCACCACCCAATTACCTCCACAAAAGATACACCCAAAGCGATTCAATTATTTATGAGGTAACCAGGGCCAAGGAAACAGTGCCAAGAACTAGGACATCTTCTTTGTTTTATAATCAAAGAGTCGATACAATTAATTAAAATTTCAGAGAGGATTTGTAAACCTATATTCACTAAGATCCATGAAGAAAGCAGAATCTTTCTCTAATTCACCATTATATCTTCGATGCACAGTACCTGGCAAATAAGTGCCTAATAAATATTTATTGTTCCTTTGGAAAACATGAGCTTTTGTTTTTTCCTACGTCTCTTTCTTTCTAAAGATTATATGCGAACTTTGGATGAATCTCAGCACCTAGGATTTTCAGGTCTACCCTAGGCCTAAGTCATAATAGTTAATGTTTATTGAGTTTCTATCATATGATGAATTTAGTGCTAAAAGCTATAATGATTATTATAAAATTATACATAATACTTAAATGAAGAATAATTGGAAGTACTTTACATGAACCGAATCTTCACAAGAACTCTCAGAAGTTGGTATCACTATCCGCATTTTAACAATGAGAAATATGAAGCTCATAGAGGTTGTGTGACTTGCCCAAGGTAACTTAACCCAGGATTCTATTCCATGACTCCACATTTACAGATGTGAAGAAAAATGTTTAAGGCTGTCTGAGATCCTGCTCACTCCCCTGGGGCAGATCACAAGGGTTCTCAGTCATGGTTAGATATCTGGCCTCGTGGAAGCGCTCCATTTGGTACAACTAAAACCATTATTCTGGGCCCAGAAGGCAGATTGTGCCTCGAATCATTTCCTGGGATGGCCTATCTAATGGCCTCAAGTCTTTTTGTGTATCCTTTTTGGAGTGGCCACTTAAAAAAGCTTCTTGTGAATTTCTGGAACAGCTATATTCATTGAATGAGATACAAGATGAAAATGCTCCATGTCTGTCTCAGAAAAATAGAAGCAATGTCTCTAAAGCAACTGGTTTCCTTTTAGTCGCACGATCTCTGTGGTCATTCAGGGATTTCTCTGTAGATTTGAACAGTGGTGACAACTTGGGGAGAGGTGAGTGTCCTCTGAGAGGTCAATGGGCAGGTAGCACTCTATTGGACTTACCTTTTCTGGGAGTTTGTTTAAATAATATCTCTCTCCTCCTTACATAGTCCACTATGTCTAGACTCTAAGCAAGCTGAAGGCAAGGATCGGGACAAGCTCCAACACCCCATGCAGTCTGGGTAGACATGGAGCACACAATAACGACTTGGGCCTTGAGCCCTGTCTCGAATTTCTTTTGGTTGGCTTTTCACTTTGTTCCACTCACTTAACATTTGTTCTAACTTTCAACTTTTCTACATTTGGCATTTTGCAAAATATTTTAAACATCTTTAAGTGAATTGCTCATTGGTTCTAAACTGTATTCGTGTGAAAGTTTGCAAAGTTAGGAGATTTTACAAGGTTTCGGTGAGAACAGATAGGATTATTGAGCACTTTGTAGTCTCCCCATAATCGCTTGTTGAATGAATGAATGAATGAATGAATATTGTAGTTAATTGATTGAGCCACTGAGGGGAGTTGAAATATGACTTGTATATCACAGAATTAATTAATTTTCTAGTAGTGAAAAAATTCATGTGAAAAAAGAGGTGGGAAAAAGGGACAAATCAAGGAAAACTCTTGGGATTGGGGCCTGAGCAACTCATGAGTGATGGTGAGCTTTTACAGAGAATGGGAGGACCGCAGAGGAGTAATGGATTTGAGGCACAGAAACCAGTTTTTTTTTTTTTCTCTATCTCAGCACTGTTGACCTTTTTGGCCATGTAATTGTTGTGGTGGGCTCTCCCGTGCGTTACAGGGTGTCTAACAGCTTCTCTGGCTTCTGCCCACCAGATGTCTGTAGCACATCTTCTCTCCCAGTTGTGACTCCAAAACTATCTCCAGATGGCTAAATGTCCCCATGTGAACACCCTATGAGATCAACATGGGAGAATGGGTGTCAGGTACACAGGGAGAGGCCTGAAAGAGGCATAAATTGTAGTGGATGAAACTGGATATTGAGAAGAACTTTCTAGCAGACAATAAGATCCTGAAATGTATTGCTTTTGGTCTCAGAAATGACAAGGGAAAGGACCAAGAGCTGGTTGAACACCCTGTGGGCTGGAAGGAATGCTGACTCTGGAGCCAGTGGGGTCTGGCTGGAACCAGGTTCAGGCACTTAGTGGCACTTAGCAATCCTGGGCCCATTTCCTCATCTGTCAAATGGGACTAATAACATCTGCCTTCTGGAGCTGATAAGAAGCTTAGAGGTATATATAGAGATATGCATAGAAGATGCTTAGCACAGCACCGGGCATAAAGTAGGGCCCTCAAAAAATAGTAGTAATTGCTGTTACTATTGTTATTATCAGGTTTTATGTTGGTGCCTTCCTCCTGAGGCTCGAGAACTAACGGCTGGCCACCTAAAGCTTTTTGAGTCTACCATCCTAACTGAAACCTGTGTACTCCTTCCTGTAGCTCTATGTGTGATGAAAAATGCAATTGTCTAGAAAGCAATCACCATTTAAACTGTCAAAGGAAAGGTTAGAACAACATCACAGGTATTTTTATATTTCAGCCTAAATGTATTTGAAGTGGTAGTCTGTTCCTGACAGGGAACACTAAATGTGCATAAAATAGCAGAAAGGACCCATTTAAGTAGGTATTTAGGCCTTCAGAGGGGAAATCAATCTTTCTGCATAGAAACGCTTCATTAAAAAAATGTTTAAAACAATAAAGATGTAATGTAGCAGTCCTTTGTTGGCTGTGTACCAAACCAACCACTGTTTCTCGTGCATGGTGTACACATGGCCTTCAAAGCCACAAGGTAAGTGCACCAAGGGGAAATATGAGACACAGAGAGGTTGGGTACTTGCCCGAAGTCACACGGCCAATAAGTGGCAGACTAGGGATTTGAACCTAGACATTCTGCCTCCAAGGCCTGAATTTTTAACCACTGTACTGTATAGATCACTTGAAGATTAAAGGGAACACTTCTGGGGACATCGACAACATCTAGAGGACCATTTCCTCACTTATTATCCACTTGTCCACATTCCCTATTTTATTTTCTTCCACACACACCTCTGTTGGCATTCCATTTAATCTAAATTCTTTTCGTCTCTTTTTTCAAGAAATATTTTACTCTTATATTTTAATACTGTATTTAAAACATCAGGAACAAGAGAGCCCTTTCAAAAGAAAAAGCACAGAGGATGTCTGAAGAAAATGCTTATACAGTGGTCTTTATCTTGTACAGCTGAATATAATTTTCTCCTAGATGTGACTTTAGTAATTTATTAAATTAATCCTTGGTGTTTTAAAACCAGTAGAAACCCTACCAAGATCTGAGCTAGCTAAGAGGACCTGCAAACCTGAGTAACTGATAAATCTATAAACAGTGCTTTTAGCCTGTTTGATCTTTGTCAACAACCATGTTAGTTAAGCTAATTGAAGACAAGACAGTTGGATCCTTTGCATATTCAAACTTTCAGTCTTCTCTTCCTTAGGGTAAATGAGTGGGACAATAGGAGTGACACAATAGGAGTGACACAACTGACTCAGCCAGAAAAACCACAGTGAGGATTGAGTCAACACTCTTAGGACTTGAATGGTGGCTCCTGACTTAGTGTCCCTTCAGAGCTCAGAAGGAAGTCCATACCATTTGGCCACACTTGCTTTGAGCTGCTTGGAGTATAAATGGAGACATTTTACTTCCTAAAAGGCCCTTTAACAACTCTGTGGACCAGAGCTTCACGATTTTTCAAAAGGAAAAGCCACTTTCTAGACAGAAACCCTCCTCCGCCCCCCGCCCCGCCCCCCCCGCCCCCACAAAATCACCAGTCCCATGATTGTTGGGCTCATTTAGCCAAAGGTCTGTCCTGCCTAGTGGGAGGAGCGGATTGAGTCCCTGCTGGTCTCCAGTAATACCTTGGATCTTCTGAATTCATGAAAGTCACCAATACCTGTTTCTGTTCTATGCATAGGTCTTTTGCTTTTTAAAGGGATCGCAGAAGAAATTATGATGGAGAGCTTAGGTTATGACATCGATAAATGTCTGTAGGGACCTTCTTTGGCCTTCTCATTCTCCCTGCCCTTACCTCCCTAAACAAACTCACCCTGAACTGTTGAGGAGCTCTAGCACTTGCTGGGGGGCGGTCCCCCGCAGCCAGACCTCATCTTCAACCTAAGACAGCCAGAAGTCTTCTCAACAGGAGGTGCTAACAAGCTTTGAAGAGAAAACAAACAGGAGAAGCTCAAAAAGTGCAGAAACTGTCAAAGTGGGTATTTTAAATTCCTCGCACTGGAGCTTGTCTCTAGTGTTCAATAAGAGCTGTTAAACTTTTTAAATGTTGAAATGATTAGCCCTGTTATGGTGTCATTCTACCACATTCACTTCCATCTCTCCAACTCTGTCTACTACCAGCCATTTCTGCTCCTCCCCACAAGCTGAAGTACACCATATCCAAACCTTCTGAGATGGCAATCCCTAAAATACGCTCTTCTTCCAAAATATGTTTACATTCAAGTCACTCAAGTGCTATGTTGCTGAGTCAAAGACTTAGATATTTTAAGGAAGAAGGATGAAGAAACTAGATATTAGAGCTTTGGTCTGGTGTTCTGTGGTATCGTTCTAATTCTTCATCTAACCCCTGCCAGAGCCCCCATCTCACTCCTTATCCATGGTCCTTGGCTCTTCCCTGATGCAAGGAGTCACAGGGAACACAGGGAGTAGTGGGGTGCTGAGTCATACCAGAGGACAAAAACGGCAGGATCCAAAAGATTCAAGACTGAATTTTGTTGGGACCCTAAAGAGATCCCAGAGCCTGCTGCTTCGACCCTTTCTCTGCCCTGTGCTTCTCTCCTCTAGCATTCTCCAGCTAGCCCTCTGTTCTCCAGGGTCCACACCAGCTCTGAGGGGCCGAATGGCTGGTGGTTCCAAAGAGTCAAGGCTTTGGAGTCAGCCAGACCCCAGCTTCAAGTCTAATATCTGTGTGACCTTGACCAGGTCTCTTAGCTTCTCTAGGCTCAGTTTTCCCATGGGACTAATAGGATTAGTATTTAATCTATGGAGTTTTTGTGAGGACACCTTGAACTAACTTATGTATGTGCTTTTTTTAAAAAATTGAAGTAAAATTCACATAGCAAAAAATTAACCACTTTAAAGTGAACAACTTGGTGGCACTTAGTACATTCATAATGTTGTGCAACCACCACTCTGGCTATTTCGAACCATTTTTCTCACCTCAAGATAAACCCCAAATTCACTGAGCAACCGCTCCTCCAAGCCCCTGCAACCACTAATTTGCTTTCTGTCTCTACGGATTTATGGACATTTTCTATAAGAAGAATCATACAATATGTGACCGTTTGTGTCTGGCTTCTTTCACTTAGCATGATGTTTTTGAGGTTCATCTATGTTGTAGCAGGTATCATGATTTCCTCATCTTTACGGCTGAATGTTATTTCATTGTATGTATATCCCATAATTTGTTTATCCATTCATTTGATGATGAATATTTAGGTTGTTTCTATCTTTTGGTTCTTATGAATAGTACTGCTATGAATATTCTTGTGTATGTGCTTTTTTTAAGAATGCAGTACATGCTTAGTAAGTGTTAAAGGGGCAAACCAAAGTCTAGGGTCCTGTTTGATGACTAGAAGATTTTTTGTTTCCCAAGGATCCCAAACAGAGGTTACTCACAGCTTTATTTTTCATGAAATACAGTTTTTCAAATCTGTGCTCTTACAAGGTCCAATCCCCATGCACTGACACATGACAAATGGGTGTGACTGTGAGAAAACACGCTGGGTCTTGCTCAGATACACTTGTTTGCCTGGGCAACCTAACCAGGCCAGTGCAAGGTTAGTTTTTCTAAGGAACTAGAAGAACGAGAACCTCACTAAGTCTCACTGAGCTTTTGAATCTCACTAAGCCTCAGTTTTCTCAACTGTAAAATGGGGGTGATAGTAAGAATGACCAGCTGTTTTGGTTGACCTGGGAAACTAGTCATCAATCCAAGCTAGGACTGTGAGCATGGATTTCCTCTTCCTTACTTTCTACTAAAAACAAACATATACTGCAACTGTGAAATAATACCCCTATGAAAGAAAGATAACGTTATGTACTTTAATTTACTCAACATATATTTTCTGAGCACATATTATGTACCAGACACCATTCTAGGCTCTGAGGATATAGCATTGAACAAAACAGACAACACTCCTGTCTTCATGAAGTTTATATTCAAGTGCAGAGGACAGACTATATATAAATGAATTGTAGAGATGTTAGTTTATTAAAATGTGGTAAGTTGGAGAAAAAAGCTGGTGAGAGGGACAGAGAATGTTGGCAAGAGGGGAAGGGTGGAATCCTACAATTTTCCAAAGAGCAGTTTGGCCAGGATAAATTTCCTGGAGAAGATGACATTTGGCCAAATATTTGAAGGAGGTGAAGAGGAGAGCCAGCTGAATATCTGGGGGATGAGCAGGCTCTGCTGAGAGAATGGCATAGGTGCACTCTCTGAGGCAGGAGCAGGGCTAGATATGTGGAGAAGTGGCAAGATGGTCACCAGGGAGTAAGGAGGAGGTCAGAGGGGCAACAGGAGCCAGATGGCATAGGGTCACGTGTCTGCACTAAGGTCTTCAGATGTTGGATGGAGAGAGCCGGCAGGGCTTGGGTGAGGAGTGGCAAGGTCTTCCAGAGGCCTCCTCATTGGAGGAAAGCCCAAGTCCCTACAATGGCTGTCAATAAATTCCATTACATAGAAATAAAAACTTGTAATCTAACCCCTAGCTCAAACATGTCTTTCCTTTCCCATCTTCTTCATCTCAATGAATGATGCCACCATGATCCCAACTGCTCAGGCCAAACATTTAAGGCTTTTGTTTTGAGTATCCTGATTCTCACATACCTCCGTCCATTTTATCAGCGAGTTTGACCAAGCTTAACTCCCAAATGGATCCCCAGTCTGACCACTTTTCTCCCTTCACTGCTGCCAGCCTCATCCAAGTCACTGATTTCTGACCTGGCATGCTGTAGCCTTCTCATTAGCGTCCCCACAGTCTATCTGCTACTGAGCAGCCAGAGGGGTCAGATTCATTACAATGTGAATCTGACCATGCCATTCCCCTCTCTTAAAGACTTCCAGTAGCTTCCAAACGCACTCAGGGAAAATTCAAACTCCTTACTGTGGTTGACAAGGCCACACATCTGGCCAGGACATCTCTGACATGTCCACCTACTCCTTCAGTCATTCCTGCCACATTGACCTTCATGCCACATTAGGGCCTCTGCACCAGCACTCGCCTCTGCCCTCTGCACAAAATGTTCCTCTCTTAGTTTCTGCATCATTCCAGTCTCAGTTTAAACATCACTGGGATTTCCAGGACCACCCAGTCTAAAGTACTCACTCCTTCTTAATAAACCTGTTATACTCCATTAGATATCCCGTTTTATGGTCTTCATAACATTTAACATTCTTAAAAGTTATCTTATTTGTTAGATATAGAAATGATTTATTTTATTCAGTTATAAGGCATGTAAACTCCTTGAGAGCAAGGACATTGTCTCTCTTGTTCACTACTGCACTCCCCAAAACTAGAATGGTGCCTAGCACATACTGGGTGTTCAATAAACATGTGAATGAATGAAATTGTAGTAAGTTATAGAGCTTATAAAGCATCTGTACTTTCCTCTGGGGTTCCATAGTACCCTGTCTTTCCTTCAATTTAATGCCCTTACTACCTTATGTTGTAATGAATTATAGATGCCATGTCTCCTACTCTGGTTCTCTAAGTCAAGGAACCATTTTTGCATATGCCTCAGTACCTGATATTTTCCTGGCACACAATAGGTACTTAATAAATTCTCTTTGTATCAATGAATGAATGAGGATATACTTTTAGCTGCGTATGATAGAGACCCCAAATAACAGAGGCTTAAAAAATAATATTTCTCTCATATATAAGTCTAAGCTGGTATAATGGCTTTGCTTCATGAGATGTTTAAGGGCCCAGTTTGTGCCTTCTTCTGCATGGCCAGGTCAGCTCACTACATTCTCTTTTTTCCAATGCTCAGGAAGGAGAAAGCAGACGAACACATCCCTCTCTCTAAGGGCAGGACTCTGAAATTGCCCTATCACTCCAGCTCATATCCTATTGGCTAGATCTAAGTCACATGGCCATTTCTAGCTGCAAAGGAAGCAGGGAAATATAGTCTTTTACTTGGAGGAAGGATATGCTGAGTTCACAATTATATTATTGTGGAAGAGGTGGAGATTGGCTATTGGGGGATGACTCAGTGTCTCTGCTGAACATATCTATCACTTCATTTGATCCTTACAACAATCCCACAATGCTAGCACTGTATGTGTTATGATCTCCATTTTACTGATGAGAGAATTGACACATAGAGAGGTTAAGTGACTGAGCTGTCAAAAAACAATGAGTGAGAAGCAGTGTGCGAACTTGAAACCAGGCCTTCTGATACCATGGTGGAGAGAGAAACATCTTGTTTGTTATGTGGCTGACAGCTCAGTTCAGTAACAGGAGGACATGGCCACTGAATCATTCCAATGTCCACTGAACACCTACTCTATGCCAAGGTCTTCTGGGGGGCTCCTGGCCAGATGTACAGCTTCTCTGGGCCGGGTGCCTTTCTGGGAAATGCCAGCTTCAAGTGTAAGCCTGGGAAAGACAGAAGATTCCACCTCTCCTGTACCCAGAGCAGCAATCACATAGGCATGTTTCGGTACTCCAGGATAAAGCTGGCACTGCTGGAGCTGCTGGGGCAGGAGGCAGGAGGCAAGAATCAAAGTTTTTTTAGCTGTTAGGTTTGTCCTCATGACTATTCATTTATTTACCTGATATTACTGAGCTTTTACCATTTTGCCAGGCAGTAGATACAGCAGTGAGTTAACAAGAGTAAAAATTCCCTTTCTAATGTGACTTACATTCCAGTGGGGCAAAGCAGAGAATGAAATAAATAAATAATATTATAAGTACTATAATATGCTAGACAGTGATAAGTACTGAGGAGAATATAAATCAGAGATGGGGAATATGGATTTCTGGGGAGAGGTATTGCAATTTTGAATGCAGAGATGGGTGAAGACCTCACCAAGAGATTGTATTAAAGCAGTGACTGAAATGAAGTGAAGAAGCAAGACGGAGAGTATCTAGGGGAGAAATTCCCAGACAGAAGACAATAAATGCAAAGGTCCTGAGTTAGAAGCATACTTGAATGTTCAAAGAACTTCAAGCGCAGTTGGATCAGAGAGGGTGAAAGTTGAGTAACAGGTGATGAAGTGAGAGGTGGCGTGGCCATGCAGGGGACTGTAAGCAGCACTGCAGGGTTATTGTGCTGGTTTTTCACTGTACAAGGATGCCTGAACTCACCAGCATGTTTTTGCACTAATAACAAACTTTAATAACTATGGCTTATTCCATGAGAGAGAGATACCCATTGGAAGATTTGTGGGGAGAGGAATGACGTAATCTGACTTATCCTTTGGAGGCTATGTTAAGAATAGACAGTGTGGGTGGAGAGCAAAGATGGAAGAAGGGAGACAAGATAGATGCTTTTGCAAATGATGGTTACTTGGCCACTTGATGGCATTAGCATCCAGGTACCAATCTAGAGGCAGACTCCCTGGTCTACCACTTAGCAGTCACGTGCTCGGCTCAGACTTTTCTGGAATGCGCTCCCTTTAGAAGCACAATCTGTGAAGGCTTGGTCTGTGTAGGCATACTCCTCCCCTATCATGGAAGAGAATTTGCCTTTGCCCTATTATAACGTTTTAAGTCACCATGTGTCAAGCCCTGTAGTAAGCATTTTGCTGCCCATCTCCTTTATGCCTCACATGAGGAACCTCATAAGGAAGGTGAGATTGAGAGAGTTTAGTAACTTGCTCAAGATTGCACCATGGGTAAGTGGCAGAGCTGGGATGCAAAGCACATAGATATCTGCAAAGCCCGGGCTCTGTGCCGCTTGTTGTGTATTGCCTTTCCCAGGAGGCACTATAGAGAAGGAGGGTGAAACTTCTGCTCTGAGCTGTTATGTTAGTCAAATTGCAAGAACAAGCCTCCTCTGAGCTTGATGTGAATCTCTCTAAGGCCTCTGCTCTCTTGTCCTCTGGATAAATTAGCCAAACAGGCAGCTGATTAAGAAACTATCCTGTTTTTAAAGAGAACATTCCATAATTTCCTCTGGTAACTCAGTTGCTTCTGGTAAACAAGGACTCTACTGTCTCCCAGTGGGGTAGGACCATCTCTTTTCATCTAGTGCCTAATAGGATGGTGACTCAATTAGTATTTGCTAAACAGATAAATGGAAATAATGAGGTTATTGGAAGATTCAACTAAAGGTGAGTGAGCCCCGCAGAATGAACTAGCTCAAGAATGAGAGGGCAGCAAACCTCAGACTGATCCAATACACAGCTTTCCTGCAAAACCTGACCTTTAACCTTTTAGGGGGAGAAAGAGGGAAAGGAGAGGAATGAGCAGGACAGAAGGAGCTCCAAGAGAGACATTCTCAATGAAAGGGGACAAAAGGCTTTTATTTGCTTTCTCCTGATCAAATTATGTGTAGTTGTGTTTATTGAGAGTTCCAGGTTTAAGCTCTAGCTTTGTTACTTAAGGCATGTAATCCAGAGCTAGTATCTAAATTTTTTGAGTTTTCTCATTGAGAGAATGTGGGTAATGAGGCACTTTCAGAGTAATAGTATGTGGCAGGCACTGTCCTAGGAACTTTCATAGTTATGTTATCTTCCTTAAGTTTCATAATAACTCATGTGCAATAGTCTTCTGTTAGCTCTATTTTGCAGAGGCCCTGAGGCATAGAGAGAAAAGTGACTCTCCAGGGTCACACAGCAAGTGAGCAGTGGAGCTTGGCTTTAAATTCACCCAGGCTGTGCTCCTCACTGCCTCATGAATTCCTCACTACCTTGTAGGGTCCGGAGAAAATACTGCTCGTGAAAGCATGTTGCCACTGAGGACCCAGTGCTATGCATGTTGTAAACACTTAATAATAAGTCATAATTTTGAGGATTGTCTGACTCTTTACTGGAGACCCAGAGAATAAAGAGCCAGGAGGAGTGCCTTTATCTGGACCTGGAATGTTGGGGAGATCTGGAGTTCTGAACCACCTGGAGGTAACACCACTGGTTCAGGGCTGAAGTGCTTGTCCTCTAGTGAAAGGCGAGACCTGCATTCTTGAATGCCCAAACTTGCTATTGATTTTTAAAAAACACTTCCAAAAGAGCAAAGCTCTGAAAAAAAATCATGGCCTAAGGAAGATGGTGCGCCCCATGTCACTCCACAAAGATGGGATGTAGGCAAAGGGAAGGAGACAGAGAGGAAACACTCATTTTAGGCCAAGAGAGGTTTCCAACTGGACTACCACCAGGAAGTTCTTTACTAAGCAGCTCCTCTGTGCCGGCAACTGTGCAAAGCAGTTTCACATGAATTACTTGTGTAATACTCACGATTAACTTTGGGCAGAACATTCTATTATTTTCTTGTTTCCACACTCGCAAAGCTAGTGAGGAGCATAGCCACATCTAAACCTGATTCTAGCCCTTTCCATCAGACCACACTGCCTCCTAATGTTCCATCTTCCTTTCCAACAATACTGTTTTAACTTGCCCCAAGAGTGAAACATTAGAATGTACCTTGTTTTTTAATGGAGGTTTGCCTAGAGAGTTGTGTTTAAATTGATTAACTATAAGGCAGATCATATTTTAAAAATATATTCAAAGCCTTTTAACGTGACTCAATAATAAAACATTTTCTATACGAATAATCCTTTTGTAAAGCAAGTAAGTCACTTCCTTCTTTCTAGGACTAATATATGTTTCACATTATTCCTTGTTTATAGAAATTGGGCATTCTTAAGACATTGTATACCAATATCAAGACAAGTAGAAACCAAATAAGATCCAAGAAAAAGTCAGTTCCAAATCAACAGCACCTTGGGAGAGGACTGCAAACATGGTTTGGCGTGTCGTGATGGCAGCGTCCTCCCGAATGGCAATCTCCTGGCGTCACCCAGGTTGACTTTAACTTGCAATGTGCCCTTCTGTGAGCACCAGTCCTGGTTTTCAATGATCCCTTGGAAATCTTGATATTGATATTTTGTAGGAGTCTCCAAGTCAACACAACCAAGCCCATACTCCTGATCTTTTTTCCCTAAACTTACTTCTGAGCCTCCCCCTTGTGTTTCTGTTAATGATACTTGCACTCTAAACTCACCGTCCCACTCACTGCCTGTCACCCTATCTCACCTCTCAACATTTACTTTGTCGCCAAACCACCGTGCTTCTTATACTTGTCCTTTCCTTTCCTTTTGTGCTGGCTGCCACAAAATGTCATCTCTTCCACTTTTGCAAAAATAGTTCCTTAACTGGTCTCCTCTCTTTCTGCTTTACCCCCTTGAATTTTCTCTACTTCTCCATGTCAGACTAATTTTCCTGAAATTAGCTTAAATCATGGTCCTGCTTGCCTCAAAACCCTCCAATGTTTTCCTATTGTTGCCTTTTGGAATCAAGTCTACCAGCCTGATGTTGAAGCTCTCCACAGTGGGCCTTTAACTAACATTTTCAGCCTTTTCTTTTATCTCCTTCCTCTGCAAGTATAAGCACTGGGCAGTTGGCTGCTCATGACCTGGCCCCACACCCTACATTCTTGCCTTTGCTCAGGCCTAGGATTCTCTTCTCCAACCATCCATCTGCCCTGGGAAACCCATTCTTCAGGACCCAAAGCAAAGGCTGCCTTCTTTATGAGGTGTCCCTTCAGCTCTCCACTCCGGATGAATACAATCTTCTCTTTTGTTATTTGTTTATGTTCTTCTTTGATGTGAACTCCATTCCGCCTTATATTATGGTTATTTATGGCCTTCTCTGATTCTTCTTACTTGATGCCTAGTCTCTTAAAGTGTGGAACAGTGTCATTCTCATCTTTGTGTATTTAGCACAGAGCCTTCTACCCAACAGGAGCTCAAAAACATGTGTAGAAAAGAGGGAATTAATCAGGAATTAAAGAAGACTTTCAGAAGAGAAGACGGCAGGTGTATAGAGCTAAGAGAAGGTAGAAACATTGGCAAAATGTGCATGTTTTGAGGGCTCAGGTTGTAATCCTTTATTGGGTAAAATGACATGTGGAAACTCTTCCCAAAGAATGTGGATGAAGTTTAACCCATCATGATGACATCGAAGGCAGGTGACAGGAGTCCCTTGTTAGGACCTAAATTTTTTATGCACAGGGCACACATGGGTCTTTAAAAAAAAAAAAAAATTATTTATTTTTTTATAGTAGCATTGGTTTACAAAATCCAGTAAGTTTCAGCTGTACATTTTAACAGTAAGACGTATATATATTTATATGGGTCTTATTTTGAAATGATTGAGAATTCTCTAAATACTTCCAAGAGGAAAATCTGAACCCCCTTCCCCACATGCTGATAATAAAATCCAAGCCCAAAGAAAAGTGGACAATAAATGTACAAAGCCAGTCCTGTCTACAAATTGAAGTCTTTGAACTCAATGAGCTTTCAAACGTTATAGTTTGAAAAAGGTTACATCTTCTTTTATTTTCTTTGAGAGGGTTAGTCAATTAAAAACAAACAAAAAAATCTTTATTGAGCAGGCTTTTGTGGAGGGAAAGAAGTGACTTTAACAAACGCACTGCTTATTTTGTGGTGACTGCAGAGCTCAATATCTAATCTACTTCCCCACTTCCTGTGTTATGAAATGCTGGGCATAGTTTTCTCTTGGCTCAGTTGCTTTTCGATAAAGAGCAAAGAGCAGGGATGAAAGACACAGCGAACACTGCCCTCTTTTGTCCACGCTGGGTTTCTGCCGATTCTCCCTGATAAGTGAGGCAGAGGAGTTAAAGTTATGCTAAATTAACCTCGGCGTGTAATTCTATTTCAGTTGCTCTCTGCGTGATTCTGTGGTTTTAGCAGTGTGGAATATCTTTATTTTGGTGTCACAAACATTTTAGCTTACCCAAGGCTGCCGCTTTGCTGCAGAAACCATTTGATGATGGTTGTTCTGTGCTGACCAAAAAATGTGGGTGTAAAGCAGAAGAGAGGCTCTATTGTTTGAGGGTTCCCTGCTCCGTTTGGATTACCGGGGAGCTAAAGACAAAACCCCAGCAAAAGCAACGTGTCAGCAGGAATGGATGGAGCAAGATTATTTCTCACACTGGCTGACCCCTCATTTGGAAGAGACGGCTTTTGTCTTAGCAGCTTGAGAAATTCTCAAATGATTTGGTTATGACGTTCTTGCAAGATATGAAGGAAGGGACTTTGTGAACGGAATTCGTTACCATAGCACTTGAAGCCATTCTAACAATACTGGCAAGGAAAGGCATTTCTGTTTGTGGAACAACTTATACATTTTTTATAGGCATAACTAGAAATTAAAAATTAATATGACCTCCTTTCTTGGTTGACCCTAATCACACTTTATGGTTATTTCTTTTATGTGAGAGTGTATATGTATTTGTAGAGGCTGTAGAGAACACCAGGGGTGAGGGGTAGTGCAGGGGTACATGACTTGGGACTAGAGTTTAGAGTCCTCTTGGCTCTGTGCCCAAATGCAAATTATTTAATTTGGTTCAAAAGCTTTAAATTACACTGGTGAGGATTCCGCGTATTAATAAATCATCTAACACGTCTGTGTATCTTCTGAGTACCCAACCAGGCACCAAGGGGCATGGAACAATAGCAAAATGTGCACGATTGGAAAGGGAAGATTTTATTGCTGATGCTAATTCAAGGAAACAGTTTGGAGTCTGCATCACACAATTTTGTTTCAAAATTTTAGCCCAAGTTACAACAACTTTGTGTCCTTTATTTCTCAGGACAGTTCTAGGAACATGTTCAGCTCCGTTCTGTTCCTAAGGGAACTTGTACTTTTCAGACCATGTGCTTTGATTGGCGATTAGAAAAACATGGTTAGATAAAGTAAAAATCAGCACAAACGGAGCAGTCAGGGAATGGGGCCCAGGGAACTTTTTCCATTTCCATTACTCTTTGAAAAGCCCTGCACATACGCTATTGCAAATTCCTATCTCATCAAGCCAGGGAAGTTACGTTTGTAGAAGTTCGGCACTCTGTCAGGCTCTTCTAAGCCATGATATCCTCTCACTAACAGTAGATCTCTAAATTATCAAGGGGTAAAGTATATTTGAGAGTAAGAAAATATCCATCAAAGAATGAAGTCAGGAAACAGATCTATTTGGTTGTTTTCTTTTTGCTGAGTGCCTTTGTTGGAGCATTTGCATTGGCTTATGCCCATGTGTCTAGAATCACCTAGAGAAAAGTGGGGAATTTTCAGTTTCAATTCCTCATCTCCATGAGGGTTTCTATTTAGATATGTGGAGCTGAAATATGTAACTCAGGGCTCTGTCCTACCTTTAGTAACTTAATTGTATGGAGCTCCACAGTAGCCTGGTTAGCGATGGTGAGTCTGCTGAAATATTTTGAAAATACTGACACCATAAGCTTTTGTTCTGAAAAATTATTATCCAATGAGGGAAATGAAAAGGAACAAATTACAGAAAAGGCTATAGTCCCTGGGGATTGATTATAGAGCACATTATTTAAATGACTGTAACTTAAAAGCAGTGCTGGGTTTCCATGCTTTCCTTAGGAAATACGAAGTTTTAGTCCTTGGGTCCAGTACACACAGTCTAGAGGAAAGGAAACTTCTGTTTATTAACAAGAAAATATACATGAGTTATTGGGGTAAGATTAGGGGAAAAGCCAGTTTACATTGTTAGTTTATGAAGCAAACTGGAAACAGAAACTAAAGAATGTTATTCTCCCTCATGTGAGTAACAGCCTGGTGTTCGGGAAATATTCAAGTGAAGGGCCAGTATCATGATCGAAGACTTTTTGTCTCTCCTTTTCATCCCCACACTTCTTCTCTGACCACACTTTAAACACATTTCAATCACCAGAAACCCCAGCAGGGCAAGACTGCCACATGCTTGTAATAGTGTCCCAAATGCTGCAGCCCAGGGGCTCTTTCTGGAAGCGCTGTCGAAGATGTGAATTACTGTGTTTTTTCTGCAACCGCCACTCCAAACACGGATCAGCAGGGCTGGCTGCAAGGCACTCCTGCGTGCTGGCGCTAGATGCGGCACTAGGCCTTGTTTGATAGTCCAAACTACTAACAGGCAAGCAGGCACCTACCTATAAAGTATAACGACTGTTTAGTTGGCCTTTTCACAGGGGTATGGACTCGGCTGAGTTAGAGCTAGTGTAGGAATCCCCGCTAGCCCTGAAGTCCCAGTGTTCAAGGACAATTTTTGCAGACTGGCTTAAGCCATGGCAGCATTAAATAAATAAATGAAAGCACAAAGCTGTTAATGTCTCTGGAAGACAGCAGGTTTCTGTGTGCAGTGAGGGAATCCAGTGGGCTATGCACGGAGCCTCTCCGAACCATTAGCAGTGAGCTTTCCCTCTGACAAAACAGATTTGCTAGTTGACTTTGAACTTAAGTCAACAAAGACAGAAAATGTGTGAGAAATGCAGTCATTTAAAAGGAGGGCTCAGTGACTATTTTGCTAATGAGGGAAGGCTTTTTACAAGAGTATTAGTAGTTTATTTTTCTGTCTTTCCATAAGACATTTTGGAAACCATGGAGTCCTTCCTAAATAGCGATTACCATGCTGATACATTTCTAAACTCATTAGTGTAAAAGTTTGAAGAACAACAGTTAAAAGTGGACAGAAGCACAAAAGAAACATTGATAAGTACACACAATGTATTCATTTTTAGATATTTTATGAAAGAGTGAAGAAGCTGGAATTACTTAAGATACAATTTCTACCCTGGCAGAGGCCAATGCAAAATTATAGGAGATAAAGGAGGAGACCTTAATGTTTGAGACATTCTTCCATACAGTTCTCATTACTCTGTAAATTCTCTCTTCCCTTAGTCAGACTAATGGCTCTTTGAAATGGAAAAAAATAGTCTTGCTTAGGCACGGGGAACCTGGCAGCTCCCGTTGGGTGTTATTATCCAGGCTCTTCGATGTTCCCAGATTTGTTCACTTGGATTTGAGAAGCTGGCCAAGGAAGGGCGACCCATCACAGTCTGTGGGGAGCTAAGCTGTGGTAGCCATGGCCATCTCTCCCCCTCACCAGTCATTAAGCTTGTCACCAGTTGCTGACATCTAAAGCTGAAAAGAGGGATATTATGGCATAATAAAATGTACACGCCAATAAACTTCTACTTGGTGATTGGTCATGCTCTTCTGTACCCTGTCTAGCCTTAGCCCATTTGTATCACCAGGCTCATGTCAGGCCTTTACTCACAGAGCTTGTCCACAACAAAGGCTCAGTAGTTCTAGACATAGCATTGTCCCTAGAGCAGCCTCTACCTTCTCTTATGCAAGAAGACCAAGGGAAAAACTAATAACAGCAACGATAACAACAAAACAGTTTAAGACTGTATGTTCACTAGCAACACCTTTTGCTGGGGAGACCCGACCTAGAGTGAGTTGGTGCTGGTTCCCAGGAAGGCGTGTTTTCCTTCGACATCACAGCTACTGGAGAAACAGCACTGAGGGGTTTTGGGGAGTGTGGAAGGAGTACAAGTTGCAGTTCAGCAGACACACGAGCCAGGCACCCAGCCTTTTTGTGGAACAGTCCCCATTCCTGGCTCAGGGAGATGCGGCTGGTCTGTCTTCATTACCAGGAGAGGAGACACTGCTGTAAAATCGTGGCATATTATAGTCCACAGAGAACTTCCAGCTAGTCATCAACATCTTCTCTCATGGTGGGCGTTTTCCTTGTCAGCCACAAATATGATTTTAAATCATAAACTTGGTTCTTGTCCCAACCCTGACACTATAAATATGGGCAATCCTGAGCAAAGGACAGGAGAGAAAACCAAGGCTCCAGAAAGTTAAGTGACTTGCTTTTGCCAGGCAGCAGAGACAGCAAGTGCAAAGGTCCTGAGGTAGGAATAGGCATGACCAATTGGTTGCTATTCTAACAATAAATCAGCAAAGGGACCTTGATACCAGATCTCATGGCTGCTTCCTTCTCTTCATTTTGGTCTCAGTGAGGATTTCTCTGATGCTCTATCACACCTCTGTCCCACTCTCCTGACTTAGTTTCTTAGAACATTTATCTCCCTTTTAACATTTATTTACTTCCTTGCTATTGCCTGGCTAGCTGGAAAGTAAACTCCATGAGAGCAAGAACTTTGATTTAATTCCACCATGGTATTCTCAGCACCCACAACAATGCCTGATACACATCCAAACGGATACATCTTCCAAACCCCTTATCTGAATTCTACGGGGTCCAGGTGTTTTGGGAATTTAGAATTTTTGTATTTTAGAAAGGTCACAGAATGCATATCACTAAGTTATGTGACACCCCCAAAAGTCTGGAGCATCATCCTATAATCAGAAACATTTACATATCTGTAGTGAAACATGCAGAATACATGAATATTCACATTATTTAAGATCAATAAAGAATTTTAAGAGCCTCATGTCTGTTCATGTCAGGAGTCGCTGTCAAATGAGCTTGCTGTCAACTTCCAGAAAATCTTTCGGTTTTCAGAGCATTTTGGAGTCTGGAAATGCAAATAAAGGATTGTCAAGCTGCATTCAATTATTATCTATTGAATGCACAAATTAAGAAATATGATTGTATGCCTCTTATGTGCCCAGGTTCTGTGGCAGGGCCAGCTTTACAACAATTAAATGAAACAGATCTGATCTCTTCCAGCTCAGAACTACGGAGAAAACAGGCAGTTAAACAGTGAACTGCCACGTTAAATGAGATGCCTCTACCTAAGGAGAGCAAAAGTGTAGATTTTACAATCATCAAAGAAAGGAGTTTATTAACCATTCTCCTCATCCTACACATTGATCCCATCTCAGATGCGAGCAAAGTCAGTCATAGACTTTTAGAGTCTAATCTTAAAGTGTATTCCTTGGTGGTAATGCAACCAGAAATGGGAGAAATATAGGGAGTTTTCGCCATGGATTCTGCTGTTTTTCTGTCCCTTCTCTCCCCATTCACTCTGAGGCCTCCCCAGCAGGTCACGGTGTCAACCCATCCAGGGGTTGGCCTTCCTTTAGAGACCACTAAGGCCAGGTACAAATGCTAATGTGCCTAGAGGTGTGGCAGAATGGTCCCCTGTCAGGAAAAGCATTTAGTGCTCCCTGAGATGTCAGTAGTATTTGTCACAGAAACAGAAAGCTGATTTTCTGATTCCATATTAGGGTTATCCACCCTGTAAGGCAAAGGACTGTCTGCTTTTCTTTCTTTGATGGTCTTCCAAGAAGCTCTCCCTCCCTCCTTTCCTCTTTCTTTCTATTCTTCCTTTCTTCCTCCCACCCAACTGACAAGTACTTATTGAACACCTGCTCTGTGCGTGGCCCTGTCCTGGACATAATGGCAATCCGGTTAAAATTAGAGTATGCAGACTGTAGGAAAAGAACATCATTGATTTTACTGTCTCTCCTAAAAAAGAAAACTTTTACCGAGTGACTACGTATTATGTATATTTGGAAGACTAGAAGGTACAGCAATTGGGTATTTCAATGTCAGGCACACCTGCATTCGAACACTAGCTCTGCCTCTTACATGCAAGTTTTTTAACTTGAAGTTACTAAGTCTCAATTTTCTTATCTATAAAATGTGAATTACAATCTAATTTATAGAGTGCTGTGATGATTAGATGGTATAGATCATGAATAGGAAAGTGATAAGCCATAGTGTCAGGCACATAATTACTACATATAGATCCATTTATTGAGTGTCTACTATGTGCCAAGATCTGTGTTGGATGCTGGGGATACAGAAATGAGTAAGACAAAACCCCCATGTTCCAGAACCCATAAAAACCTGCACTGATTAGATTTCCTAAGTATTTAAAATGGAATTTGTTTCAGGTAGGCTAGTGTTTTCCTTTTTTAAAATAAGCACTGTAATGATTATCACAAACTAAATTCATTCTCATTAAAGAAAAAAATGGAAGGAAACCAGAAGTAGAAAAGAACACTGGTTATTCATTCACATCCAATTCACTCAATAAATATTTGCTGAGTACTATGTGTCAGCACCAGTCCAGGCACTGGGGACACTGCAGTGGAAAGCCAGACAAGACTTCTGTTTCATGATGCTTATATTTTGATGGCAAAAGGGATAATAAACAAATAAGATACTTTCTGATAATGATAAGTGCCACGAAGAAAGAAGGCAATTGTGTTTAAGAGGATGATAAGGGGTTGAGTGTCAGGGAAAGAGACTGCGAGGAGGTGACAGTGGAGCTGAGACTAGAATGACAAGGAATCAGTTGTGTGAAGGTCTGGGAGAAGTGTTAACCAACGTGAGTTTTTCCAGTGGTTTTTCTGTACAAACATCCAGCTGTTTCTCATCTAGTCCCAGAGGAAAATGACGTACAGAAAACTGTTTTGCCAAAAATTTATAATTTAACCTTTCTGGTTCTAGAGCCAGTTCTTCCAGTAGCAAAGAAATATTTTTAACTCTTTAGTTCCCTCTGCTCTTCAGAATTTGAAGATTCCGTTAAAAGAGGATAAGATGGGTTTGGGCTCTCTATTGAAATGGAGACAATGATTTATATTAATAGGAACATAACACTAAAACCTTAGGAAATGATCCTTCTTGGCATTGCCAGGCCCTTTTCCAAATGTTATGTTCATGGCTGGTTTCTGGAGAGACTGAGCCGTGGCCAGCAGAATGTGACCACTCTATTTAAGGATAAAGTTGAAGGATATTCTCAAATATATTAAGATTTATAAAAAGAATGATACTGAGTGCTTCCACTGAGACAAGCGGCTATGCACTCCATGTAGGATTTACCCGGACAGATGGTCATTCTTTATCTTGGCTGTCCAGCACAGTTCTGATTTCATACAAATTAATTCTTCTGAATAAAAGTCATTTATTTACTAAATGTACAAATAAGTGTGATTTACCTCTTATGACTTTTTGTAAGAGTTTTCAAAAATCCTTTGTCATATAAAGCGTCTCCTTGTTAGAGTCTAAATAGATGATCATAGTGAAAGGAAAGCATTCTAAGGTGAATTAGACTTTGGGATACAATACTTAATGGCAGTTATTTGATACTCATGAGTAGAAATGGTTATAAAAAATAGGATTGAAGAAATACCTCTTCACCGTAATGGGAGAGTTGTAGTTCTACCTTCAAGTAAGAAGACTCAGTTAGAGATGAAATCACTTACACCACCCCCAACATTAATTTATGGCAAAAGCAATATTAAAAAAAAAAATTCTAGACAAAGATTGCTGACAAACTCATCATCTAATCAAAACAATGTTTCATGTAACCAGAGCATCTTCTAACGTGTATATCTTCATGCACATTTAATAGATGCATCTTTATAGTAATATTATAGATAGAATTAAAAAAATAAAACACTCATATAGCACTATTTGCCAGGCTCTGTCCCAAGCCCTTTAAATGCATCAATTCATTTGATTCTTACGACAACCTCTGAAACAGGTGTTATGATTTTATCCACTTTACACATGAAGAAATTGAGGGAATATTTTCTATTACCTAGTTTATATTTTGGCTTTAGATTATAATATTTTTCTCAAATTTTCATTTTATGTCGTCTTTTTGTCCCCTTAGCTCCCTTTCCTTCCCCACCTCATGTCTATTTTTCTGCATTTTTTTTCTCACCTAATAAATGCGTTGTGGACATTTCTTTAGATCGATAGACATGATTCAACTCATTCTTTTTACATTGCTAATTCATATCCCATAGTATAGGTGTTATAGGTATAGCTTTTTAGACCATGTATGTTTACTTCTAGAAGAGAGATTTCCAGAAATGAACATGTTAGATGAAAGAAAACGTATCTTTTTAATTGTAAAAGATATTGCCAGATTCATTTCCAAAATGGTGCAACAATTCAAGTTTCTGAGCACAACATATGAGTGTGTGTTTTTCTGTGTCTTTGTCAGTAGTATTATTCTCATTTCAATTTTTTGATATTTGAATGGGTGAAATGGTACTGAAATGGCAATTTTAACTTTCTTCCAGCTTTGAAACATTATAGTTTTATAAATTTTTTGTTTGTTTTAACACAGAGGTCAATTTAAGTCAGTTTATTGTCAATTTGAATCACCAAAATAACAGAAATTTAAAGAGTAATTGTAAGAAGTTGTCACGACAGTTCTTAGTCCAGTAAGCTGAAGGGACAATGAGATCCTCTGAGATTCTGCCTAGACCTCCAAAATGCTTAGGCATGTGAAGGATTTCCTGCATGGAGATAATTCTGTTTCTCAGTGGTCGTTTGTTCCTCTGGCCAGCTCAGGCCTTTCCTCTCATGAAGAATCACTTGCTATATGAGACAACTGCCCAAGCTTATAACTTTGTTTTTTCACTTCAAAAAGGTCAAACATGGAATTTCTTACTCTCATTTCTCTTTAAATTTTTATCTTCCTATGACGCCAATAAAGCAAGGCAAAAAAAATTGTTTTTAATGGAATGGATAGACGAATGAGTTTTTGAAAAAGAATTCAGTAAGGAGGAGACAGGATTTGGAGACAGCATAATAGTACATTGCTTATGCCTTTGACTTAAATAAGCTGTTAAGAAAAATACCCACCACGTAACAGTATGTTGTGCATGGGTCTTTTACTTATGCTAGGTTTTGGAAAGATAGATGGGTCTTAGTGAACCATTAACCTGTTGCCTGTAGAGCACTTAATTAATGATGGGATGAGAAAATATTTTGTCATTCATCTGGAGGCAATCATACAATTTTTTTTTTTTTTTTTTTTTTACTGTGCCAATTGCCTTTATCGATTGCAATAGGAAGTGGAACAGAAGGGGATACTACAGCTCCTGTTCCTGGGGTGGCTTTGCAGACTCTGTCGCAGCGCTCCAAGAGCCAGACCCAGGTTTAAGTCCTAGCTCTCTTTTCCTGTATGATTTTGGTGTTATTTAACTCCCAGTTTTCTCATCTGTAAATGGGAATATGTGATTTTTTGTGACGATTAAATAAGTTAATTTTATAAAGTGCCTTAAAAATTAATATACGCTCATGGTATAATAGGTAACATTTTGATTTAATTTTTTCCAATAATAAAAATAAATTATGGGTAACATGTATTATATCCAGATAGAAATAATGTTAAGACTAAATTCTGTAGGGAGTCATAGATTTAAAAATTCTTTATAACAAAGTTTAGTGGTTAAAATATGGGCATTGAGGTCACAAAGATTTGGATTCAAGTTCCAGTTTTCTTACTTATTAGCTGAGTAACCTTGGGCAAATTACTTAATCTTTTAAAGCCTCAGTTTGTCTATAAGATAGGGTTTATAATGTTTCCTACCTCATTGAATTATTTTGAGACTAAAATAAGATAATGTATATTAAGGGTTTGGCACGAAGTAAAAACTTAATAACTGATAGATCTTACTATCATTTGGGTTTGCTTACTTTGGCATGAGAATTTAGTGCACATAAGTACAGCACCTGTAACTCTTCCTGAAGGGATTCTTTAATTCAAGAACTTTATGAAACTGACAAAAATCTTGTTGAAAATTGTTGAAATTTAAAGGATGCACCATTTCGTTTGTCTTTCAAAAAAATCTCCCTCCAAAAAACTGGTCCTGGGCCAGCCTGGGCTGGTCTGATGTCAGTTTGGGGGACATACTTGTAGATCCTGTTTTGTTTCAGACCATATGGAAGGATTAGGGTGCCTTCATCTAATATCAGGGTTTTAAATCCCATTGTTGAAAGTTCTTAGGCTTGGATTTTACATTTGTCGAGAATACAGTTTTCAAAAACTAAGTTTTAACGGTGTTTTATTTGGAAGCCGTGGTTTCCCTCACTGTTGCTAAATGCTGTTTCTTTGCCTTAATCGAATAGAAAAGGCTGTGTGTTGCTACAGCTGTCTCTCTGCCCTGCTGACTTGTTCCGTATCTTTTGCATTCTTAGGCCAATCACCTCTGCCAAGATAATTTTAAAATAGCATGGGTTTTTTTTGTTCTTTGTGTGTGTATGTGTGTCTGTGTGTGAGCGTGCGCACGCGCGCACACGCACGGCACACTCTGGTAACAGGGAGGGCATTTAAAACTTTTGAGTGGAAAAATCCACTTTTTGTGGGAATCAGAGGACAAAATATACCCTCTTACCCTTGGGTGGTCCATACACTTCCCAGAAACATAAATAAACATCCATCCTAACCTTTTCCTCACTCCTATAGTTCAGGTTGTTTCTGCTTAAGCATTTACTGTTTCATTGCCAATACCATGTAAGCAAGCTATTCATGCTTATTGAAGAAAACTTGAAAAAATGCAGGAAAAATAGATATGAAAATACCACTCCCCAAAAACAAAACCTGTCACATTCCAATGAATTACTTTTTAGTACTTTATGTTTTTCCCCTCTTTGTTATTATTATATTAAATATGAAGTAGAATACTTTCTAACAATTACTTTACTGGTTCTTTTGGCAGGACATTACAGTAAGTATTCTTCCATGGTTTGTGAAATTCTTTGTAGATATAACCAAAATGACTTTTACTAAGTTTTTACTTATTATAAGAGTAAAACATATTATTTATTAAAATTAAAAAGCACAGATAAGTTCAAATAAGAAAGCCATTAAAACCATGAATAGTCCTAACACTCAGAGACTTATAATTCTATAAATGTTTGCAAAGAATTTCCTTTTATAATTTTTTTTTTCCCAAAGAGTTTCTTACAGTTGGATGTTCAGCCTTATTATATTGATGGACTTTATTTTAAATTACTGCCTGCTGGTTCCTGCTGTCTCTCCTTCCAGTGCCTAGAGGTCATAGAGAATTCCCGAGTCACCTTAGTCCCTAGCCAGCTGCCCAGAGCCCAGCACATGGTCAACACTATAAATGTTGGCCAGATGAATGAATTCTTACTGAGCTCAGATTACCTGGGATACACTACACCTGACAGTTTAGAGTTTATGAAATACAGAATGTAAAAAGTTGCTGGCCTTGGGAAAGCTATAGTTTTGGAGTTGAGACTAAGTCTATTTGCCTCCTCTACTCCCATATGAATTTTCTTCAGTATCATGTAGGTTAGCACATGTTTATTCCTTAATTACAGGCCACTAGGTGTTACTTGCATCTTTCTAAAGATGAGAACCATAGTTAATTCTCATTATTTGGGAAAAGTGGTTTGAGGAGGATATAAGGCTCCATAGTGGAAAGAACTCTGAATATGGAATACAAAGACCTAGGTTCGATTCCTTGCTCAGCCACTCAGCTTTGTAGTCTTAGGAAATTCACGTAATCTTCCAGGATTAAGTGTCTTTTATCAAGTTGGACAATACTAATATAGACAGGAGCTGGGCTAGGCAGGTAGAGGAATGGGGTGGGGCGAGGAGCCAAGGAGGCCTTTTGACCTCACATTCACAATTGTCTTAGATTTAGATTTTTAAAGATCACACACACACACATATATGCACATAATATCAATGAGATACAATTGAACTGCACTGCACTTGTGTGTGTAAAAAGTAACATTTCGCTCAATGTAAATGTTTTAATTGTTCTATAATTTTTATAATGTTCTTTTGGTCTTTTATTTTTTCTTCTTCTTCGTTTTGAGTATGCTGGCAGCCTCAGTCAAAGGAAATTGCCTAGTCTCCTGACTTGTGGGAAACCCTGCTTGCCAAAAGCACCTCATAAAGTATACACCACTCTGAAAAAAAAACGGAGACAGGGAGGGGGAGACAAAGGTTCTTCTTTGGTGGGAGAGGGTGACGATGGGAGAAAGTTAGAGATGGACAGGAAATTCTGGGGAACAGGCTCTACCTCAGGCTACTCCTATCAGAAGCAGAGTTGGTGAAGTGATAGCAATAGAAAGAAATTCATTTCAAAACTTGCCTTTATTTCTTCAGAAAGACTTACTTTTCCATTTTTAGCAAGAACAGGGATTTTCAGAGTCAAAATTTTGATGCAAAAAATCCCTCAAAGGCAGTTAAATATCACTCCCAGGAAGTCATTGAGGATCCCATAAAGGTATTAATTGTAATGGAAACAATGTTAATGCAGATAAACTTTGTGTTCTAGGCAGTAGTCTGCAGAGGACCCAAGGCCAATGGTATTCCTCATGACTTTCTATCCTAAACTCATTTTAGGCCATCATTTGTTATAAGGGACATTTTATAGTACAAAGCCCATAAAGTTGCTGCAATTCCAATTTAATCACACCATCAGAAAGAAAGTTACTTCACAATTTAGTAAGGTGAAAATGAGCATTTTACCATTATATTGTGTTTTATAATTGAGTTAACAATTCCTTCCTTTCATTTATGGAAAGTGGGTCTCAGCTGTCTCACATTTGGAGTTTTCCAGGGCATTTCTGATTTTGAATTCTTTGTGCTGGTGACTCTTGTATGGACACTGGTTTATGTTAGAACTTCACATTCTGATTTCTGTTTCTAAAGATTTGGTAGTGGTGGCTGTGCTTTTCTGTGTGGGAAGCAGAGACCAGCTCACTTGAGCCTCTTCCCTCTTTCCAAGGTTCTCAAACTTGTTCCAAAGGAGGAGGGCCCGGAACCCATGATCCTCCTGGCAGTGTTCATCATAAGGTGCTGCTCTATTTTATGCCATAATTTGAGTCAGAAATGCTTTTCATCATGGTAAACATGGCCTTCATATGCAAGTTTTAATCTAAAAAATAATAGCATATGCATGGCTTTCATAACATATTAATACAAATAGCTTGGGTCTCTTGACTTTTTTCAAGGTCACCCAGGGCCTCCTCACTGGAGAGTTCTCAGAGTTAAGCTTCCCGGAGTTGGGTAATGAGCAGCACTTGACACAGTTGATACCTCTGTCCTCAAAGCATTTTTTGCCATGGCTTGTAGCACATCACTTCATTTTGTTCTCTTCTTACTTCGCTGGCTGCCCCGTGCTGAGTAGGAAGAGTGGGCTTCCATAGAGGACTGTGGGAAGGCAGTGACCTTGAAAGCAGTTGCTCCCTTTCCTGAAAGCATCCATCTTGCTCTCCCTGCCCCTTGTCCCTCCCTCTGCCTCGTAGGGTTCTATGAATGAAGCAGGAGATGGTCTAAGTAATTCTTTCCTGGCTTTGTTGGCAGACTGGTTATAGGTAGGTCTGGTTCCTGTCTCCATTAAGTCGCAACTGCTTGGACTCTCAGCCTCCTGATTTGTAAAATGGGAATAAAAGTCATTTCAACCTCACCAGTTTGTTGTGAATATTAAATACTCTAAGGCAGAGATTCTCAATGGGGGATAATTTTGCCCCTCAGCAGATATTTGGCAATGTCTAGAGACATTTTTGGAGTCACAACACAAGTGTAGAGGTCACAACTGACGGCTAGTGGGAGAGGCCAGCAATGCTGCTATACATCTGACAGGGCACAGGACAGTCCCCCACAACAAAGGATGATCTGGCCCAAAATGTCATTAGTGCTGAGGTTGAGAAATCTGCTATAAGGCATGACAAGTGCTTAGCTCAGTGCATAAGAAATGTCATTGTTGTCATTATTATTCTTACACTTAGCTGCTCCCCTGTCAGAGCAATGAATGCGCTTTCTTTTACTTTTTTAGCCTTTTTTATCTGTGATGCAAAAATGCTCCTCAAAAGCACAAACATTGGCAGAAAAGCTGTGCACATACATTTAACAATATGGCTAGGTGAAACAAGAAAAAAAGCAAATTGTCTATATACTTCAATTAAACACTAATTAGAGAAAATTATATATTATAAAATACTATACTTTTTACATATTATTACTAATCTTCCCTGGAAATTAGGTGTGTTATGCTCCCTTTTAGAGAGAGAAAGCCTATATTCACAGAAGTTCTGTGACTTGTCCCAGTGATAAAGGCTGATAGGTGATGGAGTGAAATGTGAGTCTAGGTTTTTCACCAGATTGCTCTCCTTCTCTCCCACCACTAGGGCTAAAAAGTCCAGACTATGTTCTGGAATCAGACTAGGTAAAGAATATTCATGTAATATGTTTAATAATGTGAATAGGACGCAGGACATCCAAAGAGTTCCTACCTTGAGGTGGTGAGTTGATTAGTGTTTACTTGAAAAATTTTATTTTCATGAAAGTCCAAAGTTGATCTAATTATAATAAACTTAAAAAAAGATACATACATGACTTCCAATCCTGTTGCCCATCCAAAACTCTTAAAGTCAAGATGAAATTGAAACCAAATGTGATTATGATTTAATTAAGTAGCTGGACTGCTGATTCTTCGCTTTGTGAAAACACTGTCAAAATATGATTCTAATTTCCCTACCTCCTCTCTGTCTACCACCCACCAAAACACACACATATGTGTACACACACATGGATGTTTTCACAATCTTTCATTTTATTTGAGTCTATTTACTTGGATAGCTCTCTTTTTCCTTCTGCTCTGAAACAGGTTAGCATCTTAATGGAGGGTAAATGGTTCCAGCAATTCCATTAGGAGATTTCTGACTGGGTAGGGTAGGTGAGGAGAAAGTTTAGCAAGGAGAAAAAGCCACAATGTTGAAATGAACTAGTGGTTTACATCAAAAACGTCTTCTTTTTTTTTCTTTGAAAGAGAACAGCCAAGTGGTGAGTTATATAAAAGTGTCTCATAGGCTGGGTACTCTCAGTGTTTCTCTGAATACAGACAGTCATATGAGCAATAACATCTGGATGGGGTGAAGCCCACTTTGAAATCCAAATATACAATAACAATGCTTATTTAAACATCATTTGTTTGAATAATGACGAGACTTAGAGCATAAGAGACTTGTTTTTCAGGCTTTTGGAAGTGGGCATAGAGAATATCTGATATTTGGAGATTTGGGGTTGAGGATGGGGGCTTTGTGGAGACAAGGGACAACAGTGAGTTTGAGCAATTCATTCAAAGTCATTTAGGGTTTTGTTTAAATTTCTCTTTTCTTCTGCATTCAGCAGCTTTAAAGTATAAAGTCCTCCAGAGGAGAGGCAGACCAACCAGTGGGAGGTCAGTGCTTAGGGGAGGGCTTGTGTCTCTCTGCTTTGGAGGCTGAAGGATGAGAAGACTGTGCGATGAGCTTTGTGTGGGCCAGTCAGCTGAGGCCAGCACTGACCATCGAGCTGCTGCCGTCTTGTTTTTGAGGTGGGGCCTTCCAGAGCATGGCCATCTGCTAGGGCTCATGGAGAAAACTTCAAGGCTCACCTTTGTGTTCCTGGAGGGGTTAAGGGCCTGGAAACCTCAAGAGCATGATCAAAGCAGACCCTCCCCGCTAGGATACTAACTCTGCTAGTGCTCTACACATGTCCACCTCTTAGCTGACCAGATGCCTTCGTCTAAAGAGCCACCCCAAATGCCCTTGCTTTTGCATTTTTCCTACCAGTTTGTATCCTCTGGAGAGAGGCCACAGAAGCAACGGGCAAGAGCTCAGATTCTGGAGTCAGCCTGGGCTTCCCTGCTCATTAGCTCTCTGACTGTGAGCAGGTCACTTAACTTCCCAGTGCCAGGGACTGAAGGTTTGTTTCCCTTCAAAATTCATATGTTGAACTCAATCCCCTGTGTGATGGTGTTAGGAGGTGGGGCCTTTGGGAACATGTTAGGTCATGAGGATGGAGCTTTCATGAACGTAGAAGTGGAATTGCTGAGTCATACAATAACTCTGTGTTTATCCTTTTGAGGAACTCTTGAGCTGGTTTCCCCAAGTGACTGCACCATTTTACATTCCCACCAGCAGTGTATGAGAGTTTCGATTTCTCCACATTCTTGTCAACTTGTTATTGTCTGATTTTTAAAATTATAGCCATCCTAGTGGGTGTGAAATGGTATCTCACTGTGGTTTTAATGTGCATTTTCCTAATGACTAATGATGTTGAACATCTTTTCATGTGCTTATTTGGCCATTTATATATTTTCTTTAGAGAAACGTCTATTTAAATCCTTTGCTCATTTTTAAAATGCGTTATTTTTTTTTATTGTGAAGTTGTAAGTGTGCTTTATATATTCTGGATACTGGATCCTTATTGGATATACGATTTACAAATTTTTTTCTCTCATTTTAGAGTGTCTTTTCACTTTCTTTTTTAAAATTATTTTTTAATTGCAGTTGATGTACAATGTCATATTAGTTTCAGTTGTACAGTATGGTGATTAGATATTTATATAACGTATGAAGTGATCACTTGGGTAAGTCTGATACTTATGTAGTACATAGTTTTTTTCACTTTCTTAAAAGTGTGCTTTGAAGCACAAATTTGATGTCTCCTTTATCTAGTTTTTCTTTTGTAGCTTGTGCTTTTGGATTTATAGCTAAGAAATCATTGCTTAATCCAAGGTCAAAAAAGATTTTTTTTTACTTCTAAAAATTCTCAGGTGATGCTGATGCTGCTGGTTCAAGATCCACAGTTTGGGTAACAAGGAGCTACAACATTATTATTATTTTTTTTGTCTTTATAAATGAACTGATGAAATAGGAGCCGCTGCCCTCTTTGGATGGCTTAGTAATCAATTCTGATCAGCCTGAATCAAATTGGAGTTGTCTTTAGTCTACCTGGGCCCTCCCACAGGGTTCTAGGTTGGGACAGAGTATAATCGTGGCCGCTTTCTCTTTTCGTTGGAGCCTGGACTTAAGAGCTTGGACCAGTTCACATCCAGTACTATAAATGTTAGGCAAATAATGCTTTCACCGTACTGGAATTTAGTTGTTAAAAGTATAACTTTTGTCTGTAGCTCTGATTATGGAGAAATTTATGTCCCAGCAGCATTTGCTCTAATGAGATTTGAGACACAGTGGCAGGCAGCACTGTGTCCAAAACAAGTCACAGAGCACATGAACAATACAATTTTATGCTTCTCTCAGACAAGGCCTGGTTTCAGAGTGCTTACTTGCTTGCTTGCTTGCTTGCTTGCTTGCTTGTCTGCCTACCTGCCTGATTGATTGATTGATTGATTGATTGATTGATTTTGGTGCTTTAATGAAACTTTCATTTTCAGAACCAGAGCTCTGAAAATAATCCTGAGGTGTTGATGTCTCTCTCTCTCTCTCTTCGAATGATGATCTTCGTTCTTCTGGACCATTTCCCCTCATAGCCCAAGTAAAGGTAAACCCCACTGCCTGCTGTACTCCAGAGAGCTCTCCTCCAGCAGTCTTTTGGTCAAGGGCTCAGCTAGCCTTGCCACAGAACAGGAAATACTGAATAGACACTCTGGAGGGAAAGCAGGGGTTAATGGGTGGCACTTTCTTTGCACATCTCTAGGCGCTGCAGAGAGGAAGGGCCCACAGCAGGTGGGGCCTCTCGGGTCTCCTCCTCTGCTCACAGCCTAGCCTCCCACCAGCCTGGCCCTCCGTCCACACTGCTGCCACAGCCATCTCTCAACAGTCCTTCCCACTCCAACCTTCACCAAGATGTTTCCTTCTCCTTCGAAGATTTGCAGCCTTCACTCAGTTTAGTAAGGAAGTATGGATGAGATTCATGAATTCATTGTTATTTGTTTCTTCTCACCTATTTACTGAGCCGCTACTATGTGCAAGGCTCTGTGCTTATCACCGGCAGGATTATAAAAATTATCTTTGCCCTGAGAAGTCCACAGTTGGAGATAGCCATTCTAATTAATTCATTTAGCGAATATTTATTGGATGCATACTATGTACTAGGCACCATTCTATGTGTAGTGGTTAAATCAGTGACAAAAACTCTCTAGGTTTTTGCCTTCATGGCATTTACAAGTGTAGCTGATATCTAGCTTTAATGTGGGAAGTTCAGTTAAAAAAGTATTAACTGCAAGTCTACTGTCTTCACTCATTCATTCATTCATTCATTTCAGAAGCAGTTATTAAGTTCCTACTATATACTAGTCACCCTGTTAAGTTCTGGTGAGCACAGAAAGACCAGGTCCTTTCTTCCTTGGTACTTACAGTCTAGTGAGAGAATTTGGCAATGAATCAAGTAATCATACTAACAAACCTATAATTATAAAATGAGATAAATTGTTTGAGGAAGACCTAATGCAGAGATGTCCTTGCCCAACACACATCCCTGGGACCTAGCTGATTTAGGGTACTCCAGGTAACTCTCAACTGTAAGCATTTTCACCTCCTCCCTTGATACCCTCAGCAGCCTTTAAGATCAGAGCTTGCTGGGCACACAGCAATCATTATTATTTGACTGGTAGGGTTAGGAAATTATGTTCCATATAATGACTTTTCCAGATACCTACAACTGATCTCTATGTACCAAAGCTTCACAGCTTGCCCTTCCTTTTTTAACCATTAGATTTTTTTTATTTACTAAATTTATTGGAGTAACATTGATTAATAACATCATATAAATTTCAAGTATAGAACTTTATAATGTGACATGTGTATACTCTATTGTGTGCTCACCACTTGAAGTCCAGTCTCTTTCTGTACCATATTTTGACCCCCTTTTACCCTCTGTGTCCCCACAATCCCTTCCCCTCTAGTAACTACCATTCTGTTTTCTTTATCTGAGTTTGTTTGTTTTGCTTCTTTATCCAATCATCTGGTAAAGGATACTTATAAACTTTTATGAAAGAAACCTTCCTCAGGTAATATATATTTTTCTGCTTTTAAAAACAGTATGTGTGGAGTGTAATCTAATTTTATCTTTAACTAATATTTTTGAAGCTGCTTTTATCTAACCTTTTGGCATATGTTTTTCGTCCTTACCTGAATCCATTATTAAACTGGGAATTGACAAAAAGTGTTTTCTAATTTTATCATTCCTTTTACATTTGTTGGCCAGCATTCTTTTGTAAGGAAGAGCACTCATCACATTCATTTTCTCCTTCCTCCTTTTTTTCTCTCTCTTTCTTAGTGTCACTATAGACACATGGATTATTTTCCTTATTCTATCACTTGCAATTATTTATTTTTATGTACAAATTGTCCCAAATTTGGCCAGGGAGAGCCTACTTTAAGTAAGTTCTTGTTTTCTTTTTTTAAAAAAATCAGGTTTATTGAGGTATAACTGAAATATGGTAAACTGTACATATTTAAAGCCTAAAATTTGGTAAGTTTTGACACGTATACACCCATAAAATCATGATTACAATAGAGATAATGAACATATTCATCATCCTCAAAAGGTTCCTTGTGCTGTTTTGCAGTTCCTCCCTCCTATCTCTCCCTCCTCATACAGATCCCTCATACCCCCAGGCCTCAAAGAAACATAGATTGGTTTTCTTTTATAATAGAGTAGTTTGCATATTGTTGAATATGATATAAATGAAATCATACAGTATGTACTTTTATTTTGTCTTGTTTCTTTCACTCAGCATAATTATTTTGAAATCCATTCAATTTGTAGAGTGTATCCATAATTTATTCCTTTTTATTGAGTAATATTTCAATGTATGGTTAACCACAGGTAGTTTATTCACCTGTTGATGGACATTTGAGTGGTTTCTAGTTTTGAACTATTACAAATAAAACTGCTATGAACATTCATGTATAAGTCTTGGTGAGACATATGCACTCATTGTCTTGGGCAATTACCTACAAGTAGAATAGCTAGATCATATGGTAGGTATATGGTTAACTTTTTAAAGAAAGTGCCAAAATGTTTTGTAAAGTGGTTGTGGCATTTTACATCCCCACCAGCAGTGTATGAAAGTTCCTATTCTTCCACATTCTCATCAACACTCAAAATGGTTAGTTTTAAAAATTTTAGATGTTCTAATCTTATCACAGTTTTAATTTGTATTTCCCTAATAACTAATGATGTTGGGCATATTTTTATCTGCCTATTTGCCATCTATCCATCCATACATACATATTTAGAAAAGTTTCTGTTAAATTTTTTTCCTTTTTAAAATTGGATCGTTTGTTTTCTTGTTATTGAGTTTTATGAGTTCTTTAGTACACAGAAGAGTCTTGCCTTCAGAGTGGGAAATAGTCCTAGAATGAGCACTTATCTGCCCCCAATTAACAAATATTTTTTTAATCTTTATTTTTCAATTTGAGTTGATATTCAATACTATTTTACATTAGTTTCAGGTGTACAGCATAGTGGTTAGACATTTATATAATTTATGAAGTGATCTGATTAGTCTAGTACACAACTTGTACTATACATAGTTATTAAAATATTATTGACTATATTCCTTATGCTATACATCCCTGTGACTATTTGTAACTACTAATTTGTACTTCATCCTTTTCACCCAGCCCCTCAGCACCTTTTTCATCTGGCAATCACAAGTTTGTTCTCTGTATCTATGAATCTGTTTTCCTTTTGTTTGTACATTTATTTTGTTCCTTAGATTCCACATATAAGTGAAATCATGTGTTATTTGTCTTTCTCTGTCTGACTTATTTCACTTAACATAATACCCTCTAGATCCATCCATGTTGCAAATGATAAGATTTCATTTTTCATGGCCGAGTAATATTGCATTGTATATATGTACCACAACTTCTTTACCCAGTTGTTTATCTTGGCTATTGTAAATAATGCTGCAGTGAACATAGGGGTGCATATATCTTTTCAAATTAGTGTTTTGGTTTTCTTCACCCAGAAGTGGAATTACTGGGTCATAAGGTAGTTCTACTTTAAATTTTTTTTTTTTTTTTTACAGCAGAAAAGAATAGCTTTATTGGAAAGAAAAGTAAAACAACAGTACACTTCCAGATGTAGAAATGGGCATGAGCAAGAGAAGGGCGGCTCAAAGGCCTACTTTTAATCTCTTGAGGAACCTCCAAACTGTTTTCTGTATTGGCTATACCAATTTACAATACCACCAACAGTGCATGAGGGTTCCTTTTTCTCCACATCCTTGACAGCATTTGTTTTTTGATGTATTGATGATAGCTATTCTGACAGGTGTGGTTTTAATTTGCATTTCTCTCATCACTAGTGACCTTGAGCATCTTTTCACATGTCCTTTTATAAGGAATGCTTATTTAGATCTTGTGCCTATTTTTCATTGAATTGTTTTAGTTTTTGTTTGTTTGTTTGTTTGTTTTTTGGTGTTGAGTTGTATAAGTTCTTTATAAATTTTGGATATTAACCCCTTATCAGATGTATCATTGGCAAATATCTTCTATTCAGTAGATTGTCTTTTCATTTTGTCGGTGGTTTCCTTTGCTGTGCAAAAACTTTTTAGTTTGATGTAGTACTATTTATTTATTTTTTCTTTTGTTTCCTTTGAGGAAATACATCAGAAAAAAATATTACTGAGAGCAATGTGAGAGTTTACCGCCTATGTGTTTTTCTAGGAGTTTTATGCTTTCTTGTCTTACATTTAAGTCTTTACTCCTTTTAGTTTGTTCTTGTATGTGGTGTATGAACATGGTCCAGTTTCATTTTTGTGCATGTATCTGTCCAGTTTTCCCAACACCATTTATTGAATAAAGGTCTTTATCCACTTGTACATTCTTGTCTCCTTTGTCATAGATTAAATAACCATATAGGCATGGATTTATTTTAAGGGTCTCTATTCTGTTCCACTGATCTATGTGTCTGTATTTATGCCAGTACAATGCTGTTTTGATTACTATGGCCCTTGTATTACAGTTTGATGTCAGGTAGCGTGATATCTCTGACTTTGTTCTTCTTTCTCAAAGTTGCTATGGCTGTTAGGGGTCTTTTATGGTTCCATATAAATTTTAGAATTATTTGTTCTAGTTCAAGAAAAATGCCATTGATATTTTGATAGAAATTTTATTGAATCTATAGATTGCTTTGGGTAGTATGGACATTTTAATGATGTTGATTCTTCCTATCCGTGCGCTCAGTATATGCTTCCATTCATCCGTATCTTCAATTTCTTTCTACAATTACTTATAATTTTTTAAGTACAGGTCTTTTACCTCCTTGGTTAGATTTATTCCTAGGTATTTTATTCTTCTTGATGTAATTGTAAATGGGATTGTTTTCTTAATTACTCTTTCTGATAATTTGTTATTGGTGTATAGAAATACAAATGATTTTTGAATTTTAATTTTATATTTTGATACTTTATTGACTTATTTATCAGTTCTAATAGGTTTTTGGTGAGATCTTTAGGGTTCTCTCTACATAGTGTCATGTCATCTGCAACTAACGACAGCTTTACGTCTTCCTTTCCAATTTGGATACTAGATTTTTTTCAAAGCTTTTTCTGCATCCATTGATATGATCATATGATTTTTATCTTTCAATTTGTCAATGTGGTGTATACCATTAATTGATTGGCAGGTATTGAACTATACTTGCATACGGTTAAAGATTTATCAATTTTGTTCATTTTTTCAAAGAAACCAGTTCTTGATTTCATTGGTCTTTTTTATTTTTTAGACTCTATTTGTTACATTTATTATATTTTATTTATTGCATGTTTATTTCCACTCCGATGTTTATTATTTCCTTTTTTCTACTCACTTTGGACTTTGTTTGCTGTTCTTTTTCTAGTTCCTTTTGGTTTGAGGTTAGATTATTTGAGATTTTTCTTGTTTCTTGAAGTAGGCCTATATTGCTATAAATTTCCCTCTTAGGACTGCTTTTGCTGTGTTCCATAGATTTTGGGTCATTGTGTTTTTATTTTCATTTGTCTCAAGGAATATTTTAATTTGTTCCTTGATCTCATTGTTAACCCATTCATTGTTTAGTAGCATGTTATTTAGCCTCCATGCATTTGTGCATTTTTCAGTTTTTTTAAATTGATTTTTAGTTTTATACCACTGTGGTTGGAGAAGATGCTTGATATAATTTCAATCTTCTTAAATTTACTGAGACTTGTTTTATGGCTTAACATGTGGTCTATCTTGGAATGTGTTTTATGTGCACTTGAGAAGAAAATATATTCTGCTGCTTTGAGGTGAAACACTAAAAATATCAATTCAATTTATCATTTAAGGCTGCTGTTCCCTTGTTGATTTTCTGTCTGGAAATCTGTCCATTGGTGTCAATAGGGTGTTAAAGTTCCTTACTATGACTGTATTACTATTGATCTTTCCCTTTATGTCAGTCAATATTTGCTTTATATATTTAGGTGCTCTTATGTTAGGAGCATAAATGTTTACTAGGATTATATTTTCTTGTTGGGTCGATCCTTTTATCATTATGTAATGTCCTTCTTTTTCTCTTACTATAGCCTTTGTTTTAAAGTATATTTTGTCTGGTATAAGTATTGCTACCCCAACTTTTTAAAAATTTCCATTTGCATGAAATATCTTTTTCCACTCCTTTACTTTCAGTCTATGTGTATCTTTCAACCTGAAGTGGGTCTTTTGTAGACAGCGTATGTATGGGTC
>NW_011888858.1:4363620-4371226 GCF_000151845.1 Pteropus vampyrus
CCTAGGTATTTTATTCTTCTTGATGTAATTGTAAATGGGATTGTTTTCTTAATTACTCTTTCTGATAATTTGTTATTGGTGTATAGAAATACAAATGATTTTTGAATTTTAATTTTATATTTTGATACTTTATTGACTTATTTATCAGTTCTAATAGGTTTTTGGTGAGATCTTTAGGGTTCTCTCTACATAGTGTCATGTCATCTGCAACTAACAACAGCTTTACGTCTTCCTTTCCAATTTGGATACTAGATTTTTTTCAAAGCTTTTTCTGCATCCATTGATATGATCATATGATTTTTATCTTTCAATTTGTCAATGTGGTATATACCATTAATTGATTGGCAGGTATTGAACTATACTTGCATACGGTTAAAGATTTATCAATTTTGTTCATTTTTTCAAAGAAACCAGTTCTTGATTTCATTGGTCTTTTTTATTTTTTAGACTCTATTTGTTACATTTATTATATTTTATTTATTGCATGTTTATTTCCACTCCGATGTTTATTATTTCCTTTTTTCTACTCACTTTGGACTTTGTTTGCTGTTCTTTTTCTAGTTCCTTTTGGTTTGAGGTTAGATTATTTGAGATTTTTCTTGTTTCTTGAAGTAGGCCTATATTGCTATAAATTTCCCTCTTAGGACTGCTTTTGCTGTGTTCCATAGATTTTGGGTCATTGTGTTTTTATTTTCATTTGTCTCAAGGAATATTTTAATTTGTTCCTTGATCTCATTGTTAACCCATTCATTGTTTAGTAGCATGTTATTTAGCCTCCATGCATTTGTGCATTTTTCAGTTTTTTTAAATTGATTTTTAGTTTTATACCACTGTGGTTGGAGAAGATGCTTGATATAATTTCAATCTTCTTAAATTTACTGAGACTTGTTTTATGGCTTAACATGTGGTCTATCTTGGAATGTGTTTTATGTGCACTTGAGAAGAAAATATATTCTGCTGCTTTGAGGTGAAACACTAAAAATATCAATTCAATTTATCATTTAAGGCTGCTGTTCCCTTGTTGATTTTCTGTCTGGAAATCTGTCCATTGGTGTCAATAGGGTGTTAAAGTTCCTTACTATGACTGTATTACTATTGATCTTTCCCTTTATGTCAGTCAATATTTGCTTTATATATTTAGGTGCTCTTATGTTAGGAGCATAAATGTTTACTAGGATTATATTTTCTTGTTGGGTCGATCCTTTTATCATGTAATGTCCTTCTTTTTCTCTTACTATAGCCTTTGTTTTAAAGTATATTTTGTCTGGTATAAGTATTGCTACCCCAACTTTTTAAAAATTTCCATTTGCATGAAATATCTTTTTCCACTCCTTTACTTTCAGTCTATGTGTATCTTTCAACCTGAAGTGGGTCTTTTGTAGACAGCGTATGTATGGGTCTTGTTTTCTTATCCATTTGGTTACCTTATGTCTTTTGATTGAAGCATTTAATTCATCTACATTTAAAGTGATTATTGATAGGTACATAGTTACCATTTTATTATTCATATTTATGTTCTTTTTTTTCCCCTTCCCATTCCTCTTCTTAAAGAAGTCCCTTCAACATTTCTTATAATACTGGCTTGGTGTTGCTGAATTCCTTTAGCTTTTTCCTGTCTAAGAAGCTTTATATCTCACCTTTACTTTTAATTGATAGCCTTGCTAGGGGGAGTAGTCTTGGTTGGAGGTCCTTGCTTTTCATCATTTTGAATATTGTGTGCCAATCCCTTCTGGCCTGCAAAGTTTCTGTTGAGATTTCATCTGACATTTATGGGAGTACCCTTGGAAGTAAGTAGCTGGCTTTTTGTTGCTATTTTTAGGATTTTCTCTTTGTCTTTAACCTTTGCCATTTTAATTATAATGTGTCTTGATGTGGATCTGTTAGGTTCATCTTGTTTGGGACTCTCTGCACTTCCTAGACTTGTACGGCTATTTCCTTCACCAGGTTAGAGACGTTTTCAGTCATTATTTTCTCAAATTGGTTCTCAATCTTTTGGTTTCTCTCTTCTTCTTGTACCCCTATGATGCAAATGTTGGTATGCTTGATGTTGTCCCAGAGACTCCTTAAATTATCATTTTTTTTTTTTTTGGTAAGTGCTGTTCTGATTGTGTGTTTTATGCTACCTTATCTTCTGAATCACTGATTCAATCTTCTATTTCATCTAATCTATTGTTGATTCCTTTTAGTATATTCTTCATTTCCATTATTGTATTTTTCATTTCTGACAGTTTTTAAAAATTGCTTTTATGTCATTTTTTATGCTTACTATCTATTTGTTGACATTCTCACTATGTTCATCTCTTTTTCCCCCAAGTTCATTGAACATCTTTATAATCAATGTTTCAAACTCTGTATCTGGTAGGTTGCTTGCCTTCATTTTGTTTAGTTATTTTTCTGGAGGTGTCTTCTCTTTTCTTTATTTTGGTCATGTTTCTTTGTTTTCTCATTTTGGCTGCCTTTGTATGTTCATTTCTATGTGTTTGGTAGATCTTCTATGTCTCCCAGCCTTAGTTGGGTGACCTTATATAGTAGGTGTCCTGTGTGGTCCAGTGGCTCAGTCTTCTTGATCACCTGTGCCACGTGTTCCAGCAATTACCCTTGTATGAGTTGTATCTGCTTTCCTGTTGTAGTTAAGCCTTGATTGTTATTGGCATGTCAGTGAGTAGGATTGACTCTCAGGCTGACTGGCTGTGAGGACTGGCCACACTTACAATGTATGAGCTGTTGTGTGTAGCATCTGCCCCAGGTACTCATGTGCCTGTTGAGACCATTCTTTGGGTGTGCTGCTTGTGGGGCTAATCAGGTGGTGCTCTGTTAAGATCTACTGCCAGCCTCCTGATGTGTTGGTTTTGGAGCCCCTTGGCAGGGGCTTCCATGCAGGCCAAGGTCAGTTGCTGCTTGTGACTGGTCCGAGGCTACCTGGTTGGAGCTACAAAGCTATCCGTGTTTGGCCTCTGCCTGAACTGGACCTGGAGCCATGTAAGAGAATCCATGCAGTGAACCAAGGCCAACTGACACCAGTATCAGGCCTAGGGTAGCTCAGTAAGGCATTCTCCCAGACTAGAGGCTGCCTACTGGCTGCCTGTAAGGCTCAGCAGCTGAGTTAGCCTGGGAGGTACCAGGATTGGTTTAGATGGGAGTCTCATGGAGTCACCAGGATGAGGCAAGTGGTGTTCTTCAGGTTGGTGCAGATTCAGATTTGTTGCCAGCCTTGAGCCTATGGCCACTTGCAAAAGTCTCAGTTCACACCAAGTTCAGCTGCTGCCTGCCTTGGGCCTGCAGACCCCTGAGATTTGTTCAAGAAATACTGCTGTTCTGGCTGGGGCTGGTTGCCTGCCACTGAAAGTGTCTCCAAAGGTGCATGAATATAGGTCTGTTGATTACTACAGAAGGAACTTCCTTCTGAGAGCCTGGGGTGGGGCTGGTTTCCCAGTAATGAAATTGCCACTGGCAATTTGTGAGTTAGGTGGGGCAGGGTCTCAAGGAGTCATCAGGTGAAGCTAGCAGAGCTCACCAGGTCAATCCAGATTCAGATTTGGCCGTGTGTGTGAAGGACTCAATACAGGGAAGATAGCGCCCACCTGTAGGCTGCACAGGAGGAGGGTTCAACAAAAAGACACTGCAGTTGTCCCTTTAGCCCTTGCCCTGAAGTCACACAACCGCCTTTCCCTGTAGGTCTCTGGCACCACCTGAGCTGCTGTCTAGCTGCTGTCTCTCATTCACTGGAGTCTAGGAAGAGTGCCTGTGAACGAGTCTGTGCACAGGCCCTATACAGGGACCTCTGGATTTCCAGCTGCATTCCATCTCACTCAGACAGCTGGAATCATTACTGATTTTCACAGTCAGATTTGGTGGGAACTCCTCTTTCTGGCACTGGAACCCTGGGCTAGGGAACCCCCTGAGATATCTCTCCCAATGCTCCACAACCATACATGGGTGTGGGACCAGCTTGCTTTATGTCTCTACCCCTCCTACCATTCTCAATGTGGTCTCCTCTTTGTATCTGCAGTTATAAGAGTTCTGTTCATCTAGTCTTCAGATCATTCTCCATGTCAACTGTTCTATAATTTAGTTGCAATTTTAATGTGGTCATGGGAGGAGGCAAGCACAGCATTTACCTACTCTACCATCTTGACCAGAACTCTTAACATATCTTAAAAGCAAGATCTAAAGATCAAACTTTTTCCAACTGACTTAACTGTGCTCCAGAACAAAACTCAATATATTTTAGGAATATAAAAATATTTAGCACCTAACAAAGTTAAATAAGCAATGTCATACATCCAATTGAAAATTACCAGGCTTGAAAAGAAGCCAAAAAACATGACCCATAGTGGAGAGAAAAATATCAGTCAATTGCAATTGACTCAGAACTGACACAGATGTTGGAATAAACAGATAAAGATAAATAGTAATTATATTTGAACAAAGTTAAAATAACAATTATAACATATGTTCAAAAGTCAAGAGTCATGGTAAAAGAAGATCCAAATAGAATAATTTAGAGATGGAAACTACAATGCATTATGAAAAACGCATTGGGATTAACAATAGATTAGATGTTGCAGAATAAAATATTTGTGAACTTGAAGATATAGCAATGAAACTATCCACAATGAAACATAAAAAAATAAAATAATTTATAAAATAAAATAAGCATCGGTGATCTATGGAAAAACTTCACATAGCCTAACATATGTGTAATTGAAATTCTCACGAGAAAGAGAGGGAAGCTAAAAGGTATTTAAATAAATACTGGCTGAAATTTTTCCAGATTTGATGAAAACTATTAACCCAGAGATCCAAGAAGCTCAATTAACCCCAAACACAAAAATAAAACTATACCAAGTGACACATAATCAAATTATTCAAAACTGATATTAAAGAAAAAATATTTAAAACAACAAGAGAAAAAAGAAACATGTACTGAGGATTAAAGATAAAAATGAAAGCAGATATCTTGTCAGAAACAATGCAAATAAGAGCAATATCTTTAAATTACTGAAAGAAAAAAAATAACCCTGCCAACCCAGAATTCTATATCTAACAATTTCTTTTTCAAAAACAAGGATGGAATGCAGACTTTCTAAGAATTATAAAAGTTGAAATAATTCATCAGCAGCAGACCTGACACTATAAGAAATGTTAAAGAAAGTCCTCAGGCAGGAGAAAAATGATACCTAATGGAAAAAGGATATACGCAAAAAAATGAAAAGCACTGGAAATGGTAACTATATAGGTAAAAATATAGGAATTTTTCTTATTTATATCTCTTTCAAAGACAATTGACTATTTAAAAAATAATAACAATGTAATAAGGAGATTGTAAAATAAGTAAAAGTATAACGTATGACAACAATGATATAAAAGTTGGGAAGGGAGAAATGGAAGTATACTATTGTAAGGCTTTTATACTATACATGAAGTAGAATAATATCACTTGAGGTGGAATATGACATGTTAAAAATGTATACTATAACTTTTAATGTGACAATTAAAATAGCACAACAAGGAGTTATAGCTAAAAAGATAAAATAGAATAAATCCAAGAGAAGTAAACAACAACAAAAAGGAGCAAAATGAAATAAAGAACAGATAAGATGATAGATTTAAATCCAACCATATATTAATCACATTAAATGTAAATGGTTTAAATACCCAAACTAGAAGCAGAGGAAAAACATACTATGTGCTGCCAAAATAATAATAATAATAATAATAATAATAATAATACTCTTTACATATGAAGCACAAATAGATTAATAGTAAAAAAGATGGGAAAATGTATACCATGTTAACACTAATTAAAAGAAAGCTGGAATCATTATATTAATAGAAGATTTCAGAGCCAAGACTATTTCTAGTGATAAAAAAGTCACTTCATAATGATAAAGAACTCAATTCATCAAGAAGACAATAATTTTAAATGTTTATTTACCTAATAACATAGCCTCAAAATACAGGAAACAGGAAGCTGGAGGGGAATTTTGAAATCATTTATCTAGTCCTACTACTTTCTCTCTCTCTCTGTTTCTCTCTCTCTCTCTCCGTTATTCCCTCTCTCAATCCTACTCCATCTCTTTCTTTCTCCTTCCCCCTCTCTTTTTTTTCTATTTCCCTCCCTTCCTCTCTTCCTCCTTTCCTTCTTTTTTATTTTTTCTTCTTTATTCTTCTTCTCCTCCTTTCACAAATGAAGAAACTGAGGCCAGAGGTAAAGTAATGGTAAAGATTCACATCTAGTAAGAAGCAGAGTAGGGTCTAAGACCCAGGTCTTCAAACTTCCTATCTAGAACTCTTCCCTTTTCACTACACTTTATTGAGCTTGAACAAACATTGCTTGATACATTAACAACTCTTAAAGCGAGGGTATTTATGATGCATAAATAAACAGACCACTAGATGAAAAATAGACACTAGACACTATTCCTCATTTCTTGACATTTGATCAGCATCAGCTAGCACAGAAGCCAAACAAAAGACTGAAAAGAAAATTGGTGAAACTTCTATTCTGATGGTTGGAAATTGCTTATTGATTCTTTGCTTTCAAGAGAAGTCTGAGAACTTTCAGATACGAATTCTTAGTAGTCATCACACCTTTCTGACATCGGTTGGGCAAGGTTTTTTAAGTACGGGACTTTATTTAAAGGGAATATTTTGGTGGACGTGCTCTAAAATGGTGGTGGCCATAGGCTGCTTCCTGCCTATGCTGTCAGTGTGCCCAATGGCCCACTACTGCCAACTGGACCATGAATTCACATGGAAATCAATTATCAGCTGAGCAAGAGCTGTGGGAGTCTCTGAGTGCTGACCCGTGCACAGGGATGAAGGCAATCAAACATGGGGTCATCTGAGGTCAAGCCCATGGCTTTGGATAGCCATTCGTCACTTGGAATTGGTCAGGGAACCATAAACACAAGAGACAGTGAGTGAAGTTAACTAATTATATACAACTGTGGCCATAGCTTGGCCTGATCATACAGGGCAAGACAGGCAGTTAAAATGCTAAAGTATGTTTAAAAAACATAACCTTTTCCAGCCAGAAATGGTGCAGACAGCGCTGGAAAGGCATGAGTAGGAGTTAGAGCAGCCCAGGCTTCAATTTGGAGGCCATGAAACAAGGGCTTGGAAAGAAGTGGAGGGTAATTTTAAGGCTCCCTGACAATTAAACCAATGAGAGCTGTGTTGTGTCAGCCTGAGATAACTACCATGACAGTCAGAGTCAAAAACAGAAGCCTATAAAAAATGCTTCTCCACTGACTAGTAACTCTGGGGTGATGTAATCCACAGCTCCATGGAAGAGAGGTTGGCTGCTGGACAATCAGATTGGCTTAGACATCTTTTTTATTGTTATAAATGGGGGATGGGGAAGGGAGAAAAGAAAAAAAGTCAACAACGGGCTGCCAAAATAGAAGACATGAAAACTCTGGAATTAAATAGATATGGGTTCAAATCTCATCTCAACCACCAGAAACTGTGTGACTAGGCCAAATTAATCAATTTCTCTGAATCTCAATTTCCTCGACCATAAGAGTAGGATGATTAGATGTACCTCACAGGATTATTATGAAGAATAGGAATAGTATATGCACACACGTAGCAAAAGTTG
>NW_011888858.1:4372366-4393629 GCF_000151845.1 Pteropus vampyrus
GAAGTGAGTGGCTGAGATGGTGAAGAGCGAGAGGGATAGCACCCCTTGGCTCTGCCTGACTCTGCCAAGTAACACAGAAAATTACTTTGACGCCATGTCCCCAAAGCTGAGGGGTGGGTCATCCCCTGTATTTTTAGATAGCTTGTCATCGCAGGGACCACTTGACCAATGCCTCATTACCCTTGGGGGAGCATTAACCTCTTCTCAGACAAAGTAAATAAGGGTCAATTGATATAAGTGACCCCAAACACCCATGACACAAAGGCCTTGTTTGCTGATTTCCTTTGATCTTTTTCTCAGTGTTAAATGGCATGCGGTTAGCTCAGCAAAGTTTATATTTGTTATTGAGAGGTCTTCTTGTGTTTTTTGAAAGATTTCCTCTCCAGGCTAAGCCACCTCAAGTTCTCAACCTTTTCTTAGGGGAATCTCTTATTACTTATTATAACAAACCTTTATATAGCTCTTGCTATGAGCCAAACATGTTTCTAGGCACATTATAAACATTAAACTATTTTATCCTCATAATAACTCTATGAGATAGATGCTTGTATTATTATCATCTCCATTTTACAGAAGGGGTAAAGTGGAACAGAGAGATTAAGTAACTTTTCCAAGGTCACACTGCTTCTAAGAAGAAGGAGGAGGCTTTGAACCGCTGCAGTCCCTTAGCCACACACTGTGCTCTCTGATTTCCTTCACTGTGGTTTTTCTCAGACTCTCTTAAGGTTGTGAAATATAAAATTAGTCATGACTTTCGAATTTGTCCTGCACTAGAAAGGAAGGAGGGTCATTATTTAGCCCTATCTCTGTTCTTATATTCTGGTAGCAGCTTTGTTTTACACCTTAGATTCACTCTGCACCCCTGTTTTTCCCATAGCTCCGTTTTCAGAGGCTCAACAATAGAAGCTGGCAGAGTGGGACAGGGCGAAGAGAGCGACGAGTATGTAAGATACCCATCCTTGTCTATGAACCTAGACCTTAGGTAAATGCCTTGATCATTTGTTTATTTACTTATAAGCAGTGGAAATAGACTCTGATTATCTGGTTAACTTGTGCAAAAAACAAAAAAGGGGGGAAGATACTAGAAGAATCAAAAAAGGATTGCCTGATTCGACCAGTTAGGCCTCAAAGAGTGCTGGAACTGGACAGCCTTGGAGACTTGGGCCACAAGATACATTGAGTGGCTTTTTTAAAAGTGTGCTTCTAATGAATATATTTGCTCCAAAGGTTTCTCATCCTCATGTCACTCTAGGAAAGATTTCTATTCTCAGCAAAGAGAATCTATTTGGAATAGGTCCAGCCCCAGGGAAGGCTCCTGGTCACGTTGTAGGCAGGGTGCATGGAGTGAGGGAACGGAGAAATTCTCACAGGAAAGCCAGGAAGGAGGGATTGATGCTGGGCAGGCAAGACCAGCCGCTGTCCACTTAATGCCTTTGGCCCTCCCTGGCTGGTCCTCAGGGTCTCTGTGTCCCAGTCCTGTCAAAGCCTCTTCTCCCTGCCAGTCCCATGAAGAAATCAGCACCTTCTGTCTGTTTCAGAATCCACCCTATTGGTCTGATATGATTCCTTTCTGTTTCCAACCTTGATGATTTGCTGTTGGTGCTCCTGGGCCCTGCTGTGCACTGCTTATAATTGGCTCAGCCACAGTGCCTTTGTAGGAGGGCCTTGCTTAGATTTTATTTCTTTTTGTATTTGCGACTATTGATCATTATCATTTTTATTCTGTAATCATTAATGTTTGAAGGACATGTTCACTTATGTCATCTCATTTAATCTTCTCAAAGTCCCTATAAAGTTAGCAGAGCAGATATTATTTCTACCATCTTGTGGATGAGCAAACTGGGGTTTGGACAGACTGGCTTAATTACCCAGTCAAAGTAATTAAGAAGCAGATTATTACACTAAAATCTAGAACTTCCAATTCTGCGATTCCGAGTTGCTTCCCACTTCTTCAATTTCAGGTTGCTATGCATCTCCCCAGAATGGTGTCTTTGGTTAATTTAATGAACATCCTCTTATCTCTGAGGAAGAAAAGAGAATGAGCAAGAAAACAATAAAAGGTGGGAAGCAGTTTACCAAACATTTCTTATGGTAAAAAAAGAATGATATGCGTTCATTTCAGGGTGTTAGGAGTATTTGTTTTCCTTCACATGGCATTCCTTTTTTAATCCCTTGAAAAATAACAGTTACAATTCACTCAGTAGGTAAATAGGATGCAGCTCTCGTGTTGGCTGTTCTTCAGCTAACACCCACAGCTACATCATATTTCCTCAGCCTTCATAGTCTCCTTGCCATTTAGACCTCTGTCAACACCAGTGGAAAGCTAAGAACAAGTGACAAATAAGTTGTTATTATCAGTCTTATCAAACCTCAATCCCCAATGAGTTGGTTCACATGGTTGATTTTCCAAAACTAGTTTAGCAGATATAGCAGGGTGTCTGGGAAGCCTGTGGCCCCACGGGAATGGGTGTTCCGTGATCCTTAATGCTACCTGGAGATTATCTTGGAGATTCTGCTAGTGCTGAAGTCCCGGGGGTAGTGACTACCTCTGGGCTACCTCTTAAATTAAGTCACTGAAGGAAACATCTGTGAATTCATGGATTTAATCAAAAGATATTTATTAACAGCCAACTGTGTGCTAGATGCTGTTCTGGGGACTAAAGTGACAATTTAAATTTCCTGCTCTCATGTAATAATCAAGTGCCTATATTTGTGTGTGTGTGTGTGTATGTGTGTGTGTGTGTGTGTGTGTGTGTGTGTGTGTGTACATATGTGGAAAGGGTTTTTGATATCTTTCATTATTTATTTTTAAATTATAGTTGACCTACAATATTATATTAATTTCAAGTGTACAACACAGTGATTAGACATTTATATACTTTACGAAGAGATTCCCCTGATAAATCTAGAATCTATTTGACACCATACATAGTTTTTACATTATTATTGACTATATTCCTTATGCTGTACTCTATATTCTCATGACTATTTTTATAATGGGCAATTTGTACTTTTTAATTCCTTTCACCATTACCCAACCCCCCACCTTCCTCCCATCTGGTGACCATCAGTTCTCTGTATCTATGAGTTTGTTTCTGTTTTAAGGTAAGAGTCACAGACTCAAATGCTTTCATAATCCAAATGAGTGAGGCCAAGGGTGTACCATCAGTTAACATAACAAACCACCTCAAAATTTAGTAGCTTCAAACAACAATCATTTATTTAATAGTAGAATTTGAATTGAGCTCAGCTTGGCAGTTTTCTCTCTGGTCTCACCTGGGCTCCTTTATGTGGCTGCAGTCAGTGTGGCTCAGCAGGGGCTGAATAGTTCTAGACTGACCCCACTGTCTGGGGTAACCCCAGGTTGCAGACCAGTGCTTTGGTTCTCCTCATCAGAGGCTCTCCAGCAGGCTACTGTGGTTTGTTCACACGGCAGCAGCCTCAGGGTTCTCAGAAGGTGGAGAATACGAGGCCCTACTTTTCAGGATTCTGCTTTTGTTTATATTTATTGTTGTTCCAATGACCAAAGTGAGTCACACAGGCAAGCTCAGAGTCCTGGGAGTGTGGCTGTCAGTGAAAGGGGATCAGTGCAGAGAGGCATGGACACTCTGGGGTCCATTACTGCAGCAATCTACCTAGATATCATACTATAGGAAGTGGCAGAGAATGTGATCAACTTGACAGCGTGCCTCTCCAACGGGGAGCAGCAACCATCCAGCTCTACATGCCCATCAGAAAATGTAACACCGGTGTAGCCAGATCTCTGGAATTAAAAAAAATTTTTTTCCAGCTCTACTGAGAAATAATTGACATATAACCATGTAAGTTAAAGGTATACAACATGATGGTTTGATACACTTATGTATTGCAAAATGAGTCCCAAAATAAAGTTAGTTAACACCTTCATCTCACATAATTACAATTTTGTGTGTGGTGAGAATATTTAAGAGCTATTCTCTTAGCACCTTTCAAGTATATAATACAGTATTGTTAGTTATATTCATCATGCTGAATATTAGATCTCCAGAACTATTCCTCTTATACGTGGAAGTCTGTATCCTTTGACTAACATCTCCCCATTTTCCTCACTCCCCAGTGCCTGGCAACAACCATTTTACTCTCTGTTTCTATGAGTTTGTTTATGTTTTTTAGATTCCGTACATAAATGATGATTCAGTTTCCATATATACAGTATATGTCTTTCCCTATCTGACTTATTTCACTTAGCATAATGCCTTCAAGGTCCATCTATGTCATCTACAAATGGCAGGATTTCCTTTTTTAGAGCTTCTGAATTTTAAAGAGAAGTCAGAAATCCAGAGTCGTACATAAATTCTCCTATTTAAAATATTGTCCGTCAATTGTCAGTTAAAATTTTACAATTCTTTTTGGCCAAACCACAATCCTCTACAATCTTTTACAATGCTCTGTGGACTGATTTAGACTCAGGAGTCTCTCAGCTGTGACCTCTGTCAACATGAGTGGGACACCATGGTGTAAGGTGCCTTGGTTCTCAAACATTTGGGATTTTCAAATAATAAAAGTAAATCTGCAAAAGAGATCAGAGAGGACTGACTACTGGCTTTTATTTTTGCTAACTAAAAAATTTTTAAAAAGCTAATATCACCTATAATCCTCTGATTTTATAAAAGAGTTAAACATCCAAAACTAAGAAGGACATGAGCTCGGAATAAATCACAGTTCTTAAGTTGTGATAAAATCTTACACCAACATGTTCCTTATTTCTTCAATTCTAAGGCACAATTTATCATGTACTAACAATTTTGAAATCACTACATTTCTTTTTTAATCAACCTGTACATTTACTATAATGTTTTTCTCTTCTGATATATCATTAAATAATCATTTGTTTTATAAAAGATGATGTAGAATTAAAGAAATTATGATATTGTTCTTATTTTTTTCATTTTGTTATGAATCAGTGAAAATTGTGTCAGATGTATAGATGGGAGTCTGGTTACTACTGATATGGCACAAAGCATCCTGGCTGGGGAATCAGATGATCTGAGTTTTTTGTTTTCCCCCTAGGAGAGCTCATTTATTTTATAAACATTCTCCACTTAATCTTTGAACTGGGTTCTTCCTAAATTTTTTTTTAATTAAAATTTTAAGATGACATTGATTAATAAAATCATATAGGTTTAAAGTATATAGTTTAATAATACATCATATATATATTGCATTGTCTGTATACCACCCAAGGTTAAATTTCCTTCTATCATCATATATTCGACCCCCTTTACCCCTACCCACTTCCTTCACCCCCCTTTTCTCTGGTAACCTACTTATTTGATGTCTGTGTCCATGAATCTCTGTCATGTTTATTTGTTGCTTTCAGTTTTATATCCCACATATAAGTAAAATCATATGATTCTCAACTTTTTCTGTCTGAGTTATTTTACTTAGCATGATAATCGCAAGATCCATCTATGTTGTCACAAACGGTAGTGTATTTCATCTTTTCTTATGGCTGAGTGATATTCCATTGTATATAACCCTGGTTTCACTCTTTGTGACTTTGGACAGTTTTCTTAACCAATTTGAGTTCCAGTTTCCTCATTCGTAAAATGGAAATAATAATAATACGTACTTATGGCTTAGGATAATATAAACTGCCTTGTAATACCAGGCACATGATAAATACTCTGTACATATAGCTATTGCCACACTTTCTGTTCAAGGAGTGAAGGTAGTCAGTGTATTTATCTCTATGTAATGCGGGTGGCTGGCCCAAGCCTGAATACTGAGGGTCAGTGCTGACTGTGTCATTTCATGACGGCAAGTTCACATGGAAGCCAAGCGTAATTCTGCAGCAGGGAGAGTAAATGCACAACACGTGGAACATTCCTGCAAGCACATGGCTGAGTGAACATACTACTGTTTGCTGCCAGGACTCACCGACCTTCAGAGTTCTTCTTGAGAGCCATTTCCATGAATTGGAGCTTAGCCAGGGGTGAGGCTTATTAGCTATACTTCTTACAGATATTTTGAGGTAGGCCAGCCCAGGTCAGCCTTTACAAGCTTATTTATCATATACAATTTAAATTAAAAAAAAAAATTCTCTTTCTCTACCTTCGAGCTAGGCATCATGCCCATGGTCCTCCAAACTTCCCGTGTTAAACATGCCATTTCCCTACTCTTTGTTTATTATCTATTTATTTGTTGGAGCCCTGGGGGAGTACGTGGCATTATGGAGGCACCAAGCACAGGCATGCTTAGCTGTATACCTCTCAGCACAGCTGGGTGTTTAATGGCCCCCACTCTTCTTTCTGTTGGTGACCTCCTTACCCAGTCCTGCCCTGTTCCGGCCAGTGAATGTGAACAGGGGCATTATTCTCATCTGTACTGGTCTTGACCCCTGGTTTTCTCGATCTTCGCTTGACAACTGGACTGACTTTCCCAGGTTTCTAACTGTGCCATAAGAATCTTAACCTGATTTGGATTCTTTATCTTCTTGATATTACTTCCTCTTTTCTCCATAAGAAGAAAGGAGAAAAGTAGAAAAGACATAGCCTTTAGGGTTAGACAGATTGGGTCCAGTTGTTGCTTACTAGCTATGTGATGTGGCAGAAGATACTTAGCTTTTCTAAGCCTCAGTTTCCTCATCAGTAAAATGAGCATGACAATACCTGACATAGAGCATTGCGGGGAGTATTAAAAGGATATTATATTATTATGGAAAGAGACCAGAATAATGCTTGGTGCAGAGTAGGCACTTAACAGTGAACTCAACAAGAGTCTATTAAGCTTTTTCTAGGTGCCAGGTGGCCTTTTAGCAATGGGAATGTAACAGGGAACAAAGCTTCCAGCTCAAATCGAACTTTCTTTTAGAGGAAGGGAAGCAGACAAGTAAATCAATAAAGGAACACAAGATGTCAGATAGCAAAGTGCTCTGAAGAAATACATTAGGGTGAGGTGATGGGGTGGGACTGGAAAGATGGGGGAGCCATTTTGGGAAGGATGCTGAGCAGAGTTCTCACAGAGAAGGAGGTAGCTGAGACAAGACCTAGTTAACAAGGAGAAGCACACGGGGGTGTGACAGAGACACATTCTGAGCAGAGGACCCAACCAATGCAAAGTCCCCATGGACGAGCCTGAGCTCCGCTGATGTTGGCAGGAGGCCCGCGCGGCTGCAGTGAGGGGGAGACATAGCAGATGAGGTCAGGAAGCAGGCAGTGCTTTGGAGGCAGGGTAAGGCATTCGGAATTTATTTGAAGTGCAGTGTTATTTCTCTTTCTGCCCTTCCTTCCAGGAGGCTGCTACCTTGTTATCTCCACTCTCCGACAATTCAGCTTGGAGATCTCAGCCCTGGGCCAAATCCTGATTCCAGTTCCCGGTGGCTCAGTGGGAAGGACCTAAGACTCTTTCTCCTGATACAGTCCAGATGCACAGTTTAGTCCCAGCAGCTGAGGCTCATCTTCTCCGAGAAGCCTGTCCTACCACCTCCCTCAAGCTTGCATGTAGGTTTTGCATATTCATGATTTCTTCTGAACTTTTACATACTTATCTCATCTCTCCAGCTGAACATAAATTCCTTCAAATAGAAACCTCACTCCTTCCATTTCTTTGGCAACCCCCCGGTGCTACTACCATGTTTAGTTGCTGAGTAAATGAAAGCTCTCATCTTTCCATTTGAACTAAAATAGCCACTCCTCCATCAATGCTGACTCCACCTTCCTGTTTTATGTTCTTTAGAACTTTATTGCTTTCTAAATGTATCTGGCTTGTTTATTGGCTGCCTAACCCAACAAAAGTATAAATGTCAGGAGAGCAGGGGCCTTACCTGTAGTTTCGCTGAGCCTAAAGCACTGCCTGCCCAAAGGAGCTCAGGGAATGAATAAATCTGCACTAAAGACTTGGCCTCTAGTGGGTAATACTGACCAAGTTAGATCATTGGTCAGATGACCGTAACTTTACCATGCAGAGGAAAAACTGTTCTGGAAAGGTATTTTATGCCTTTTCTCTGGCCTCTAATTCCTGAAACTCAGACTATGAGAGTTCACCAAAGGCAAGTCCCATTTTGTCCCTTTGGCCTTCTCTTGGTAGCGATCTAGAGGTGGAGAGTTTTGGAGGGATGAAAGCAGCTACCCTGTGGTATATACATTCTGTGAAGCTGTGACATCGTTTATTTAGTTTATTTCAACCATATTCCTTTTAGTTGACCATTTACAATCTGCTAGGACTATAGCAATGACCTGTGGGGTTAAGAGGAAAATAATGGTGTGTCAATAAGGGAGCCTACTCTCTGAGCTCTGACACTCCACTCTGCTTCCCCCATTGGCTCAGGGAAGATGTGGTTTATATTAGTGACCTGGAGAAAGTTCATGCCCTCTGAGAAAAGTATGTCCATGAAATGGCAGAGTGATTAATGGTTTATTTACAGCACTGACATCCAGCCTGTCAGGACCCTTCAGTGGCCTTTGATGTAAAACACACCAAGAGGCCTTGGGTCGTCCTTATCTCCTCAGAGGAGAGAAATCACAAATGAAGAATGGTGGGCTGAGGCTCCAAATGCTGGGCTTCAGGAGTCTGAATGGTGAAAACAGACAGGGGCCAGGGATGGGGATGGGCAGCACTCAACAGGGTGCCCTAGTGTCTGTCTCTGGGCATTTGGTTTTTCTTTTCTTTCTTGTATCTTTTTCTTTGGGCACCTCCACGTCAACTCGGGTCCCAAAAGTCATACAGGATAATGATTTCACAAGTTATGCATTAATGTTCCTAGGAGTAATGTCATGGGTATTTGTATTTCTAAGAGAGGGTGGGTAGGCAATGGTTACACCTCAGTATTGAATCATTGATAATAATTTAAGACCCTCTGGCTTCTGGTTGAGGAGCCATGTTTCCTTAAGAGAACAAAAGAACACAAAATGATTCCCAATTGCCTGGGACAGAGGACAGAGTTTGTAAACAGGCAACCCACAAGCTGAATCCATCTCACAGCTGTATTGTGTTTGGCTGCAGAGAGCTAAAAAACTTTTTAATAGCTGCCAACATTTAACAATAAGATTTCAATTTCACATAAAAACTTAGATTTCTGATTTCTTTTGAAAAATGAAGATCTAGAAACAGTGGGCAGAAGAGGCTAAAGCCAGAGAGGCTGCTCTGCTGAACTGAGGCATGGTCTCCTTCTGCTGTTTCCCCAAAGGGTGCTGTGCATCCATGGTCACACATCACTGTACTTGAGCTGTTGCTTCATTTGTTGCCAGTCCACTTTATGCATGTTTTGGGTGAGTTGTTTAATCCAATTCTTTGAATTTCAGAGTTTTCATCAGCAAAACCACCCTAAAAGGATCATTATGATGTTTACAAGAGATATTGCCAGTAAAGAGCTTAGCCTAGTATCCGGCATATAAAAATATTAAGCAACTGGTAGTGATTATCTTATGATAGACATAAATTTAGGTCTTCCATTCAGTAAAATCTCTCTGGTAGTCACTTGTTCGTTTTGAAGCTAAATTATTCAAATCAATGCTTTAGAAAAGTTATGCCTTACTTTATCTATGAAGAAACCTCAGAGCTCAATAACATTACAAAGCAGCCTGGATTTGGGAGTTTTAAAGAATACTTTCAGAATACTGATTGCAAATATTCCACCTTCTGAAGTTAGAATATAGGAAGCCCCAGTACTTTGCCACTCAGGGTAAACTGAAATGCATCTGACTAAGAATGAAAAGAAACAAGAGAAGAAAGACATATCCCATAAAGAAAGGATGTGAAGATATTCTCCAGCAGCTCTCTGGCTGCTATTTCTCTATTCTCCCGTGGAAAAAATGAGGCAAAGGAGAGCAGCAGTTGGTCTAATGAGTCATGACCCATAACGAGACACATGTGGCCTCAAACACTTGACTTCTAGGAGACATTCTGTTTGCCTTCCTTATTTTGTAATCCCTCCTGTGGTTCTTCCCAGGCTGTTACCCACAGCCTGTGAATCTGGAAGCAATGGTGATAGGTACAGTTTGATATACGGTCACAAGTAATCCTGTCTATAGCCATGAAATCTCACCTAGATGCAAGGGACAGCTTGGTTCATTTGGAATCAGCTTCACATTAGGGAAAGCACCACTCTTAATGATTTTTTTTTCACTTTATTTTCTGACGAGAAAGAACTCTGTGCTTCTGGATGTGTGCCTCTAAGATGTTATTTTCCATCATGGCTGCTATGGGTTACACTTAAATTTGCATGAGTTAGAATGCTTTTGGCTGCAAGTAACAGACAGGTAAAAATTCTTGGTTATTTCACTCATCAAGAAGTCTGGTGTGGGTTCAATTCTTTCCTACCAACAGGGCTCAAGTTTTTGCAAGTGGTTTAGCTATATTTTCCAGTGGTATCCATAACGGAGACCTAGAATAAACAGAGACCTGTTTTCTTTTCAGGAACAGACACACACACAAAATACTCTAACACTAAAGCTCTGTTCTATGTTAGAGCTAAAATGCTATGCTGAGAAATAGCTGATAGTTCATGGATGAACCCTAATGAGATCTCATTTAAACATTTTTTTCCTGCCACAGTTAGTAGAAGAAAAAACATGTTGTGAGTACTCTAATGTCTATCAGGCAAAGGAGGGGAGTATCTATGAGCTTGTATTGTGGAAGAGACATCACCTGAGATTTGGGCCTCAATGGCAGTGGAATGACAACCTGATAACCAAGGAATGCAGTCATATGCTCTACGTTGTCAAGGCTCTGAAACCTGGAGCAGTAGCTGGCACATGATGTGAGACCCCTTCCTGGGGAGGGTTCCTGGGGGTGGTGTCAGAAGTTGCCCTGGTAGCCAGAACAGCACTTGCATTCATAGCAGCGATTGCATGTTAGAACAAAGCAACTTCTCAGATAGAGATGGTACCATGAGGGAATAATAGGCAAGGATCTGTTTACTCTGCATTCGTTCCTCACTGCATATTATGTATGTGTGTGTGCGTGTATGTGTGTGCGCGTGTATGCATGCGTGCATGAGAGAGAGAGAGAGGGAGAGAGAGAGTGCGAGAGAGAGAGCGAGAGAGAGAGAGATTTAATTTATAGGTGTTTGGATCACAAGGAGCCATATCTGGATGTGACTGATAGAAAAGAGTCTGCATCCCCTGGAGGTCCTGGACTTGAAGTGATTGGATGCGACTTTGGGTTGTCTCTCTTGCGGAGGGAAAAGTTTTGTCGTTGATGTGGAAGGACAAGTGAAATGAATATTTGGTGACTAAAGTGTCGAACAGTGCCCGAGAATAGTGTGTGTTCAGCAAAACCTTTCCTCTACTTCCTGAGTCCACAGCCAGACCCCTTGCCCAGCTTTCCTTTGCAGTTACATGGAGCCAAATACCTGAATTCTGTGGGTAAAAGTGCTTTATGCCACTTCCAGTCCCGGCCCATAGAAACCTACTACATGATCTTCCATGTTTTATCTTCAGCCACAGCTCACTGGATGTCAAAACCCAGGGTGACTTTGGGAGACATATGTTGAAGATAGAACATCCATTAACCCACGTCTCTGAATGACTATGTGGAGTCTCCCCATACCTCCTCTCTCAGCCAATTGGCCTTTATAAACTTCCACTGTATTAAGTTGCAGAGATCTTGGAGTTCATCTATTTCAGCAGCTAATATTACCTTAATTAATACACCAGTGCTCCCTACAAGTCATCCCCTACATTCTTGGACACCCTTTAGCTTATATCACACACCAAGGGCACAAAGAGCAAAGAATGAACTTTGATAGCTAGACAACCGATATACAGAAAAAAGTAGATTACCATGCTGGGATTTGGTGCAGCATTTGTTACAAATCACTCCACTCCCCTTCCCAAGCCACTCCCACTACCGTAAAACTCCCCACAATTCCAGTCGCTGAAGTGGTTGCAGGGGTTGTGGAGAGAGCCTCCCCTGAATACGATTCAGAAGCTTTATTCTGCAATGGAAATGCTTACAACATGTCCCTCCTAAAGCAGTTTTCTACAATGGGGTCAACATATTTTTCCACAAGGCGCAAATCCTGGAAATATCTGACTAACTCTAGCATCATGTCTTAAGGGGGTGAAATAGTTTTGCTATCCGGGCCGAGGAATGTAGGCCTCGTAATTTCAAGTAATTCATCTCCTAGGGGTGTTTTTGTGTTTTTCTTGGTCAACTATACAGTCATCTCATTCTGCAGCCAGGAGTAATTTGTTTCTCTGAAAGCATCCAGCTTACAAGTTTTACTTTCCAGCCAGGAAGGGCGTTATGGTGAACAGTCCTGCTTGACACAGACTGATTCATTGTTGCGTTAGGGAAATAGTTTCTTGTCATCCAATTAGAATATGAATTTGGCAGCTGGGTAAGGCTTCAGTTTGTAAAAGAAGCGTTGTTGAGCCTGTGTGCAACTAGTAATATCTGTCTTTTATTATGCAATGAGACTAAAAAATACAAGTAAGATTCTCAGAGCCCTAGAACATGCATGATTTGTCATGAAAACAGGAAGCAGGTTTTCTGGCAAGGCTGAGAATAGGCCCAATTAAATAGTTTTGAATCTGATAATTTGGGTATAAAATCTGATGAGGAGGAACCATAACCCTCACTGGTTCACTCTTTCAAACACAGACGAGAGGGTAACACGAGGTTGTACTTTATTTTTGTCAGTTCGAGGGCACCTCCCAACCCTCCACTCCCCCAATGTTTGAGGAAGATACCTTCTGAGAGACTTTGCAGTTGGATTGTGTTTTCCATTCATCCAAAAGATCAGGAATAAGACTTTGAGATTTGAGAATCTGGTGATAGAATCTTACTGTTATAGTTTGCAACAAGGCTAAGATTGATCCATTGACTTACAGATTCATTCATTCTATATGTAGAGGTTCTGAGCTGGGCCCTGGGGACACAAAGATGAGCAATATAGAGAGATTATGACCCTGTGGATTTTATAGTTTTGTGGGGGATACAAATCAATAAACGGACTCAATTACAGTGAAGCATAGGGAATGCTATGAAATGGGTATGTAGTTGCAAAGGGAGGCCAGAGAAAGGTCAGCCAACTTAATTTTGTGGAAGGGTCAAGAAAGGCTTCTTGGAAGAAATGATGTCTAGACTATGACATAAGAGATGAGGGAGAATTTGCGAGGCAGAGGCCTGTGGTCAGAGTCAGGGTCAGGGTCAGGAAGAATCTGATGAGGGAAAGGAACGGGCTAGAGATTTTTAAGCAGAGGGAATCGCAGAAAGCATATTGTGGGAATTGGGAGAATATGACAAATGACTAGATTTTAGTACATGAGGCCAGAAAAGTTGAAATCTGAGTGAAGGCAGGAATTGGATATTGCGGAGCCTTGTGGAACACTTTAAAAGAGGCTGCAATTTATTTCAAGAGAAATGGGAGCTATTGAACAAGCCTAAAAATAGCTTGAATTCTTAATTAGTCCTATTTCTGCAGAGGAAAATGAAAGAGGGAGGTAAAGACAAACTGAGAAGCCTCACCAAACCCACATAGCAGGGAGTGTGGTGGTCGCAGTTGCAGCAGTACGAACACAGGACTCGTGACCAGTTTGCAGGATTGTCTTTCTTCTAATCTCTGCCATGTGCCAATTTTGTTTTGTTTTCTTCCAGATATTTCTTCCAGATATCTAACTCATTCTAAATCATGTGTGCCTACAAGGTAGAGATGAGGAGCAACTACTCAAAAGTAGTAGATAATCCCAGAACATCCACTTGATTTTAGAACGTGACCATATAAACAGGCACACGCAGGAGCATGCACACACCTGCACACTCATACTCACTTGAATACACACTTTAAAAAAAACCAGCTTTATTGAAGTATAATTGGTATCCAAAAAACTACACATATTTAATGTATATCCTTTGATGAATTTGGACATATGCATACACCTGTGAAACTCTCACCACAATCAAGGTAATAGATAAACATCCATCACCTCTGAAAGTTTCTTTGTGTTTTTTGTTTGTTTGTTTTCTTATTGTAAGAACACTTAACATGAACTCTACCCTTTTAACAAATTTGGAAACACACAGTACAGCATTGTTAACTATAGGCCCAACGTTGTGCAGCGGAGCTCTGGAATTTATTCATCTTGCTTACCCACCAACAGCAACTCTCCACCTCCCCTTGCTGTAGCAGCCGTCTCCAACCTTTTTGGCACCAGAGACCGGTGCTCCTATGAGAATCTAATGCCTGATCTGAGGGGGAGCTGAGGCAGTGATGCTAGCGCTGGGGAGCGGCTGCAAATACAGATGAAGCTTCGCTCGTTTGTCCGCCACTCACCTCTTGCTGTGTGGCCCAGTTCCTAACAGGCCATGGACTGGTACCGGACCATGGCCCGAGGATTAGGGACCCCTCCCTAGAGTACCTGGCAACCCATTCTACTCTCTGCTTCTATGAGTCTGACTACTTTAGATACCTCAAAAAATGGAAACATGCAGTATTTGCTTTTCTCTAACTGCTTATTTTACTTAGCGTAATATCCTCTAGGTTCACTTGTGTTGTCGCAAATGACAAGTTTTACTTCTTTTTTAAGGCTATATAATACTCCATTGTTGCATACTCATACTTTGAAGCCATTGTTGCCCAAGACTTAAAGGAGAAGGATTCTCCACGTGAGTGCCAGAGAAATGAAAAGGGCTTCTATGAAGATGGGAAGATGGGCACCATGGGCCATTTCCTGGCACATTCCCCTGGCACCAGGGGACTTTTGGAGTTATAGCATTCTTTCATGTATAGCAATGTTTACCAGAAAGCTTCCGCAGAACCCCAGGCTTTCAATTCCCAGGTTACACAATTGTTGCTCAAGGGAAAGTTAAATTTCTTTACTAAGAAATTTACAAAACTTTGATATGTCATGTGCATGTGAGTCTGAGAAAGGAGCACAATTTACGACGTATTTTAAGCTATTTTCCAATGATTTGCCAGCCTGCTTAACCACAGAAACCTTTTTATTTCTTGTGGAGCATCGTGTAGCACAGGGATGACTGTAAGCCATTTGGAAAGAGGACGCAGTATCTCCATGGCTGAGAGTGCCTCCTGGGAAAGGGTCTGGGTGGCACCTGGTGCCCCAGAAGCTTATGATTTGCATGTATATATATCTGTGACAGAAGCACAACATGGCAAACACAGTAACAGCTATTATATTCTCCTCTCCAGGAGAGACAGTTTGTTGGTTTGGTGGCTTCTCCAGGGAAAATTCAGAGAGTGAAATTAATAGAAAAGAGAAACAGCTATTCCTTGTAAACACAAACACAGGTGCCTCTGCATCAGTAAATCCTGCAGAGAGATAATTGCTCAATATTTTAAATAGATTTTAAAGGAAGATTTAGGGCCTTAAATTTGACATTGTGGAGAAAAAAAATCTGTGTTAAGAAAGAACATATGTGATTCAAATATTGGGCAGCTGAAAATCATGAGTGATTTTTACACATTTTGGGTTTAATTTTTAATTGAAAATATGATATAGAAAACTATCTCTTAAAAAGCTCACCTTAAAAAAAATCCTGTTGGAAAAGACAAGCAGCTCCAGGTGACATCTGCCTAATGATGTGGAGTCTTGAAAAGAGCAAACATGTGAGGGAATTCCTAGGACACATTTGTTGAAAGTTCTTAAAGAGCAACAGACCAGGTCTGGAGGAGTTTTCTGAAATGTACATTCTCTTAATATTCTTACTAATCCTTAAAATTTTCACCAGCTCTTTGGATCTCACCAGTATCATTGAAAGGCTAATTCAAATTAAGTGAACAGATAAAAACATGATTTAAGAAAAACATTAATAGTAGCAACACCCAAAGAATAGAAAGAAAGTTCCAACTGTTTACATCAGAAGATCACCCCCAAATCTACTATAAATCATTGAGTTATGCTTTGAAAAATTGTAAGAGAACCAGTTGAATGCAGGGAGGTTAAAGCAAAAAGATAAAGCCTGAATTTTATCAATAACCCCTTCCCCCCATTAAACTATGTGCCAAGTACTTTCCACAATAACTTTTATTAATTTCATAACAGCCCTGAGAAAATTCATATTACTTCCAATTTACTAATGAAAAGAATTGAGTTCAGAGAAGTTAAGAAACTTTCTCAAGTCTTTATAGAGTGTTAAATTCATATTTTAACCCAGATTCATCAGATAGTGTTGCATGGTCTCTCTTTAATGCTTCTGCTTCCAATGGCAAGGTTGTTCCCAACTAAAGAAATTTAATTTGAAAGTCAAGGATAAAAGTTCTCAGACAAGTGAAAAACTTCTACTATCATTTTTAAATCAAACAGAATTCCTGGAGGAAAACAGGTGGAACTGTGAATGAAATTGATTTTGCAAATCTATTTATTTTATTCAGCACACACTTACATAGCATTTACCAGGTTCTGGTTTAAGCGCTTTGCAAATGTGGATCCTCCTAATAACCTTCTGAGGGAGGTACAGTTAGCATATCCCCTTTACAAAAAAGCAACAAGGAGGTTAAGTCACTTGCCCAAGGTTATCCAACTAATAAGGCGCAGAACAGGGTCCAAATCTAGGCAGTCAGGCTCTAGAGTCCATACTTTTAACCTCTCTGTTAGGTCGCTTCTTCAATTGGACTGTTTGAAGTCTAAGGAAGTGCTACTTAAGGGTGTGGGGTTAGATGTTCAGGTTTACAGTGTGTTTACTTGCCTAGTATCAGATGCACTTTAGGCAAAAGCAGACCTTCAAAACTTTCCTGAATACTACCATGTCAAGGAATATGAGGTCTGGATGTCTATATCTCATAAGGATCTCTTGACCCTGAACAGCCTGCACGTACTCTTCTCAGGGGTGGTCTAATTTCATTGGCCATGGTGAATCAAATCCCCACTGGCTTCCTATTTTGGCGGACAGTGTGGGGCGGGGCGGGGCGGGGAGGGGGGGAGTGGGCGGGGCGGGCAGGGCCGTCTGTCTCCCCCTGCAGTGACAGGACTGTCTTACTGGCACGGAGTAAGGAAGAGGGTTACCTTGTGCTACTTCATCATGCATAGCTCTCAGCCATAACATGCGCTAAAATCGTGCAGAAAAACCCAGATTAAGAGTAACTCTTGACACTGCGTGTGCGTGCATGTGCACGGCACGCACGCACACACACACACACACACACGCGCGCGCGCGCGCGCGCACACACATGCACGCACAAAGCTGAATCAGGGTCCATATGAACAAACATCTGGGCAGAGGCCTAATGAAACAGTGTTGTGCTTGGGATAAGGGCTGAGAACCTTCCCAGAAATGGTTTTAGCAGAGTTGAGATAGCAACTGGCCCTATTTATAATAATGACATTGAAAAACCAGGGAGGGGGAGAATATAGTGCAGCACTTTTGAATAGCAATTTACTGATCAACAAAATACTTCATGATGTTAAAAATATTTTCACCTAGTTCCCTTTCCTCTATTTAGGTCAAGGTATAAACAAACAATGTTTTTTCCTCTACTAAAAGACAAATTGTACAAACTATGAAGCAAAAGATAGGAAAAAATACAGATACAATTCTCTTCTAATCATAAGGTAGATACTTCTGTTTCCTTTAGCTGACCATTTTCTTTTATGTAAAGTAAAATGATAACTTCTTTTAACTTCATTGGTCTTCTAACTTTACAGAGGTTTCCATTTATTTCTTTTTAACATCTTCCTCTGAGAAAGATCTAAGGCATGAGATTTAATTGGTTCTTAAAAGACACATGAAGTCTTTGAAGAAAAAACAATTCAAATGGTATATTTAATATAGTGAGTATTATTTAAAATATGTCTCCTAATGGCCAGGACCTAACAGGTAGCAGATCTACATAGGTTGAAATTTTTCCAACCAAAAACACTGGAAAATTAACCTTATGATCTGAACATTTAAACTCATTCAGTTTTCACAGTCAGTCACTGGAATGCCCTGGATGTCTGGAACGAAGGGCTCTTGCCTGCGAAGTATGTTGATGTTTTGTTCAAGAAGAGAATGACCACAATGCTAAGAATCATAGCTGGCCCTCAGCATTTCCAGATGTGGAACCAAGTGTCAGCATAAATTTCCTCAGATTCGTTTTGAGTCTGGGCTTGGCTGGCAGTACTGACCGGAACACACATGGAGAAGGCGCCGAGGTAGTGACCGATACTCTGTGTGAAAGACTTTCCTTGTGTCCCACCCCGCATATATCTTATGGGGAAATCAGCTCTGAAGAGACAAAGCAGAGCCACCATGTAGACTGCTTTAGGAGACTCTAACGACCCTCAATTCCAGAGTCAGAAACACCAAGAGACCGAGGAGCATGAAGAGCTATGAGATAGGAGTCCACCCCCACTCACTCATCATAAGTTTTGTTTCAAGACACAGAAGTATTTAGCTTTCTTCATTAACATTCTATTTGACATATTTCCATATGTATATATGGTTACATATTCTTTTAAAATATTTTTTAATTTTTCAATTACAGCTGACATACTATACTGGTTTCAGATGTACAACATAGTGGTTAGACATTTATATACCTTATGAAGTGATCACCCTATAAGTCTAGTACCCACCTGGCACTATACCTAGTTATTATAGTATTACTGACTATCTTCCCCATGCTGTACTTCAAATCTTTGTGACTGTGAATTTGTACTTCTTAGTTCTTTCATCTTTTTCACCTATCCTTTTAACAGCCCTCCCATCTAGCAATGATCAATTTGTTCTCTGTCTCTGACTTTTTTGTCTGTTTTGTTTGTTTATTTATTTTGTTTTTTTAGATTTTACATATAAGTGAAATCATATGGTTGTTGTCTTTTTCTGTCTGACACATTTCACCTTTAGGTCCATCCATGTAGTTGCAAATGGCAAAATTTCATTCTTTTTTATGTCTGAGTAATATTCCATTTTATATATGTATCACTTCTTCTTTATCCATGTTATTGATGGACACTTAGGTTGCTTCCATACCTTGGCTGTTGTAGATAATGCTGCAGTGAACATAAGGGAGCATATATCTTTTTGAATCAGTGCTCTGAATTTCTTTGGATAAATACCTAGAAGTAGGATTGCCGGGTTGCAAGGTAGTTCTATTTTCAATTTTTTGAGGAACCTCCATACTATTTTCCACAGTGGCTGCACCAATTTATAATCCCTCCAACAGTGCACGACTGTTCCTTTTTTCCTATATCTTCACCATCCGTTGTTTGTTGATTTATTGATGATAGCCATTCTGAGAGGTGTGAGGAAATATAGCACATTGTGGTTTTTATTTGCATTTCCCTGATGATTAGTGATGTTGAGCATCTTTTCATTATGGTTACATATTCTTTACAATTAGAATTGAAATTGTTGGTAGCAGTCTCTTTCTTAGCCAGCTTGTGATTTAATTCATCATTCCCTTGCTATTGAGAATTAAGTACCTTCTACATTTTTAACATAATAAATAATCTATAATTAGCATTTCCATGGATATGATGGCCTTCAAATCATTTTGTGGTCTTTCCTATTTTTCAGAGTGTCTTTTTCAATGGGATTTACATGAATCATTGAAGTACATACCCCTGTAGCTCTTTAGTCACACCATCACTTGGAAATTCGTTAACAAGGAAGCCAGAAAGAAAATCTGATAAAATGTTCATTCAGTGAAATCTGTATGGAAATCCGTGGTGAGATCTATGCAAGTCTTTGAAAATCAAAATGACTTTTAAATGCAAAAGTGAAAAAAATAGACCATCCTAATATAATAATTCCACAACCACATATACCAGAATAATACTATGGTCTTATTTTTATTTAATCCTTTTGCATTTGCAGATATAAAGCCGAGCAAACATAAAATGCTTACTCTGTGCCATATAGTTTAGTAAGAGTTTTACATGATATATTAACATATTGAACCCTTGGGGAAAAAAACCTGTAAAGAAGCTACTATTATTTTTCACATTTTACAAATGTGAAAATCAAGCATCAGAGAGGTTAATTCAGTTGCCCAAGATCGCAGCTGGTAGGTGGCAGGGTTGAGATATGAATCCAGGCAGTTTAGCTCTGGAATCTATGCTCCTAGTCATTATACTTACTTTCCAGAACACACACATAAGTCTGAATTTGGCTTTCTTCGATAATGTTACATCATACATATACTGCAGTATGTATATGCGGTTATATAGACTTTAAAACAACCATTTTAATTATTTTATAATATTTCCATAAGTTTTCATAATAATTCATGAACCATTTCCTCATGATTAGAAGCTGAGTTCCTTTGTTTAAAATTATTAACAATCTGTAATAAATTATTACACGGACATAGTTGATTTCAAGCCATTTTGCAGAATTTTCTTGACATAGATTCCCATAAATGGTATTTGTGGGTCAAAGGGTAAACATTTTTATGACTCTTGATACCTATTTTAAGAATGATTTTCAAAAGAGTTATTCCAATTCACATCACCAACATTACTATATGAGAATGCCAAATTCTTTGAAACCTAGCTAGAATTGGATATTGTCAGTTATATTTGTAAATTTATTAGGTTAAAAATGCCCCTTGTCAAGTTCATTTATTTGATAACCAGTAATATAAAACATGTTCTAATTGTCTTTTAAAAACCAAATTTATTGAGTTTTAGCATATATACAGTAAAATTTATTATTTTTAGGTACATGGTTTTAGCAAATGTTTATAATCATGTAACCACCACCACAGTCAAGATATAAAATATTTTTTCACCCCCAAAATTCTCTTATGTCCCTTTGTAGTGAATCTCCTCCCCAAATCCCTACCTCTTGGCATCCTCTAATCAGTTTTCTGTTTCTATAGTTTCTCTTTCCAGAATGTCATATAAATGGAATCATATGGTATGTATGATCCTTTTGTGTCTGGCTTCTATCACTCAGCATAATGATTTTGAGATTCAGTCATATAATTGTATATATTAAGCAATTTGTTCCTTTTTCTAGCAGAGTGGCACTCTGTTGTATGAATGTGCATGTTATTCACTCACCAATTGTTGGACATTTGGATTGTTTCTTCTTTGGGCAATTATGAGCAAAGTGGCTATAAATATTTGCAAACAGGTTTTTATATGGACTCACCACCTTAGGGGAATTTTTGTCCAAGTAAATTTTTTACTAGTATCTTAAGGTTTTTCTTATCTATCAGCTCCATATTGAAAAAAAAAATAACTCTTTCTCAAACATTTTCAACACTTGTTTATCCTAGTCTTTAAATTTGTTTTATTTAACTTAAACTCTAAATTTTAAACTGTAATGAAACCAGTCTCTTCCTTTATTATTTATTCTATTACTTCCAAGTTTAGAAAATTATCCCTATTTTA
>NW_011888858.1:4394299-4396134 GCF_000151845.1 Pteropus vampyrus
ATCCAGGAGCACTGGAAAGTTGGTTTGGAATCTTAGGTCTAATCAGAAATCTTGTACTAATTGTACTGACTGCCCATCAGCCTGTATCAGAAATATGCAGGCCAAATTTGCCATTGATAGACTGCCTGAACTTTTGAACAGAATCACAGTCAATCAAAAGTCACTTTAAAAAAATTCACCGTCTCAATTCACTTCTTCAGCAACTCACATTCTTTCTGCTTGTTGTCCACACCCACGAGAAGGAGAAAGGAAGTTGGGAGGGGTGGAGTAGGCTCTAGCTCCATTTGCCTACTTAATTGTTTGCAGCGAGAAAGCAGAAGCAAGAGAGTGAGTGGAAAATGGTACACCAACCATGCCTACTAGTCAGAGTGTCCTAATCTAAATCCGGGTTTCTCACCAACCATGTTAATAGAATGTCCTTCTTTCTTTGGAGGGAGGATGGGGAGGAATTGAGTAGAGAGGTGGGGAGAAGGGAATGAAGATCTTCTTTCCATTTTGTGTGGTTGGCACTTGGGAACTTTGAACATATTATCCCTGTGGTTTGGTTGGGACTCTCTCCTAAAAGTCTTTCTTCATTGTGGCTTTCAAGTGAGATACAGGTTCAAATTCTAGTTCTACCACTTATGAGTAAGTTTGAAACTTAGTATATATATTTCTATGTGTACATATATATTCACAGGGAGGGCGAACACTATAAATCATTAAAGGAGGGAGAATTACCACCTCTGGGGCTTTTGCTTCCACTGCTAAACACTGGAGGTTCTTCATGCTTTTTTAATGAAGGGGGGTGGTTTCCCTAACAGCTTTCAAATCCCACTAGTATGCATTGTCTCTGTACAGGTTCAGAAACACTTATTTCCCTTTTATGTTCTCAATCATGTGATGTGTGACTTTTACTAATTCTTCATAAAATAAATCTGTCTAGGGACATGGAGGAAAGGGCTTTCTCAGGAGTAACCCTCATATGGTTGCAAGACAGGCCCCATGGGTAGTTCCAAGGTTCCCTCTCAATCCCACTATTAAAGTTGTTATCTCTCCTGTGACCTTGGACCCCATGCTCAAGTAACTTTCTTTCCCGATTTAGTGGTTGGAGAAAGTGAAGGGCTGATCACCTTCCCTATGAAGTCTGACAACTTCCCCTTGCATGGGACTGGTCTGACTGTGGAAGAGGTATTTAAGTGTGATGTTACAAAAGTAATCTGGGTGAAAGGAATGGAAAGTATTTGACCTCTTCCATCTCTTGTCAGATTAGGGCAATGACAAGTGAGATAGGGCCTCTTTCAAACAGGAGAAATTTAAATGGGATGGGTGGAGGAGACTAAGACATTTGCATGGAGGCTGGTAGGTTACTTGAAGGAAAGGAGGAGATTGGACTTCTCAAGTGTCATTTCATATTTTAATGTTGGCTGTGGAATCTGCTGGCCACCAATCTTGAGAAGTTGCCCTGATCATCGAGGTCATGTCTATTTGTTCTCTGTGCATGAAGCCAGGCAGCCTGTTGGTTTCATTGTTTTTTGTTGTTGTTGCTGCTTCTGCCTGCCCAACCATTCTCTTCTACTTGGGGTAGAAAGATTCTAAGGCAGGGAGGGAGCTAGGGCTGCTGATTTATATCAACATCTGATGTGTGAACTGAGTAATTCGTATATAGCAGCTCCCATAAGAAATATACTAGATTTAGGACTATATGGGAATATACTCATCTCTACATCTTCGCTGTGGCTGCCTCACTTTAAGTAGCAAATAATTTGAGCCAAAAGCTGTCTAGACTTGGAATGTGTAGACTTGCTATTCACTTGCCCTGTGACTTGGGCATGTTGTTTAACCTGAGTCTTGGT
>NW_011888858.1:4396184-4398511 GCF_000151845.1 Pteropus vampyrus
GTACACCAACCATGCCTACTAGTCAGAGTGTCCTAATCTAAATCCGGGTTTCTCACCAACCATGTTAATAGAATGTCCTTCTTTCTTTGGAGGGACGATGGGGAGGAATTGAGTAGAGAGGTGGGGAGAAGGGAATGAAGATCTTCTTTCCATTTTGTGTGGTTGGCACTTGGGAACTTTGAACATATTTATCCCTGTGGTTTGGTTGGGACTCTCTCCTAAGAGTCTTTCTTCATTGTGGCTTTCAAGTGAGATACAGGTTCAAATTCTAGTTCTACCACTTATGAGTAAGTTTGAAACTTAGTATATATAGCAGCTCCCATAAGAAATATACTAGATTTAGGACTATATGGGAATATACTCATCTCTATATCTTCGCTGTGGCTGCCTCACTTTAAGAAGCAGATAATTTGAGCCAAAAGCTGTCTAGACTTGGAATGTGTAGACTTGCTATTCACTTGCCCTGTGACTTGGGCATGTTGTTTAACCTGAGTCTTGGTTTTCACTAAAGTAGAAGAGGAACTCAGTTTCCTAGGAATTCGTTCTGTGCAATTCTGCCCAGGACCTTGGAACCAGTAGCTGTGAGCTCTGGTTACTTATCTACTTGGCTTTATAGACTCTGAGAATTGATGTGCCTACCACACTAAGGTAACTTGATTCATTTTCTAAACAATGTTGGAGAATTCATATGTATAATATGTTATATAAATTATATTACATAAAAATTTATATACGTGTGTGAATTTTGAGTCAATAGTCTTATTTCAAGTGAGAAGGTATGTTGGTCAGCTAGGCAATTCTCTTATTCCCCTGAGTAATGCACTGCCAGACATGATCCTCCCTCACGGGAGCTCCCACATTTACTACCTTTGGGATAACTTCCTTGGCCTTCTTCTGGGAAAATAGGCAAGATGCCTCCAAAAATCAGATCTGAGATCTGCATCTGTGCTTTACTTTTAACTCCTTTACCAAGTCATCACCGTGACCACCAGCGTCACCTTTAGCACCCTGGTGAGAGTGTACAGACATCTAACCCAGTGTGAGGGAGCACAGGACCCTACCGACATTTGACCCCGTGTGAAGGAGCACAGGATCATACCGACACCTAACACAGTGTGAGAGAACATAGGAACACAGTTTCTACATTCAGTGCTAAGTGAGACTTGGTGACAGGATGAGACTACAGGAAACCTGGGCCAGAAAAGAAGACCACTATAGCCTGGGTGTGTTGGCTGCAGCTGTCAGATTTGTGAGTCTGTATAAAAAACTCCTTTGAAGACTCCTACAATGAACTCAGGGGACTTTGAAGTGGGCAAGGACTATTGTTTTAAGAAACAGTCAAGTGGGAACTCTTAATTGGGCACAAATAGTGTAATCATATGTTAGTTCACAAGTTTCTGAAGCCCATAATATTCTGGCCTCTTCTCCATTTCCTTCCAGCTAGCAACTCTGACCTAAGGTCAGGGTGCTTATGCTTCATCACTCTACTTCTACCCTTTGGGACCACAGTAAGCTTTTTCTCTGAGCAACTTATGTCGCTTGCGAAAAACATTGTCCTTAATCTGGGCTCCAAGCTAGCATCTCATCAGAATTGCCCTCACAACATTAAATCTAACAACTTAGTCAGGATCCTCTGGTGTGCATCCCTAGAAGCATTGCAATTTTTAACTTAGTTTTAAAAATTAAAGTTATATTACCACACATCATTTAAAGAATCAAATACATCTGCAAGGCTTTCAAAAACTTTGGCAGCCTCTCCCACCCATTTACCACTCTTCTAAAGCCCCAACTTTCAACCATTTTGGCCTTGTGGTCTTTACCTTCATATCCTTAACATGGTTCTATCGCAACTTCTTGATTTTTCAGTGTTAAGCATTAACTACTGTCTTCCAACTATAAATGATGAGGATTTCTCCCCTTTCCCACCACCCACCCAACTCTTCCACAGACTTCAGAATTTTTAAGAAATTGCTCCCAGTGTTAAGAAAGCTGCTGCCATTCGATTCTTGATCCTTTGTATAAAGCATGATTTTTCTCTCTGGAGGGTTTTAGAATTATCTCTTTGTCTCCTATCACTTTAGGCTGGGTTTCCTAGAGACAGAGATTGAGGTAGGGTTTTGAATGCATGTGATTAATGGAAGGATTAATCTCAGAAGAAAGTAAATGAGGGAAGGAGAATGGGTCTCGAGAAAGAGCTAAGGATGTGGTTTCGGCTACAGTCTAGCTTTGGCCTGATACCCAGTGCTGCTCTCAAACGCAAATTGTATCACAGAATTAGTCCCTCTTTTAGGGCAAGGCTATTGACCTTTCAGCCTCTCCTATTAGTT
>NW_011888858.1:4400217-4401380 GCF_000151845.1 Pteropus vampyrus
AAAGAAGCAATAATCCATTCAGAGATTCTGCAGCAAAACATTTTTAAAACAGCACATTCAAAACCCAACATTAACATTTCACTAATTCACATGCTGAATCTAAGTGTCTTCAATGCACAAGCATTTTATGAGACACAGTATTTTCACCATGTACCTCTAAGGTATGCTCCAATGTCAAGGAGAGAACTAGAGCTACAGCATCAGAGACAGCCGTGGTGGTGGAATGCAAAGCTATTTCCCTACCTTTATTTTCCTCTTCTCCACTCCCAAAGATTATGAAAAAGACCAGTGCCTATAATCAGGAGGAAGAAATTTCAAAAGTTGAGAATCACAAAGACAATAATCTCCTAGCACGCACCATTTGTTCTCTGCCCGTATTGCCTTAGCATTTACCTCTACACACCCAAGGCTGCTTGCTGTTAACATCTGCAACTTTATTCCTGAAGACTTTTTACCTGATTACAGGATCAAGCTCTGCTTGTGCATAGGAGAGGCCAGAAATACCAGTTAATACCCTTGGGAATCATCCTTAAATCAATGACAGATGGGGAGTGTTATTGGCGGGTAAATTCCCCAGCTTCGGCTGAGATAACTCTGAGGCATATTCTATACTATCTCCAAGAGCTTCCCAGAAGAAATGCACTCTTCATTGGTTCTTTCTCTTTCCTGTCCCACATCTCCTCTTCCTTACTGGTGTCTCCCATGGTCACCCCCTAAAGAAATTACTTACACTCAAATTTTGCCTCTGCTGAAACCCAGACCAAGATATTTCCTAAAGAATACTATCTCTCAGAGATGTCATACTCTTACCCTGAATTTTACAAAAGTAGAAGGAACTAAAGAAATATAGGAGAATGCTATCCAATGCACACAGAACTTTAGAGTAATTCAACAGCCAACCAATGCTTATACAGTTAAATCTTGGAAATGGAAAGGGTTCAAATAGTGATTTAGTTCAACCTCCCACTCAGAACTAGAGCCTCTCATTCTGAAGATCCCTGCCCAGTGATCACCTCAAGTCCCTATTCAAGTACCGCAAAACACAACAGACTAGCCAAGGAAACTCAGCCCTTCAGGTTTCAGTGCCTATCTTGGTTTGACTGTGGTAGATTCTAGAAAAAGAAGAAGGGAAACAAAAGAAGCTAAAAAATCTGGGTGGTTAT
>NW_011888858.1:4401430-4408929 GCF_000151845.1 Pteropus vampyrus
CTTCCTTTCTTTTGAGCTTTTTAAAAATTTCTGCTCTTATTTTTTAATTTCATAGATCTCTTTGCTCTGAATATTTTTTGTTTAGTCTCCTGCTCCTGTTTTATGGTTGCGATTTCTTCTTTTCATAAGAATATTAATAATAAGGGTTTTTTTTCTGCCTTCATAGTCTGTTTCCTTTAAGTTGCTTTCCTCTGTTCATTGTTTTTTGTCCTTAATTTTTTATAATTGAGGCTTTCCCCTAACATATCTGCTTTGCTCATATTTAGAGTGGGACACTCAAAAGCTGATTGAAAACTCTAAGTCAGTGGGGTTATTGACTGTGAGCTTCATGGTAGGGTGAGCTAGATGAGCCATTTTCTGGGGAACTCTAAGATCTGTAGGTCTTGTGAGCTGATCAGATTCTACAGGGAAGGCTCTGCTAATCTTCTGCATGGAGGATATAAATCTAATTTCCAGTGTTTTGGGACCAAACATGGGGAAGTAAATGGTTGAGTGTCAACATTCAGTAAACATTCATTTGATTCTCCTATTTTTATTATACCATCTCTACCTTCAGCTGTGGCTGGTGTCCTCTAGTTCAGAGATTATGAGTTACTTTTTTCAAAAGACCAAACCTCTGTCTTATTTTAGGGTGGAGGAAAGTCTGTCACCTGGCTCCATGGGAGAAGAGAAAGGTTATGAAGGATCTAACTGCTTCTTAAACAAACTTTCATTCAACATCACCTGTTTTAGCTTCATTTCTCCCTCAACTTGTAGAGTGCATGGTGCCTCTAATTTCAACCCACAAAGAACACTTTTTGTGGGTTCTTCACTATAAACTGCGTCTCCACTTCCCACATTTAGGATTTATCTTTCTTGAGTGTACTAAACAGTAACTACTCATGCATCTACTTTCTAAATTCTAAAATTTTGTTGCTATTGTATCCTCTCTGGAATTCTTTGTTGTGTGTTTATGCCTTTTTTCATTCTTTTACTGTTATTTTATTGGAATTTCAGGAGGGAGTAGAAATTAAGTCATGTGTTCAATCTAATATCTTAAATTAAAATCCCCAACAGGATCTTGAAATTTCTGTGTCAGGGCAAAGAAATTTCCTCTGAAATTTTTCTCAGCCCCTTATTATTCATTCTAATGGTGCTGAGCCTACATTCTTCATCAGTAAAGATTATCCTCATAACCCAGACCATCTTTCTAATGCATATTTCATGTCAGGTACATAATAACAATTAATTTTGTATTAAATATTTATGCAACATTGTGCAGTCAACATTATACTAGGTCCTCAAAGAGCTTATCTAGTTCTAATGTGCTAAAGAAGCAATAATCCATTCAGAGATTCTGCAGCAAAACATTTTTAAAACAGCACATTCAAAACCCAACATTAACATTTCACTAATTCACATGCTTAATCTAAGGGTCTTCAATGCACAAGCATTTTATGAGACACAGTATTTTCACCATGTATCTCTAAGGTATGCTCCAATGTCAAGGAAAGAACTAGAGCTACAGCATCAGAAACAGCCGTGGTGGTGGAATGCAAAGCTATTTCCCTACCTTTATTTCCTCTTCTCCACTCCCAAAGATTATGAAAAAGACCAGTGCCTATAATCAGGAGGAAGAAATTTCAAAAGTTGAGAATCACAAAGACAATAATCTCCTAGCACGCACCATTTGTTCTCTGCCCGTATTGCCTTAGCATTTACCTCTACACACCCAAGGCTGCTTGCTGTTAACATCTGCAACTTTATTCCTGAAGACTTTTTACCTGATTACAGGATCAAGCTCAGCTTGTGCATAGGAGAGGCCAGAAATACCAGTTAATACCCTTGGGAATCATCCTTAAATCAATGACAGATGGGGAGTGTTATTGGCGGGTAAATTCCCCAGCTTCCTAGTCCCTCGGCTGAGATAACTCTGAGGCATATTCTATACTATCTCCTAGAGCTTCCCAGAAGAAATGCACTCTTCATTGGTTCTTTCTCTTTCCTGTCCCACATCTCCTCTTCCTTACTGGTGTCTCCCATGGTCACCCCCTAAAGAAACTACTTACACTCAAATTTTGCCTCTGCTGAAACCCAGACCAAGATATTTTCTAAAGAATACTATCTCTCAGAGATGTCATACTCTCACCCTGAATTTTACAAAAGTAGAAGGAACTAAAGAGATATAGGAGAATGCTATCCAATGCAGACAGAACTTTAGAGTAATTCAATAGCCAACCAATGCTTACACAGTTAAATCTTGGAACTGGAAAGGGTTCAAATAGTAATTTAGTTCAACCTCCCACTCAGAACTAGAGCCTCTCATTCTGAAGATCCCTGCCCAGTGATCACCTCAAGTCCCTATTCAAGTACCGCAAAACACAACAGACTACCCAAGGAAACTCAGCCCTTCAGGTTTCAATGCCTATCTTGGTTTGACTGTGGTAGATTCTAGAAAAAGAAGAAGGGAAACAAAAGAAGCTAAAAAATATGGGTGGTTATTGGGAGAGAACAATCTAAAATGTCATCTATAAGAATATCAGTGGAGTTTCCAGTCAAGATGGTGGAGTAGGTAAATGTTGTGTTTGCCGACTCTCACAACCACATCAAAATTACAACTAAACTACAGAACAACCACCATTGGGAGTCACATGAAGTCTAGCTCAACAGAAGTCCTACAATAGGGGACATACAGAAGAGACCAACTTGAGACTGGTAGGAGGGGCTGAGGTGTGGAAGAGGCTTGCCACACATTCATATGTGGTGGTTCAGAATCAGGAGGGATATCTTGTCTGCAAAAATCCCCCCAGAGAAGTGAGGGGTCTCAGCCCCACACCGGGCTTTCCAGCCCAGAGTTCCAGTACCAGAAGTAGAAGTCTCCACAGCTTCTGGCTGTGAAAACCAGTGGAGATTGGGGCTGAGTGAGATGCAGATCTCACTCTAAGACATTCCTCTTAGAGGGTCCACATGCAGACTTATTTGCCGACAGACTCACTCCCTCTGAGCTCCAATGCTGGGGCAGCTGCTCAAAAGGTGCTAGGGACATACAAGGTAGAACTGAATTGTCTAGCTTCAGAGCAAAGGCAGGAAGGGCAGCTTTCTCTCAGACAGATGTGCTGGCAGAATTCATTGTCTCTTTGTTGAGTCCTCCCCATTCCCAGTGTGCAGATGCAGGTAGCTGCCATAGCTGAACTCAATCAACCTAGCTAACAATGATATCCATGTCCTGGTGATTTCCAGAGACCCCGTCTCACCTAATTTGTGGGCCCACCCAAGCCACCTCCAGTGGCTTTTGCATACAAATAGCCTGTCTTGGCTTATGTTGCAGACTTTCCTAAAATCCATCAAAGGTTCACAAAACCCAAACAAGTAACATCTGGCTTTAGCTTACCTTGTATCTCTTGCTGAACAGCCCCAAACCTGGTGCTAGAGGCAGCTGGCCTCGGTTCATGGATTTACCTCTTGAGGAAACTTCAAGCCTAGTGTGGGTGGTGGCCAACAGTGGATTGCTTGGTAACTCTTGCCAGGTGGCCCTGGGCAGGGCGCAGGCTGCAGCTGAACTCAACCTACATGGGGCCCCACTCAGGAGGCCCTGGGGCTGGTACACCCAGTGGTTGGCTTTAGACTAGCCAGAGCATCACTTGGGGCTGCTTCTGAGGATGACGCACCCAAAGGGCAGACTGGGAAGACACCAGAGCCCTGCTAAAGCAAATCCTGTTCCATAGGTTCAGCCCTTCACTGGCCAGTCTTCATAACCAATCAGTCTGCGGGTCAAACCCTCTCACTGATGTGCAAATAGCAATTAAGGCTCAACTATAAGAGAAGGGCATGCACAACCCATATAAGGAACACACCTGGAGGACTCTGCTCAGGTGACCAGGGAAGACTGTGCCACTGTACCCCCCAGGACACCTACAACATGAAGTCATTCTACTAAGAGCAGGAGACATAGTAGCCCTACCTAATCCATAGGAACAGACACAGGGAGACAGACAAAATGGGCAAGCAAAGAAACATGTCCCAATTGAAAGAACAGAACAAAACTCCAGAAAAGAACTAGACAAAATAGAGACAAACAATCTATCAGATGCTGGTTCGAAACATTGGTTGTTAGATGCTCAATGAACTTAGAGGAAGAGTAGATGAACTCAGTGAGAACTTTCACAAGGAGATAGAAAACATAAAAATGGTGATAGAAAATATGAGAAAGAACCAGTCAGAAATGAAGAATACAACAACTGAAATGAAGACGACATTAGCAGAATCAACAGTAGATTAGATGAAGCAGAGGACTGAATCAATAGTTTAGAAGATAAAGTAGTGGAAAACATCCAATCAGAACAGCAACAAGAAAAAAGAATTTAAAAAAATGAGGATAGTTTAAGGGGCCTCTGGGACAATATCAAATGTATTAACATTCACATCATAAGGATACCAGAAAAAGAGACAGAGAGAGAGCAAGGAATTGAAAACCTATTTGAAGAAATAATTTTGGAAAATATTCCTAACTTGGAAAAAGAAATAGACACACAGGCTCAGAGAGTCTCCAATAAGATGAACCCAAATAGGCCCACACCAAGACACAACATAATTAAAATGCCAAAGGTTAATGACAAAGAGAGAATCTTAAAAGCAGCAAGAGAAAAGAAATTACTTACCTACAAAGGAACTCCCATAAGACTGTCAGCTGATTTCTACACAGAAACTTTGCAGGCCAGAAGAGACTGGCACAAAATATTCAAAGTGATGAAAAGTAAGGACCTACAACCAAGATTACTCTACCCGGCAAAGCTATCATTTAGGATCGAAGGGCAGATAAAGAGCTTCCCAGACAAGAAAAAGCTAAAGGAGTTCATCACCACCAAACCAGTATTATAAGAAATGGTAGGACATGAAAAAGAAAGAGAAGGAAGAAGACGAGAGAGAAGGAGATGGAGAAGAAAGATCAAAATATGAATATTAAAATGGTAATAACTACATGTTTATCAACAATTATTTTAAATGTTGTAAATGGAGTAAATGCTCCAATCAAAAGATGAGATGGCCGAATGGATAAGAAAACAAGATCCTTACATACGCTGCCCACAAGAGACTCATTGTAGATTGAAAGACACACACAGACTGAAAGTAAAGGGATAGAAAAAGATATTTCATGAAAATGGAAATAAAACAAAAGGGCAGCTGGGGTAGCAATCTTTATACCAGATAAAATAGACTTTAAAACAAAGGCAAAGAAGGACCCAGTAATCTCACTTCTGGGCATTTATCCAAACAAACCCAAAACACTACTTTAAAGGAACATATGCATCCACATGCTCATTGCAGCATTATTTACAATAGCCAAGTTATGGAGGCAACATGAGTGTTAATCAATGGATGAATGGATAAAGAAGAAGTAGTATATATGTACAATGGAATGTTACTCACCCATAAAAAAATGAAATCTTGCCAACTGCAACAACATGAGTGAACCTAGAGGGTATTGTGCCGAGTGGAGTAAGTCAAAGAGAGAAAGACAAATGACTTATGATTTCACTTACCTGTAGAATCTAAAGAACAAAATGAACAAATAATTTAAAAAACTCATGGATACAGAGAACATTTTGATGGTTGCTAGATGAGATGGGGATTGGGGAATGGGTGGAAAAGAGAAAGGGATTAAGAAATATAAATTGGTAGTAACAAAATAGTCATAGAGATATAAAGTATAGCATAAGGAATATAGTTAGTAATATTGTAATAACTATGTATGGTGTCAGATGGGTACTATATAAGGGTGATCACTTTGTAATTTATATAAATGCCTAATCATCATGTTGTACACTTGAAGCTAATATAATATTCTGGGCCAACTGTAATTAAAAATAAAAAAAATGTTATTTAAAAAAATATTAGTAAAAATTGTGTTAAACATTCCCAAGTCATTAAGCCAAGCATTAAACTGAGAAGTTTCTTTGGTGTTGAATTTCCAAAGATTTTATTCTCTAGTTTCTAATCCATCCCCATTTTTTTCTGAATAAAACTTTTTTCCCTTTGTCTCTCTTCTTCTCATTTCTGTTTGAATGAGCATCTCTCGACAGCCTCCCAGTGGACTCTATTGACACTCAGTAGATGGTAAACAGTTTAATAGCATATGTCCACTCCTGGTCATATAAACTTCATTTGAGACTCCTTATCACAGAGTCTCACTCCCTGTGTAAACAAAGGAAGACTAAGAAGTAGTGTGAATACACAACTTATTGCCAAACACAGAAGCTGCTTATACAAAGTGTGGCAGCAAACCCAGTCTTCCATACAGGATGCTAGAACGCCGGCTGTTTGCCATTCTTCTCTTCTGTCTGGCCCTGTGCTACTCTCCCCCTTGCCCTAACACAGAAATATTCTCAGAACCACTGGACATTTTTAAGAGATATTAACATGCAAGTTACTAAATAGAAAGAACCAGCCAATCTAGAATGTCCTAGAGGCCAGTCACAAAACTTTAGAAGCTGAGAGCAATCAACCTCAGTGGCTGTATAAATGTGAATGCAAGAGGCAATGTCGTAGAAAGAGCGTATGCTTTGGAGTTTGTTAAGATTTGGATTTCAATCACCAGTTTGTGAGCTAAGGAACTTACTTAGACTCTTTTAACCTCCACTGCTTCAAGAAAATGGGAATGATACTGATTCTTTGGGGGGCGGTAAACAAGCACTTAAATGTTTAGTAAAATATCAGGTTGTAAGGCAACATGCCAATGTTGGTTATTACTGCCCATCCTCACTGCTGTGTTGCATTTGCTAATAATGAATGACCCGGCCTGAATCAGGTCACCTTAGTCAATCCGAAGCAATTATCATTAAAAATAATTATTATCATTGTTAAGACTCTGACTTGTAGACCACTTACTACATGCCAGGTCCTAGTAAGCTTTTTTCATTTTCATCTCATATAATTCTTAATGTAGATGTATGAGATGAGATATTTTTCCTGTTTTACAGGTGAGGAAACTAAGGTTCAGAGAAGTTAAATTACTTTTTTGAAGACTACATGAACATGCAGTAGACCCAGGATTAAAACTCAGTGTTCTAACATCCTGTATGGAAGACTGGGTTTGCTGCCGCACTTTGTATAAGCAGCTTCTGTGTTTGGCAATAAGTTGTGTATTCACACTACTTCTTAGTCTTCCTTTGTTTAGCCAGGGGGTGAGACTCTGTAATAAGGACTCTTAAACCTGTGGTCTGAACCATGAATAGATACTGAGTAAACCATGGTAATTGGAATTGACAAGTGTGAGCACCAGGTAACCCCTCAAAAGAGGAAGTGGGGCCGTAGAGGAAGGCATTGACCAGGGGCAACCTAGAAGGCCAAACTTTACACTTTGATGGGGCAAAATGAAGAGTTTGGCCAAGAAATTAGATGGGTGTTGCAATGGATCAAGTTGTTAGATGTCTTCTGTCAAGGGGGAAGAGTCCTACGTAGCAGCTGAAGACTCAGCTACAAGTGGCCTAAGCAGAATGGACTGTACTCTCTCACTTAAATAG
>NW_011888858.1:4408979-4421206 GCF_000151845.1 Pteropus vampyrus
CCAGTTTATGAGCTAAGGAACTTACTTAGACTCTTTTAACCTCCACTGCTTCAAGAAAATGGGAATGATACTGATTCTTTGGGGGGCGGTAAACAAGCACTTAAATGTTTAGTAAAATATCAGGTTGTAAGGCAACATGCCAATGTTGGTTATTACTGCCCATCCTCACTGCTGTGTTGCATTTGCTAACAATGAATGACCCGGCCTGAATCAGGTCACCTTAGTCAATCCAAAGCAATTATCATTAAAAATAATTATTATCATTGTTAAGACTCTGACTTGTAGACCACTTACTACATGCCAGGTCCTAGTAAGCTTTTTTCATTTTCATCTCATATAATTCTTAATGTAGATGTATGAGATGAGATATTTTTCCTGTTTTACAGGTGAGGAAACTAAGGTTCAGAGAAGTTAAATTACTTTTTTGAAGACTACATGAACATGCAGTAGACCCAGGATTAAAACTCAGTGTTCTAACATCCTGTATGGAAGACTGGGTTTGCTGCCGCACTTTGTATAAGCAGCTTCTGTGTTTGGCAATAAGTTGTGTATTCACACTACTTCTTAGTCTTCCTTTGTTTAGCCAGGGGGTGAGACTCTGTAATAAGGACTCTTAAACCTGTGGTCTGAACCATGAATAGATACTGAGTAAACCATGGTAATTGGAATTGACAAGTGTGAGCACCAGGTAACCCCTCAAAAGAGGAAGTGGGGCTGTAGAGGAGGCATTGACCAGGGGCAACCTAGAAGGCCAAACTTTACACTTTCATGGGGCAAAATGAAGAGTTTGGCCAAGAAATTAGATGGGTGTTGCAATGGATCAAGTTGTTAGATGTCTTCTGTCAAGGGGGAAGAGTCCTACGTAGCAGCTGAAGACTCAGCTACAAGTGGCCTAAGCAGAATGGACTGTACTCTCTCACTTAAATAGAGTAAGATAAATCAAATAGCCTTGATTCCAGGGCTAACTGGCCATTTGACTGTGTTATCAAGCATCTCCCTGTTTTTCACATCCCCCGTTCTGCCATTCCCAGAATGCAATCCCTTTCTTGCATCCCTTGCTGAATCATGTGATGGCTGTAGTAGTTCCTGACATGTGACACAAAAAATCCACACCCATAAAAGATGAGGGGTTTCTTTCCATGTGTCTGTCTCTTCTTATTACAGGGAAAAATCTTTCTGGAAGCACTAAAAAGACTACCCTTGAAGTTTCATTTGTCAGACTTGGGTTACATGATCATGCCCAAACCAATTCATGGCAAGGGTGAAGAAATTACTATAATTAGCTTAATCTAATCAATACCCATCTTCTAGGAGCAAAATGAGGGGTTCCTTTCACTGACCACATGGGGTCGGAGGCACCTAGACAAAATCAAGCTTCTATCATCAAGGAAGAAGTGTGTGTGCGCATGTGTGTGTGTGTACATGTGTGTGTGTGCATGTGTGTGTGTGCGCACACGTGTGCATGTGTGTGTATGCGCGTGTGCATGTGTGTGTGTGTGTGTGTGTGTGTGCGTGTGCCTGCTGGCATGCCTACATGTGCAAGTGCAAGCTCTAGGAGAGCAAAACACAAGGGCTGCCACAAGAAGGCTCCTCGCAACTTTTCTCATGAAAGCAATGAGAAGGGAGAAAACTTTCCTGGAATTACGCCAATAAAAATTAGTCTGCGCAGAACTCCCCAAGACAGAGATCTCTCTTTTCTCCTTGAGAATTTTCATTTTATTTGTTGATCTCTTTTGACTGGAACACACCTTCCTCTCCGTCTGGTCTAAAGCAGGCCTGGCCTGGGCACCACCTTCTCCACAACCACTGTAACCTTTCTCACCAGTTCCAGTGGTTGGTCCTAGAGCTCTTATTTTCCCAAACTTTTGATCATGGAACTCTCTACTTACATTTTTTAAAAAGAAATATCTAGTGACACCATGGAGCCCAGATGTCGACAATTCATGAATATTGACAAAGTAATGAATTATTATTTAAAGGGAAAACAAAACCACAAAGACCATTTTGAGGAAAAAGCATTTCCTCCTAAATATTCCCATAATTTTAGTGTCTACCCCAAAAGCTGCTCTCTGTCTTCCCTTAGACACAAGAGAAACAAAACCCTCCTCTCTGCTTCCTGAGGGTGCATCCCTGTGACTATGTTCAGTGATTGCTTCCTTGGCAGGCACAAAACATAATGGAGCCCATCCTTTCTCATTTGGATGGTGGCAAGGGCAGGAGGCATTGGCCTAATATTAAACAGAGCTACATCTAGTCATGAAATGAGCGGTGGCAAGGAGCCCAGCGTTAAAGACATAAATAAGCTGCAGGTTTTTCAGAAACCTGCCAGCAACCCTCTGAAACAGGAAGAGGGTACTTAGAGCTGTCCTGTTAACTCTCAACCATGGGCCTTAAGCTCAGGTCTGAGGCTCCCTTGCTGCTGAAACCACCAGCCTTGGAGCTGACTCCAAGGGCACCAGGCTGAGAAGCCGCCTGAGATACCAGGGAGCACTGATGAGGGAAATCCCAAGATAACCCTCCATTTGCAGGAGCAGAGGGGGCTATAAATGTCATTCCTTTTCTGAGAGATGTGCTATCTGACTCCATTAGACTTTCAGGAGAGCTAAAAACAAACAAACAGCATACGAAAGGGCTTAGGGTAATGGAATAGGATCAGGGCTGCCACTCTAGTGTTGTTGGGGAGCTGTTTCCATGCACCCTGCATTCTGAGGCCCAAGCTTGACTGGGATTTAGAATGAGGCTGCTCACATGTGGGAGAGACTGAGCAAGTGTATGAAACTGCTGCAAACGAACTAGTTCTGTTGTTGTTGTTTCTCAAGTCTGAGCACCTTTAGTCTTGTATGAAAAGCCATTATGGATGAATACAACTAATACCATTAAAACAGGTTCGTCATATGAAAACAAATAATAAACTGTCAAGGCCTAGCTGATGGGCTACTTCGTCAGGCAACATCTGATACCATAGAATTCCCATCCAATAGAAGGCTGGGAATTATTCCTTGAAGTTCATGGTAATGAGAGTCAAGCCTAGGAAGTAGAACTCTAAATTTTATCATTTGATAAGAAAATATTTATCAAGCACTATGTGTTCAAAGATGTAAAAGACATGTCTCCTATCCTTCAAAAGCTTAACATCACCACAGACACGTATGAAGTTATATAATGATTTAAATAATAGAACAAGAATAAAAGGGAAGTCAGAAGGCACTATTTGAGAAATTAGAGTGTATATGGGTTAAGATATTCATGGGTGGATTCAGTTACAGTGAGGTGGAGTGGAGTGTGAAGGTTTCTGAGAGAAGGTGGGACTCAAGCTGGAGCCTAAAGGATGAAGGATCTAGGTAGATGAAAAGGGAGAGAAAGAAGGACTATTAAAAGGACTACATGCCATCCACTTATAATCATCTGCCTGAAAAATCATTATTGTTATGGTCTTCTTTTTGTCGCTGTTCTAAATGTTAGTTACTTTTATTTTTAACCGCTTTACAACTGCGATGCAATAAATCACACAAGTTGAAGGTATTTAATTTGATAGGTTTTGACATATGTATATAATTTCACAAGCAACATAGGAAACTTATCCATCATCCCTAAAAAGCTGTAATCATCTTCTCAAGTAGAAAAGCCAGGTATGTGAGGTTAAGACACTCATTTTACTAAGATTCTAAAAGCGAATTTTTCTCCCTTCTCTGACAGGTTGGGCCCCTTCCTCTCCCACCACAGAATACAGAGTTCCTGTTTTAATAATAATTAAAAGAGCCAACCTTCATTGAGAGCATTTGGCAGCCTGAAACTGTGCTTATTTCTTTATTATTCCTCGGGACAATTCCGACAAGGTAGGTATTAACATCATTCCCATTTTAGAGGCACAGGAAGCAGATGTTAGGAGTTCAGACCCTTCAGAAGTTTGTCAGTAGGTGGCAGAGCCACTGTCAATCTCAAGGCTGTCTGCTTCAGGCTTGTACTCTCGTGAGTGTACTCTGCTGAGACTCTTGTAAACCTTTCCCAATACAAAAGATCTTGCCTGCCTGGCATACAGAGAAGGATATGGAAGACTGAGTTTATAATTATTGAATCTGGGTCATGGATAACACATGAACTCAGACTGGATCGTTTAGCTTTCAAAAGTTAGTATCAATTTACATTTCCTCCAAGAGTGCAAAAAGGTTCCTTTTTCTCCATATCCTTGCCAATACTTGTTATCTTTTTGTCTTTCTGATAACTGCCATCCTAGTAGATATGAGATGATGTCTCACTGTAGTTTTGATTTGCATTTTCCTGATAATTAATATGGACTGCTATGTTCATTGTTCATTATTCATTATTCACAATAGCCAAGTTATGGAAACGAGGAAACAACCTAAGTCTCTGTCAATGGATGAGTGGATAAAGAAAATATTATCTGTAATATAAAATATAATATTTATTTTCTTTATCCATATATATACATATATAAATATCACTCAGGTTAAAAACAAAAAGAAAATTCTGCCATTTGCAACAACACGGATGAACCTGGAGGACATCACGCTAAGGTGAAATAAGCCAGACACAGACAAATACTGTATGATCTCACTTATATGTGGAATCTAAAGCAGTCAAACTCATAGAAGCAGAGAGTAGAATGGTTTTTACTAGGGGCAGGGGATTGTTGATTATACCTCAATAAAACTAGAAAAAAAAAAAACAGGTTAGACTGTGACTTCTTTCTTTCTGCTTCTTATAAAAGAGTTTTGGGGGTCCTGAATGAGAATGGGGTAAATGTTCCTCTATCTGCTGCTTTCCCTACAATCTCACCTAGTTACTCTTCATTTCCTGAAGCTCAACCAAGGTTCTTTAACTGACAGAAGCAGCCCATCTTAGAAAGAAGAAAAAAAGGTGGGTGTCTTTCTCTTAAAATCCCACGGCGGGGAAAGAGGGCTCTGCTCTGATTGCTGCTGTATAAATGTCCTGTCAAGCTGTTTATACTCACAGTGCATTTTCTTGGCTTCCTTAGCTCTGTTAATTGCCCCCAGTTCAGGAACCTTTGAAGGGATGAAAGCCAGATTGCAGAAACACACCAGTGTTTATCACGAGTGACTTTCTAGGGGATCCCTGTAACAAAGGGGCAGGTCCTTTTCTTCAGAAGCCAAGGCTTTGCTGCTTCACGTCTGGGCCTGACTTTTAACTGGAGATTTCTGATTAGCAGGGGATGGCAAATTCCTACTCATGGGCTCTAGCCCAAAAACTTGTATGAAGTTGCAGCTCATGATGTGAAATGTCTGTGATGGGCAAATGGTTTTTTTGAACGTGTATTTCTGCATCACAATGTCACAACCTCCAAGCCCTTCCAGAAGATGTCTCAGCCATCCTCCGAATACTAATTCCATTCCTACTCCTTCATTCCAGCAATGTTCAGAAATGCTGAGGCACTTCCTTGTTCAGGTGCTGCATCTATAAATACTCAAGGAGAGTTTAAGAGTATATATTTGCAAAGTACTGTGTCAGAGAAAACCTTCTGTCATAAAAAATTACTATATGTGCAAGAATAACCGGACTGTAAGAAAAAATGTGAAGAGCTCTTAAGAGAGACTCTATGTTGGAGGTAGAGAAGGCACCCAACTGGGGAACATCAGGGGAGATGTGTTAATTAAGCATGTCTCAGATATTACATTATTTCATCTTCACAGGAATCCCATTAGGTAAGAAAATTGAGGCTTAGAGATACGAAGTAACTTTATCGGGATTACATGGCGAGCAAGCAGTGGCGGAGGAATTTAAACTGGGAAGGCCTGGCTTTTAATCCCAATGCTGTACTGCAGAAGTGGCATTGGAGCTGGCCCTTGAAAGGTGGATGGGATTATGAGTGGTGGGGTTAGGAGAGGGCATTCTCAGTTTGGCGAACAGGAGGAAAGTAGTAAAAGAAATGCAGTAAGAAAATCATTAAAAGTCCCCAGGGAATGAATTCATTCATTTATTCACTCAACAAATATTCATTGAACATCTGCTATCTACCAAGCACTATTCAGGCTCATAGGATCCATCAAAGTACAGACAAAAATCCCTGCCCTTATGGGCTTATATTCTAGCATGAGAAGACAATAAAAGTAAAGCACAGTATGTTCAAAGTTATAGAGACAGAGAAATACATTCTGGTGAGGAAGGATTGGGAGGGAGTGCAGGATAGGATGGAGTCAGGCAATCATTTAAAATAAGGCCCATCACTCACTGCTCCCTCTAAGTCTTCTTTCTTTCATCCATTTTTTGATCCCTCTATTACAATGGACTCGGAAATCATGCAATTCTTGAGGTAGCGTCTTAAGACAAATTCTTTCTGCTGCATTGACAGTCACAAGCTGCTGGAATGGCCTTCGCACCAGCCTGAGAGGCGCTGTAAGCTCAAAAGGTTGTCATCTGGGCACAGGGCTGAGCGTGGTTGCTGATGTTTCCTGCTCATCAGGCCAAACAGGGCTTGCTGTCTTCCTGTTTACCACATCCCACTTTGCCTCCTTCCACATGAGAGGGTCAGCTACTAGGACAAGGTTGGGTACAAGCCCTCCATGGGCTGTACAGCCAATAGCTTCACTGCAAAATGACCCTTTGGCTCAGAGGAGGCATTAAAGGAATGCTGTGTAACTCAGGAAGGGAAGTACAGAATTCCACTAAAGAAATACAACCCATCCCCAGCACCCTGGCCTGGATTCTGTGGTAAACAATTCAGACAGAGGGGAGCACGTTGAGGGGATGTGTGGAGAGAGATGCTGTCTCAGAACAGAGACTCTGCCCCTGAGAATGCCATCAGGGAACTCAAAATGAATCAAAGCAAAGCCACTCCAGCGTAGGGTGTGGGGGTGAACTCATGGTGCAGGGACTCTTGCTCACAACTTAGTAACAGGAGGCAGAGTAACTTGTTTTTGGTTTAACAAACAGCATGTGAGTGCACAGGGGGTCAAGGCAAGAGGGGATGACTTTAATCCTTTGTCACCTAGTGAGTGTATTACCACATTAGCATATCACCCCACACACTAAAACACCTCCTTCTTCTGATCTCCAATAAAGTAACAAAGCAAATCACAGGCATATGTCAATACAGTGTCCTCCCTTGCACAGTTCCTTCCCAGTAGACCCTGTTGACCCTGCGTCAATGTTTTCCAGCAAGACTTTATTATTTTCTCAGGGGAGGATACGTAGGAGAGTACAGGAGAATGTGATGAACTGATTGAGACTATGTTAAGGTTAGGTGTTGAAAACTCACGCAAAACTGAAGGCCTTTTTTAGTCAGATATTGTTTAATTTCAAAGACCCGAAGACCACTCAAACTGGTTTAAATTTGAAGAAAAAAAAAAGGCGAGGGGAGGTGAGGACATAATTTTGGAATGGTCCAGAGTCATCTCAGATGCTGGAGGCAGGGGTAAAGCCAGCCTTCAGCGGGACCTGCACCAGGAAGCTGTAAGCTGAGCCCACTCTGCAGGCCTCTCTCTGCACATCTGCCTCTTCCTTCTCTCTCTGCAAGCTGGCTTTCTCACTTTCCCATGCACTTGCAGATCCAGTCCTAGCGTCATATAATGTCCAGTTCTCAAGAGTCATGGACCAGCCTCTCTGGATACCAATTCTAAATGCTCGTGGGACAGATTTGGCCCACCTTAAGTTAGCTGTTCTTCCTTTCTTTAATTAGATGAAGCCAGGGAAGACCAGAGTTATTTATTACAAAAATGGCCGCAGAAATCCCCATAACATTGTAGCAGAAGCAGAAGCAGCATGAGAAGGGATCTCCATGGTGTCAGGTCCAGCCTCTAAAATGGCTCCCAATGTTCCTCTCCTCCTGGTATTTACAGCCTTGTGGAATCACCTCCCCTTCCTTCTACAAATAGTACACGGCAGAAGTGAGGGGATGTGACTTCTGAGATTGGGATACAAAAGGACTAACTTCCATCTTGCTGGCTGTCTCTCACTCTCTTGCTTACTCTGAGGAAAGCCAGCTCCCATGTTGTGAGCTGCCCTATAGAGAGATTCACATAGCAAGGAACTGAGGTCTTGGGTCAACAGCCAACTGGGACCTGAGGAATGCCAACAACCACATGAATGAGTTTGAATGTGGATATTACTCAGTCGAACTCTGAGATACAGCAGCCCTGGCCAACACCTTGATTGCAGCTGTGCAAGAGACCTTGGATCAGGGGACTCAGTAAAGTCATGACCAGATTCCTGACCCTGAGAAACTGTGAAGTCATAAATGTTATTTGAGCTACCACATTTTGGGATGAGCTATTGTAGAAAAACAGAAAACTAATATAGGATACCAGGCGTCTTGCATCTTGTTTCTTTGCCAACCCTGGTCGTCATCCTCATCCACATTGTCCGAGATGACTCGCCAACAATGGAAGGGCATGTCTCTGACTTTTCAGGGTACAGTTCAGAAGTTGCATGCATTACTTCTACTCACATTCCATTGGCTAGAACTTGATTGTGTGGCCATCTTTAGCTACCAAGGAGGTTGGAAGGGCGGCCTCATGCTCAAGTGAAAATCAGGAATTCTATTACAATGGAACAACAGGGGAATGAGTACTGGGGGATAATGATCAGTCTCTGACACAACACGAATGCCACAAATATTTGTTTGCTTTGTGTGTGTGATGAAATTATAGCCACATCTCTGTGGTCTATAAAGGCTGGGATACCCAGAGCACTGTGAAGAATCCAAGAAGGTAAGAGATGTAGGCTATCTGCATAGACCTAGCATAGAGTCTGTATAGCAGGTGGCAAATGCATGTGTGCTGGGGGAATTCATGAACCAGAAACCTGGGCCCTGCCTGTTATTTCTTCAGGGTCACATGGCTAGTTAGCAGCAGAGCCATTATCAACCCCAGGGCTTCTGCCCCCTAGCCCAGAGCCCCCTCTGCTCCTAAAGGGCAACTTTAAAGTATTTATTTTGGGTAGGACTAAATGTGCGGCATGAAAATGAGGAGAGAATGACACATAGCAAAAGGCCTCATGACAACCGCTTGTAGTCTGGGCATTATTTTTCCTGCCAGACCAAAATAGTTTGGTTTCTAGCACCTAGTGAATATTATGCCAGCTCTTTACATCACCATGAGCTCATCCAGTGCATTCAAAATATTTTAATTCAATGATTCCAAGTGAGAAGAGAAAGAGTTTGCTTCTGCTGTAATTTCCACGTAAGGGATGGTCCTTTGAATTTAGTTTTAAAAAAAGTTGGGATTTTCCTCTTAAAGTCATCATGCTAATGAAGCCTTTTCTCTTGGAAGATTGTCTCCACGGCAAAATAGAATACTGCACAGAAAAAGCACCCAATAAATGTTTGTTAAATGAAATTACAGGCTCAATTTCTTTTTAGTAATTACTGAAGCATAGAAGAGACTTCTGTCCCCCTGCCCACTCCTTGTACTCATTCTCTCACTTTTCATTTACTAACAGAACCCCTGGCTTTCCCAGGGCACACTGGGGGCCAGCAACAGACCATATCATCCAGCCTTAGTTGTGGCCTTGTTACTATTTTGAGGCCAGAGGAATGTGAAAGGAAGTGATACATGCAGCATCTGGGGCTTGCCTAGTCACCAAAAAATGGTGGAGTAGCTTGGGAGCAGCATTCTTAGACCTAGAAATGAAAGCCCTGTGTTGAGGAGGGTAGAAATTCCAAGCCTGGGTACATGAATGAGCTCATGGATTAGAACCATCAAGACCATGTGCTTCACTTTGGACTTTACATAAAAGAGAAATTAACTTCCATTTTATTTAAGGCTTTGTACTTGGGGTGGCTTAGTTTCTACCTTAAATAATAGATAAGGTTTAATTTTATTAGGAAGTTTGAAACAATCTTTAATCAATAGATTTTCCTTTCTTCTAGATCGTGTGTGCAATCAAAAATGTTTAAAATGTATCAAGTATTTTAAGAGTTGGCTGATTATATTTCATAAGTTAAAAATGTAAGAAATTCCACTGAGGTGATAGAAATGCTTATTACTTGAAAAGACCACCCATATATCATGACAGTTCCAAGGACATTGTGAGCTCTTACAAAATGTCCACTAAGAAAAATGAAATAATTGATTTCCTGTAAGAAAATGGACGCTCAACCCTGCATTGACCGTACTGAATTTTCATCCTGGATACCTATTTCAAAATACCATCCTCTCCCTGCCATTTTCTGTGTATTTTTCATGTACTGACTTTAATAACAAACCCTTGACAGATGGCCATGCTCTCTCTCCAAGGACCCAAGAATTTTCCTTGGCATTTGCTTCATCCTTTGCAGACCTGATTATAATACTGCATTATTTTTGAATTATATAGCACTACTCTGCCTTTGTTTGGATATCCTCATGCTTCTGAACTTATATGCAAAGACAGTTGTGTGTGTGTGTGCGTGCGCGCGTGTGATATGTGCATATGTATAATCGAATGAATTGAACATCAAATTCTAGCTAGAAAACAACTTTTCGTGTCACCATATATCATCAGACACTCTGAGAACTTGAATTGTTCTTTGCTGCTCATTGGGTAAAATCTCAGGCAGATCCCATAGCTTTTTGGGTCACTTTCAGATATTAACACTCCGAACTCTCATCCAATGAGAACTTTTTCTCTTCCTCCGTCTCTGACTTGCCTCAGGCCAGGGGCCTACAGTGGGCGATGATACAGTCATTTTCTTCTCCCTTCCTCATTATACCTCTTCTTCCTCTCCTAGGTGTTGTTTTGTGCTCAAAGGTCAGGATGGGATATGGGGAGTGAAAAGTTGGATGAATCAGAGGACAAGGGCAAAGTCATCATGGCAGTTTAGCATCGGGGTCCTCTGTGTGCTACATGCCCGAAAGCTTGCTCTTCCTCTGGGTTCCTTGGAATTCTCAACACTGAATATTTCACATTTGAGGTTCCTTAGAGGTAATGCCCCCTTTGACTGGCTGCAATTGCCCCCTGCTCCAATCTCTGGCTTCCGATCCATTCTCTGTTGGGGTCACTCCACCTTTCCAGGAGGTCTTCTCTTGCAAGATCCCTTTGAAGTTGACCCATCACCAGCTTTCTTAGTGGGTCCACATTTGGCTCAGGAAAGAGGCATGCATCCTTGCCCTCCCCATCTCAAACTTAGCAAGCAGCAGCCTTCCTCAGGCAAGCTGCTACTCCACTCCATACTAGCGCTTAGACATTTTGGGTGGAAATATCAGTCTTCCCAAAGTCCAGGGAACATATGTCAATTTTCCTAGTAGATTGCTTTAAGTGCCTCACAGTGGAATCCACATCAGCCTTTTCAGTTCATGCCAAACAAGAGATGGACCTGGCTCACGTGCTCTATTCACAAAGTCCTGCTGAGGGCTGGACCTGTGGTTCATTTCTGACCTGACTCCTCACTGCAGGAGTCCCCATAACTCTGCCAGGCCTACCAGGCCCATTTTCCTAAAGTTCTTCTTTCTGGTGGTGTGGTCAGATAGGATATTAGCAGCAGTCTTGTGCCCAGCTAATGGAGCCAAGGTCAGGGAGAGGCTTTGTAGCTGCTGCTGGACCAGGCCAGTGTGTTAGCACAACCACCAACAAACAAGCAGTGTGCCAGGCCCTAGGAGTTCTGTGTGGCAGAGCCAGGTTTACACAGAACTGTGGCTCCAGCCCCTGGGGTGATAGAGAGCTCGGTGAGGAGGCCCCACTAAGCCATGGGGCTTTTTCTGATTTATGGTCCACCAGACTCTCACCAAACTGAACACACATAATAAATGCTTATTAATTTAGCCACCACTTATTGGTTAAATAAATTTGGACAAGTTTGTGGGGTTTTTTTTAACCTTATAGTCTTGGTTATTCCATCTATTGATAATAACACCTTCTCTAGGTTGTGGATAAGGGACAACCAGGTGAATTTCTGTGGTTCCTTTCAGGTCTGGTTTCTGTTCATAGCTGAGGTAGGGAAGGCTCGAGGCACATTTTCTCTGCAGCCAAACTCCATTTCAGGTTGCATGTGAGAGGAGGCAGAGTTGGGGTTAAGGGCCCAGGCTCTAGAGCCAGATCATCTGAGTTCTGGTGCCATCAGTTACTAGCTGTACAATCCGGAACAAACAAGATGTGCATTAACCGATATATATTTCCATTTCCTCTACTGTTCAGTTAGGATAATAATCTGTAAAGTGTTCAGAACAGGGCCAGGCACACAACAAGTTCTCCATAAATATCAGCTGTCATTACAAAGCAGGAGATGGTTGCAAACTTCAGTCGCGCCTTATTATCCATTGTGTCACAGGGTACTG
>NW_011888858.1:4421256-4441409 GCF_000151845.1 Pteropus vampyrus
CTAGGTGTTGTTTTGTGCTCAAAGGTCAGGATGGGATATGGGGAGTGAAAAGTTGGATGAATCAGAGGACAAGGGCAAAGTCATCATGGCAGTTTAGCATCGGGGTCCTCTGTGTGCTACATGCCCGAAAGCTTGCTCTTCCTCTGGGTTCCTTGGAATTCTCAACACTGAAGATTTCACATTTGAGGTTCCTTAGAGGTAATGCCCCCTTTGACTGGCTGCAATTGCCCCCTGCTCCAATCTCTGGCTTCCGATCCATTCTCTGTTGGGGTCACTCCACCTTTCCAGGAGGCCTTCTCTTGCAAGATCCCTTTGAAGTTGACCCATCACCAGCTTTCTTAGTGGGTCCACATTTGGCTCAGGAAAGAGGCATGCATCCTTGCCCTCCCCATCTCAAACTTAGCAAGCAGCAGCCTTCCTCAGGCAAGCTGCTACTCCACTCCATACTAGCGCTTAGACATTTTGGGTGGAAATATCAGTCTTCCCAAAGTCCAGGGAACATATGTCAATTTTCCTAGTAGATTGCTTTAAGTGCCTCACAGTGGAATCCACATCAGCCTTTTCAGTTCATGCCAAACAAGAGATGGACCTGGCTCACGTGCTCTATTCACAAAGTCCTGCTGAGGGCTGGACCTGTGGTTCATTTCTGACCTGACTCCTCACTGCAGGAGTCCCCATAACTCTGCCAGGCCTACCAGGCCCATTTTCCTAAAGTTCTTCTTTCTGGTGGTGTGGTCAGATAGGATATTAGCAGCAGTCTTGTGCCCAGCTAATGGAGCCAAGGTCAGGGAGAGGCTTTGTAGCTGCTGCTGGACCAGGCCAGTGTGTTAGCACAACCACCAACAAACAAGCAGTGTGCCAGGCCCTAGGAGTTCTGTGTGGCAGAGCCAGGTTTACACAGAACTGTGGCTCCAGCCCCTGGGGTGATAGAGAGCTCGGTGAGGAGGCCCCACTAAGCCATGGGGCTTTTTCTGATTTATGGTCCACCAGACTCTCACCAAACTGAACACACATAATAAATGCTTATTAATTTAGCCACCACTTATTGGTTAAATAAATTTGGACAAGTTTGTGGGGTTTTTTTTAACCTTATAGTCTTGGTTATTCCATCTATTGATAATAACACCTTCTCTAGGTTGTGGATAAGGGACAACCAGGTGAATTTCTGTGGTTCCTTTCAGGTCTGGTTTCTGTTCATAGCTGAGGTAGGGAAGGCTCGAGGCACATTTTCTCTGCAGCCAAACTCCATTTCAGGTTGCATGTGAGAGGAGGCAGAGTTGGGGTTAAGGGCCCAGGCTCTAGAGCCAGATCATCTGAGTTCTGGTGCCATCAGTTACTAGCTGTACAATCCGGAACAAACAAGATGTGCATTAACCGATATATATTTCCATTTCCTCTACTGTTCAGTTAGGATAATAATCTGTAAAGTGTTCAGAACAGGGCCAGGCACACAACAAGTTCTCCATAAATATCAGCTGTCATTACAAAGCAGGAGATGGTTGCAAACTTCAGTCGCGCCTTATTATCCATTGTGTCACAGGGTACTGCGGATCCTGCATAGGCTTAGCTGGTCAAAGATACCAAGAGCCCAGCATAGTTGCTGTGTGTAGTACATGTTAAACTGTTACTGATGATGACTATGAACATCCTATACCCCAATTATGTCCTATAAAGACCTGAAAGCATAGTTTTAGGGATCCCCAATTGTCTTAGCTCAGGCTGCTGTAACAAAATACCAAAACTGTGTGGCTTAGAAAGGTCATCATACATATAAAAGCATGTAACACAATACCTGGCAAATAGAAATGCTGAATTAATGTTGGTTATTAACACTGTGATAGTCCTTAAAATGCTTACTATTGAAAATTAGCCCTGTGGTGGTTTCAGGCAACGAATGTCCATTACTTAGACTAGTGGTACATCCAAATCACCTGGGAGGCTTGTTAAACACTACTGGTTCCTGCCATTAGGGTATCTGATTTAGTAGATCTGGGGTAGGACCTGGGATTTGCATTTCTAATAGGTGGTGAGGTCCTGATGCTACTGGTCTGGGGACCACACCTTGAGAACCACTGGCTGAGACTCTATCCACCCTTTGCAGAATGAGTCCTTTCTGATTTCTTTCAAGGGAAATCAGCACACACTTTCACCTTGGTCCTAAGAATTATGCAGTTTTTCGAAGACGATAAAGCTCAGCCTTCAGAGCTCTGCATCAATAGCAGAAGCTCTAACATTATAGAAAACAAAGTGCCAAACCCTAGACTTTGGGAAGGAGAGATGAGACCTTCACTCTACTCTTCCTCCTGCTGACAGCCATGTTCCTAGGCAGGAAAATTTGTCTAGTTTTGCCTGGACTTCAAAGGAAGGTCTGCTTGCCAAATATCTGCATGTGCTGAGCAGTCAGTGTGTCAGGAGTCTCTGGACTTGCTGTGGCATCAGTGCAATTGTCCTGCCTTGGTGGAGTCTGACACTGGTGCTTCTATGCTGCCCTGAGTCTTTGGCAGAACCCTACCTCTAGCAGCAGAAAAGACACTGTGCTCCTCTTATGCAACCTTTGCAGGACAGCTGTGATCGCTCAAATCCACGAGCAAGTCTGAATTGCATTTGAAGCACTTCAGGGGGCTCACAGACAAATATTTTTGGAATGGTAGTGGGGAAAGGCCCACATGGAGGGGTGCTGGGGTTGAAGCATGGTTCCCAGTCTCTGCTCTGCCCGCACTTGTCATTTGGCCCTGGGAGAGAACTGGGCAGGAGAAAGTGGCTGATTTCTTCATGGAGCTGGTCTTTTCCCAGTTGAATCAGTCTGCCTGCTGGGTCCTCACCATAAGTGTTTGTCAAATACATGCCTGTGGGGTTGTCTTCCCATTCCACTCAGGACTGGGCCCTTCTCTGGTGCTTCCTTTAATGACTGTGTAGACATCAGCTATCTGGACTACCATTCGGGTGGCTTCCTGGGTGTGAGACAGGTGCAGTCACCACGGGCCCCACACTCAGAAGGGTCCACACCTAGTTTAATGTTCTGTGGTCACTATCTTGAAATACTAAGTAATTTTTTAATAGACACTGAAGTTGAATTTTGCCCTGAGCCTTGCAAATTATGTAGCTGGTCCTGGATAGCAGTCACAGTGGGGAAGTAAGAACAGAGGCATCCGGAAGGAAGTGGATCTTGATTACGGCTACTACATCAAGTGAGCTTTCAGCTCTGTTCTCCTGAAAGGGTGTGCTGAAATTCACTAACTCCAATCAATCCACTCAACTCCTGACTTCTGGGAAACTTCTTTGATGAAGTTTTATTGAGTGTAAAGCTTAGGATTGTAGGTAGAATCAGGGAAATTTTTTTTTTCTTTTAAGGATTCCGGTTTTCAACTAGCATGGCCTAGGAGGAATCTGGTCAGTCTGGATCAAGACACTTATATGAAATTTCTAATGAGGCCTGGGTATGGTCCTGCAGGGAGAGCACAGCTTTTCTAGAGCACCAGCTCTAAATTAGACCTCTCGCAATCTCCATCCAGCACTTCGCATATGGTAAGTGACCTCGATATTTGTTGTTGACGGTAATGGTTTTGACAATAAACACAGGTTCCATCTTTATCTCCGTTGGATTCCTATGGAGCTAGGGCCACCTAACACCCAGAAAGACCCCTCCTAGTGAAATTGCAACCACTTACTCTCCATGCTGCTTTCTTTAATATGGGCAGGGAGTCAATCCCAAACAAACCAAATCAATCCCCAAAGATATTTATAATTCCTAACTGTATTGGTTAGCTGCTGTTACTACAATAATGCTATTTAACAAATTACCCCCAAACTCAGGGATTTAAAGCAACAATCACTTTTTCTTTTGAATCTGTCAGTGAGCTTGGTTGATCTAGGTTTGGTTTGTCTGGGAGGCTCTTTTTCAAAGTATGAGTCCACCTGGACTAATCTGGGACTCAACTCCAAAGGTGTTCACTTTGGGCCCAGAACAAAAGGTGGCAACTACTTAGGGGAAGTTCCTTTCACAACTTTGGCAGAAGTGCAAGAGGGCAAGTGGAGGTACCGAAGATCTTTTCAGGTTCAGATTGAGAACTGCATACGGTTCCATTTGTCCAGATCCCATTGGCCAAAGCAAGGTACATAGCCAAACTCAAAGTCAAGAGGCAGGGACATATTCTCTGCCAATATGAGATCAAGGCAAGGATGTGACTCTAGAGGTGAAGAACTGGAGCCAATAATTCAATTTACCACATTAACCCTGTTATCCAAAATAACTTGCTCTGGACCCTAGTCATATTATGTGACCATTGTTTCTTGTGTATGTAGCATCAACAAGATATCAACTAAACAAATATCAAATAGAATCAAACGGAAACATACACTCTATAGTCAAAAATTCTCAGATTTTACCACATAGGTCAGTTCATAAAAAGTTTCCTAGAGAGTATATAAAAATGTAGATATCCTATTACCAGATGGCATGACAAGGAGGTCTCAGTCCTAGATATCTGCATTTTTATAAGCTCCTGATATAAAACAGTATCCATGTTTGAGATAAACTGTCTAGACTAGACTTAAGGACAAAACTTTATTAGTTACTGAGGCACTTCTAAAAGCAAAATAGATTGACTTAAAAATGGACACAACTATTAAATACATCTGTGTATTCTAAACGAGGCCTAATCGCATTACTTAAAATTGTTCTCTCTATTTACATCTGCCATGACAGTTACATTTTCTCTCTCCCGACTCCAGCTAGTAACATTTTCAGTGACTTCTTCCCAGGTCTTACATAGAAGGATCTCGCTGAAATTTCTTTTTTCCGTTTGGCTATGATAAAAGGACAGAAGCCTAACTTTGGACAGCAGGAAATAATGCATCACTTTGAACATGTTATCTTTTTATTATAAATATGATGATATGGCTAGGTGGGATGATTTCAAAGAGACAGGATGTTACCTTAAACATTTACAAAGCTGTGGTTAAAACAGTCTTATTAAACTACCTTTTCAACCCATAGAGCTTACATAAATATTTGGCTGCTGGTGACAGGCCTAATAAATCTGTTTAGAGTGTTGTAGCAATATTTACTTGCGAAGTAAAGGCATAAGCCCACTTTGGCCAATAATCTTAAGAAGGAGAGATGCTACTTTTTAGCACCTTGCATAAATATTTGTAAGACCTATAAATCCCAGATAACCCTGCCTCTTCTCTAAAACTATTTACCGCTTCCTACCATGTTCCACCCAAATGTGCCTTTTAAATGTCTCTTGGCTCAGTTGGTAAAGCTTGACATTTACTTGAGAGGTATTGGAAATTATCAATTGATTCTGAGCTAAAATAGATAACTTCTTAGATTTCCTAATGGCCCAAAGTTCTGCAAGGTACTTTCAGGCTGGGTGAAGAGCAGAACTTCTTTTTCCTCTAAAGCTTGTGGATCAGAACATGAATATTTGGGGACTAAATCTCATTATGTCTGGCCAGGAACTAAAGGATGCACTCCTTATTTGACTTGCCATATTATAGGGATTGTAGAAAGTGCTTGAAACAAACAAACAAAAAATTAAAAGAATGGTGACTCTTCAGGGCATCGTTTTCCCTGAAGAAACTAAGATGGTAACCTAAGTGTTTTGAGCAAGGCTGTCATGCAAACTGAAAAGGGTTTTGGTCTTTATAAAATAGAACGAAATGCCATCTGACTTCTCTCTGGCTCTCTTCAAGAGATGATTCTCCAAGGGGAAAGACACCAATAGTGGCAAACATTTCTTTATGAAGGTCAAATAACAAAATAACCTCTTGATTGCCCTATACATCCTGGTACTACTTTTTTTTATGGTTAAGATTTTCAAAAGTTTTTAAGAGGTATTTCCTGTTGACTACATGGTGAGCAGTAGGCTATAGAAAATTCATCTCAATAAAAAATACCAAAGAATTTCAAAGTACTTGCACTTGAATATTATATACCATATCAGGTTTAATTTCCAGCGAGTGTTAACTAAGCAAGTGGTCACAATTTACAAGAAAAAAAGAGTAGTTGCTTTATAAAAATAGTATTTCAAGGCATCATGTAAAAATTGCTTTTTTTCCAGACTTATACTGGGGCCTCCTGGTCTGAACATTTTTGAGGAAGGAGAACAAAAAACCTTAGCTTTGGAATTTACATTATCTAGGGGTGGAAGAAAAGACTACAAGGAAGACTTTGATGTTCTGAGGAGGACAGGAGATAATTTGGTACTTATCCCTTTTTCGTATGTGAATTTATACCAGATGGTCATTTAAAATAGACTCCATTCTAAACCATTTTGCATTAAGAGAGTCCACACAGAAAGCCCTCATTTCCTCTCTGGTAGTAGCTGGTATGAGATCAGCCTCCTAGGGGGTGGCAAGTCAGCTGTGCTTCCTTCTGCTGACAGCCTGCAGGAACTTGCGTATTGATGCACTGTCACCTGCTAATGCCAGCCTGCAAAAGTAACTCTAGTGAGAGGAGTCCTCACCAGTGACTGCCATGTGGGTCACAACATGTTCTCCTGTCTCTGGAAATAGTGGATAATAACAATACTTTCTTGATGGGTTTTATTTTTTTTTCTGGGAGACGTGAGAAAGGCTTAATCGAATATTCTAGCAATAGATTAGCCAGGATGGGCAAAGTGCTGTAACAAGCATCCCCAGATATGGCACTAGACTCTGGGGACACAGAATAAACAGAACAAACTCTCTTCCCTCACAGACCTTTCATTTGAGTGTAGCTTTCAGGGTTACAATGAGTGTCTAAAATGAGTAACCCTTTCCATCAAATATTGGCTCTACACTTTTTCCACATTCATAAAGAATGGACCTAGATAAATTGGTGCTGTTTACATGTAGGAATAAAGGGAACAAGAAGCAAAGAACTCAAGTAGCTTGTTTTTCGTACCAACTGGAAGAAATACCTCCCAATTCCTCTCACCTAATCCTCTTTCAAACACCACAGCCTTGCCTGTGGGTTTCAAACCTGGCTTCATATTAAAATCACTGAGGAACTTTAAAAAATACTGGAGCATTTGAATTAGTTGGTCTGGGAGTGGGTGCGGGGAATGAGATGGACTTCTTTTTTATTTTTATTTTTTTTGTTTTTTTTTTAACTTTCCAGGCGAGTCTGATGGGCAGCTATGATTGATAATAATGGAATTAACATCTTTCTTGAGTTGGTGGTAGTAGAGAAGCCACTTTTTATTACAGTGGATGAAAAGCATTAAGCTAAAGTGTGTCCAGATGTTAGGGAGCCGGAAACATCATTTTGAACATTTCGTACTATGGGATTCTCTCTCTATGCACAAACCAGCACTGAGTATCTTCTATGTGCCACATATGTGATGAAAGGTAATGGAGAATCAAAATAAATAAACTACAATCTCATCCCTGAAGTCTAAGTGCTCACAGTATACTTGGAAGAAGTAATATAAACAGACCTACGATTACTGTCTAAGGAGAGAGGTAAAACGTGAGGACAAAAATATTTTATCTTATTTGTTCACTGATGTGTCCATAGTACTTAGACTGTGCTTGACACAAAATGATGCTCAATAAATATATATTTAAATTTTTAAAAATTTTTCAATTATATTTGGCACACAACATTATATTAGTTCCAGGTGTACAACCTAGTGATTAGACATTTATATAATTTACGAAGCGATCACCCCAATAAACATAGTACCCATCTGAAATCATACATAGTTATTACAATATCATCAACAATATTCCTTGTGCTATACTTTACATCCCCATGACTGTTTTGTAACTACCAGTTTGTACTTCTTAATCTCTTCTCCTTTTCCATCCATTCCCCAAACCCCTCCCATCTGGCAACCAGTAGTGTTTTGGATTTCTTTGGATAAATACCCAGAAGTGGGAATACTGGGTCCTTCTTTGTTTTCTGTTATAGCCTTTGTTTTAAAGTATATTTTGTCTGGTATAAGTATTACTACCTCAGCTTTTTGTTATTGTTTTCTTTTTCATTTTCATGAAATATCTTTTTCTATTTCTTTACTTTCAGTCTCTCCGTGTCTTTCAGTCTAAAGGGAGTCTCTTATAGGCAGCGTATGTAAGGGTCTTGTTTTCTTATCCATTCAGCCACCCTCTCTTTGATTGGAGCATTTAATCCATTTACACTTAAACTATTTGTTGATAGAAATGTTTAAATGTTATTGCCATTTTATTATTCCTATTTTTTATCTTCTTCTTCTTCTTTTTTTTTTTTTTCTAATTCTTAAAGAAGTCCCTCTACCATTTCTTGTAATACTGGTTTGATGCTAATGAACTCCTTTAGCTTTTTCTTCTCTGGGAAGCTCTTTATCTGTCCTTTGATCCTAAATAATAGCTTTACTGGGTAAGGTGATATTGGTTGTAGGTCCTTGCTTTTCAGCACTTTTAATATGTCATGCCAAACCCTTCTGACATGCATAGTTTCTGTAGAGAAATCAGTTGACAGTCTTATAGGAGTTCCCTTTTAGGTAACTAACTGCTTTTCTCTTGCTGCTTTTAAAATTTACTCTTTGTCTTTAACCTTTGGCATTTTAATTATGATGTATTTTAGTGTGGTTTAATCTTGTTTGGGCTAATCTTGTTGGGGACTCTCTGAGCTTCCTGGAGTTGTATGTCTATTTCCTTCACCAAGTTAGGAAAGTTTTCCATCATTGTTTCTTCAAATAGATTTTCAATTTCTTGTTCTCCCTCTTCTACTTTGGTACCCCTATGATGGGAATGTTGGTATGCTTAATGTTGTCCCAAAGGACCCTTAAACTAACTCATTTTTTTAGATTCTTTTTTTATGTCACTCTTCTGATTGGGTATTTTCGGCTACCTTATCTTCTAAATCACTGATTCGATCCTTTGTTTCATTTAATCTACTGTTGATTCCTTCTAACGTATTCTTCATATCAGTTGTTATAGTCTTAATTTTGGACTGGTTCCTTTTTATGTTTTCTATCACCATTTTTATGTTCTCTATCTCTTTGTTAAAGTTCTTACTGAGTTAATCTGCTCTTCTCCTACATTATAACCAGTGTTTTGAACTCCACGTCTGGTAGATTGCTTGCTTTCATTTTGTTCAGTTCTTTTTGTGGAACTTTGCTCTGTTCTTTCAATTGGGACATGTTTCTTTTTTTGTCTCCTCATTTTGACTGCCTTTCTGTGTTTGTCTCTATGTCTTAGATAGGGCTGCTGGTCTTAGTAGAGTAGCTTTCTATAGTAAGTGTCCTGTGGGACCCAGTGGAGCAGTCTCCCTGGTCACCTGAACTGGATGTTCCAGGGGTGTTCTTTGTATAGGTTGTATATGCCCTCCTGTTTGTAGCTGAACCTTGATTGCTGTTTGCACATCAATGGGAGAGATTGACCCTCGGGCTGATTGGTTGTAAGTACTAGCCATGACTACAGTGGAGGAGCTGTTGTTCAGAGGCTGACCCTACTGAGCAGGATTTGCTTTAGCAGGGCTCTGCTGCTTTCCCAGTCTGCCCTTTGGGTGTGTCATCCTCGGATGCAGCCTCACATGATGGTTTTTCTAAGTCCAAAACTGGCCACTGGGCATGCCGGCCCAGAGCCTCCTGGGAGAGCCACCCTCACAGGCCAAGTTTAGCCACAGCTATTGTTCTGCCTGGGTCCACCAGGCATGAGCCACCAAACAATCCACAGATGACTCCTACTCACACTGGACTTGGAGGTGTCTTGAGAGGCCAAGCTGTGAACCGAGACCAGTTGCCACTAGTGCCAAGCTTGGAACTGCTTAGCAAGTGGTATGGGGCATGCCGAGGCCAGTTTGGATTTTGTGAACCTTTGAGAAATTTTAGGAAAGTCTGCAGCATGAGCTAATACAGGCCATTTGTATGGAAAAGCCACTGGAAGCAACTCAGATGGGCCCACAAATTAAGTGTTAGAGAGGTTGATGGAGATTCAGATATGGTGGCTTTCTGTGTCTGCATGCCAGAAGAGGGGAGGGCTCAATGAGAAATAGTGCTTCTGCCAGCACTTCTGTCTGGGAGAAAGCTGCTCCTCCAGGCCTCACCTGCAGACAAACAACTCAGTTTCCCCCTGTATGTCCCTGGCACCCTTCAAGCTGCTGTCACAATGCTGGAGCTCAGAGCAAGGGAGTCCGTCAGCAAGTAAGTTCAGAGTGACCCTTTTAAGAGGAATGCCTGGGACTTCAGCTACTCACTCTCTCTCTCTCTCTCAGCCGCAATCTCTGCTGGTTTTCACAGCCAGAAGTTATGGGGACTTCTCTTCCTAACACTGGGGAACCTGGTATGGAGCTGGGACCTCTTGCGTCTTAGGGGGGATCTCCATAACTGAGATATCCTTCCTAAGTTTTAACCACCAAACATGGGTGTGGGACCAACTTGTTCCAATTCTCCGCCCCTCCTACCAGTCTCATTGTGGCCCCTTCTGTATGTCCTTAGTTGTAGGACTTCTGTTCAACTAGACTTCAGGTGGTTTTTAATGATGGTTGTTCTGTAGTTTAGTTATAATTTTGATGTGGTCATGAGAGGAGGCTAGCACAGTGTTTACCACTTCGCCATCTTGACCATAAATCCCCCCAAATTTTGTTGAATTAATAAATTTGAACAGCTATAGATGATTTGACAAAGGATTGGTACTTTTATTAAATACATTGTAAACACATGCAAAAAACAGATCAAGAGTTAAAAATAGACAACTACATAAGGACTCACACAGCAATTAATTGAAATGTGAGTAAATAATTATATAGAGAAAAGTTTAATCTAATTAGTAATCAAATGAAAGTAAATTAAAATATAAGTAAGCTCCATCTTTCTTTAATTAAATTGAAGGTAATATAACTAACCAAGGGAAGGTGCAGTGATATGATCGTTCTTAAAGTCCATAAAATATTCATACCAATAAACCCACTTCTGAAAAGTTATCCTAGAAAAATGAACCAAAATATGAAATGCAATATTGTTAGCTCTTTAACAATGTTAGTTATGAAGAATCTCTCACAGTGTAGAAAAACACTTATGCTACTATCATACAAAACAAAAAAATGATATACAAAATTATATGTACACTTGTCTTAAAATAATTTTTGGATTGAGACAGGAATAAAGACTAAATTTTAAAAATATGATTGAAAAACATGTACATATTAAAGAGAGAAAGGAATTATGCAAAAATTGTGAAAGTTAGCATTATAATGATAGGCTTAAGATTTTTAAAACCTGTTTTCCAAGCAGTCTGTGATATTATTCTATTAATTCATTAGTTAAAAATTATTTTAAAGTTTTTGTTAAAAAATACAACAACACAAAGTGCTATGAAAAGACCAAGAAAGAAGTGATTAGCTCCTTCCAGGAGAACTGAGGGCCACTCACAAAAATTGATACTTAGCTGCTGTTCAAGAATGAATACATGAGTCAAAATAGAATAATGCTGGAGCAGACAAGTCTATTTCTGAGCTAAAAGGAATAAAACAATTTTCTCACTTCTAATTGAGTTTGGGGCCTATGAACTTCCATATGATGTTTCTGGGACCCAGGATCCTTTCATATTATTGCTCCACAGTCCTATGGGGCCTTGAAGTCTTCCACCTCCAGCCATCAGATGATGAATGGAGAGACAGAGCATGGAGAATCCCACAGGACATTTTAGAAGCCGGATCAGGAAGTGACACACATCATACTCACCCAGATAGCATTGGCCAGAATTAGGCATATGATCCCACTTAGAAACAATGAGACTGGGAAATGCAGTCTTTCAGTGTGTCCAGAAGGAAATTGAAATAGTTTGGTATGCACAATGTATTGTCTTTGCTATAATGGATTATATAGTAGAGGGAGAAGAAATAGGTGTTACAGGTGAAGAGACTAACATATTGGGGGTATTGAACATTCTAATTTGGCTCAAGTTGAAGCCTGAAAGAACCTGGCATCCTTGAGGCATGCAGAATTTGAGGATAGCTGCGGTATAGGGAGAGTCTGGCAAGAGATATAAATGGAGAATGGAAAGATGACAAATTAATCAAAAAGAAGTGTGAAGCCAGATCGTGAAGTTCCTTCCATCTTTTGTCCCTTGCACGTGGTTTTCAACTCTGGTCTTTACAATGTAGAGCCAAGAAAAGTATTTAAGAATCATTATATTTACATATCAGAAAAGAAAGTCTGGCTACAACATGGAGTATAGATGGGAAAGGGAGAGGCTAGAAAATGGAGATTCATTAGGAATTTACATATCTAAGAGCATCGTTGGCCTCCTTAATTTATGGAGACCATTCAGATTTTCTATTATATGGTCAAAGAATACAAAATGCACACAAAATATTAGTTGTGTGCCCTTAAATATTTTGAGCACATAAGGTTTCTTGTACATAAAAAGCTTTAAATTAATGGGAAGAGACGATAGATGAAAAAGAATGAAGAATAAAGTTAGTATAACTTCCAGAGCTCACCCATGTCTTCAGTCAAACATGCAAGACAAGAACTTTACAGACTAAATAATCATCCTTAACTGAAACTATATCATACATGATGTATCTAATACATTTCTAGACACAGAAAGCATTCAGATGCTAGATGGCCAAAAATACTGACAATATTCAATACAATTATTATCACTTAATACATTATGTTTGTTAAAGTAAAAATGTCCTTAGGAGGATGTATTAGTTTTCTGTGGTTGCTATAATAAATTACCTCAAAATAGGTGGCTTAAAACAGCAGAAATTTATTCTTTTATCATTCTGGAGGCCATAAGCTTGAAATCAAAGAGGCTATACTTCTTCTAGAGGCTATGGGGAAGAAGTCATTCTTTGCCTCTTCCAGCTTTTGGTGGCTATTGGTTTCACTTGACTGTGGTGGCATCACTCTAATCTCTTCCTTTGTGGTCACATTGCCTCCTCCTCTTCTGTCTGTCTTCTCCTCTGTGGTCACTTGTCACTGAATTAAGACCCATCCAGATAATCCAGGATGATCTCCTCATCTTAAGATACTTAATTATACCTGCAAGATCCTTTTCCCAAATAAGGCAGCACTCACAGGTTCTGGAGATTAGGATATAAACATATATTTTGGGGACCATCATTCAACCCAGTACAGAGGGAATTCATTCATTTAGACATAGGTTCACTAACTCCTCCATGTGAACTGGTACATCAGGTCATTTCCACTCTTCGTTGGTGCTGCATGGGGAGTGACATTGTGACCCCACCGTACTGAGGAAGCTAAGGGAGGAGGGAGAGACACTGAAAGGAGCGGGAGGATGCAAAGACAATGCACTTGCTTTACAGTGTAAATTCTAATATTAGGGAAATAGATGCTAACGTTCAAAGTAGGTCTCACGTTTTCTTATTCTTTTTTTTTAAATTTAGTTTCAAGTATACAGTACATTGGTTAGACATCTATATAGTTCATAAAACGATACCCGCAATTGCACCCTTCCTCCCCTGACCCTCTACCTAGCCAAAGAATTAACACTAACTACATTCCTTATGCCGTGCTCCCCATCCCCGTGACCATCCATCGGCTACTAATTTGTGCTTCTTTAGCCCTTTACTTTATTCTCTCAGCCCCCCAAACCTCCCTCCCTTCTGTCTGACACCAAATTGTCCACTATATTTGTAAATCTATTTTTCATTAGTTTGTTCTTTTTATTCCTTAGATTCCGCATATAAGTAAAATCATATAGTGTTTATTTTTCTCTGTCTGACTTAAATACCTTCTAGGTCCATCAAAGCAATATCTTTTTCCATCCTCTTCCTTTTCATATGTAGGGGTCTTGTTTTCTTATCCTTTCAGCCACTCTATCTTTTGGTTGGAGCACTTAATTCTTTTCCATTTAAGGTACTTATTGATAGGAATGTAGTTGTTATCATTCTTTATTCCTGTTTTTGATACATGTTTTTTCTTCTTAAAGAAGTCCTTCCAACATTTCTTGTAATACTGGCTTGGTGGTGATAAATTCCTTTAGTGTATTTTTATCTGGGAAGCTCTTTATCTGTCCTTCAACTCTAAATGATAGCTTTGCTGGATAAAGTAACCTTGGTTATAGATCCTGGGTCTTCATCCTGTCGAATATTTTGTACCAAACCCTTCTGTCCTGCACACAGTTTGTTTTGAGAAATCAGCTGCCAGTCTTATGGGTGTTTCCTTATATGTATTTATTTGTTTTTCTCTTGCTGCTTTTTAATATCCTTTTTTTTTTTTTGTCTTTAATCTTTGGCATTTTAATTATGATGTATCTTAGTGTGAGCCTCTTTGGATCCCTGATTTTTGGAATTCTCTGAGCTTCCTGGGGTTTTATGTCCATTTCCTTTACCAGATTAGGGAAGTTTTTCCATCATTATTTCTTCAAACAGCTGTTCCACATCTTGATTTTCTTCAGTTACACTGATCAGATGGATATTTGGACCTTTAATAGTGTCCCATATCCTCCTTAAATTATTTTTGTAGTCTTGGCATCTTATCTCTTGCCATTCTGATTGAGTGTTCTTGGCTTTCCCATCCTCTAGATAGGGCATTTGATCCTTTTTTTAAATTCACTTTGTTTATTCCTTTGTTTATTCCATTTAATACACTTCTCTTCTTAGATACTCTGTTCTTCATTTCAGACTGATTCCCTTTTATAATTTTCATTTCCATTTCTATACTTTTCATCTCTTTGTTGAAGTTCTCACTGAATTTACCTACACTTCCCAAAAGATCATTGAGCATCTCATAACCAGTGTTTTGAATTCTGCATCTGTTAGATTACTTGACTCCATTATATCTGGATCTCTGTTCTGTTCTCTCCTATGGTTTCTGCTTCTTTGTCTTCCAATTTTGACTGCCTTTCTGAGTCTGTTTTTATGTATTAAGAAAAGCTCCTAAGTCTCTTGGTCTCATTAGTGTGGATTTATGAAGTAGATGTCCAGTGGCACAGACCTGAGAGGGGTTCAGCTGCAGGCCAAATTTAGCCCAAGGCTCTGCCCCTCCAGGGCCACCTGTTAAGATTCAGCAAGCAATTCACAGATGCTGTGCTTATAGTTGTCTCAAAAGGCCACACCAGAGACGGAGGCCAGCTGCCTCCCATGTGAGTTCAGGTGCTGCTCAGCAAGGAGCACCTGACTTGCTCAGGATACACTAGGATGTGTCTTGGGTGGGGCTACAAGTTGGAAGAGGCGGGGTTTCATGGAATCCTCTGAATGGAGTGACTGTTATTCAGTTTGGTGACATCATGGCTATGGCAGCACTGTGTCCACACTCTGGGAGAGCAGAGAGCTCAACAGGGAACAATGGATACCACCGGCACTTCTGTACAGAGCAAGTCTCGCCTTAGCCCTCACTCCGACAATGTCTCCCTGTAAGTCCCTGATGCCTCCTGCACGCAGCTGAATTGGCACTGGTGCTCAGAGTGAGCAGGTCCGTCACTGTGAAAATCCACTCACAGACTCGGCCCCTTTAAGAGGCTTCTGCCGCTGCCACAGCCTCTGTCTTACTCAGCTGCTCAGGACCAGGCAACCCCGTGTTTTTGCCCCATTCTACCTTCTGCTGTTGCAGGGTGATTTCCTGGACTTCTCCCTAGTTATATGGCTTGTTCATCTAGATCCTAGGTGATTTTTCCTTGCTGCTGCTCCTTATTACCGTCACAACTTTGATTTGGTTGCCAGAGGGATGAACAGAGCCTCTATCATCTACACCATTGTTTTTCTCCGCCCCTTCTCATTCTTTCTTTATTGGTACAAGTGTGTTTATTATTAGTTTTTTATCATCTACATTGTTTTTCTCCACCCCTTCTCATTCTTTCTTTATTGGTACAAGTGTGTTTATTATTAGTTTTTTAATGTTCACCTCTCCATTTCATAGTTTCTCTTTTAGCACGTATTATATGCTGTCATGTTTCTCAGTGAGTTTGCATGTTGACCGTCTCTTCCATATCATGAAATAAGGGTGAAAACAGCTTATTCTTTATATCCTCCCCTATAGCACGTAGAACAATCCTTTCCAGAGTATATTGTGGTGACGCTATGTTGATATGGTGGGAGTCAGAAATGAATCTTTTAAGTTTTTTCATAAAAGAATTATCTTAATTTACCCTATTGAGTTGAAAACTTATATTCACACAAAAACCTACATACAGATGTTTATAGCAGTCTTATTTACAATTGGCAATACTTGGAAGCAACCAAAATGTCCTTCAATAAATGATGGATAAATAAACTATACTACAACCAGACAATGGAATATTATTCAGAGCTAAAAAGAAATGAGCTATCAAACCACAAGAACACAGAACAGAAACTTAAATACACTTTATTAAGTGAAAGAACCCAATATGAAGAAGCTACATACTATATAATTTCAAGTATATGACATTCTGGAAAAGGCAAAACTATGGAGACAGTAAAAAGACCAGTGGTTGCCAGGGACTGGGAAAGGGAGGGGTGAATAGGTAGAGTGCAGAGAATTTTTATGGCAGTAAAACTGCTCTGTATGATACTATAATAGTGGGTACATGTCATTATACATTTGTTTAAACCCATAGACTGTACATCAAGAGTGAACCATAATGTAAACTATGGACTTTGGATAATTATGATATGTCATGTTGGTTCATCGGTTGTAACAAATGTATCACTCTAGTGAGGGATGTTGTTGATGGGGGAATATGTGGGAAAAAGGGAGCTTATGGGAACTCTGTTTTCTGCTACACTTTGTATGAGCCTAAAATTTCTCTAAAAAATTAGGCCTGTATTTTTTTTATCATCTTTTTTTTCTCTCCCAGAAATGTCAGTGATTCATGATTACAAGTCTCATCTTAATGACTATCTCTCAAGCAGATTTTTGCCATCTTTTCTTTTTCCATCTCGAGGATAAAAGCCAAGATTGATATCCAGACCACTAGATAAATAATATTTCTGGATTAAAATTTGAAACTAAGAAATAATTGAACCAGTATTTCTTCCGCGATGTTAGTTCTGGCCAGTTGAGAATGCTGCCCTTTTGGTAGTGTTCATTGGAAAGGAGAGGATAATTTGACAGTCCATTTCTTAGGGACATCCCACAGAGGGAATGAAAATGCCTGGACATGAGTGTTACAAAGGAGGCCGCGTTCCCCTACGGGGCATCATTTTCCTAGCTGGTGGGCAGAGTCCTACAGGTTTATTCTATGGTGACAAAGCTGAAGTGTTTGGCATCCAAAAATGATGTCATACCCACCTAACTTTTGGTAATTATGGGTTTGGTTAGATTGGTTGCATTTCAAGACTAAGAGGAAAATTCGAGGATAAAGCTGATTCCTTTTGATTATACCCTGATGCACACAGACAGGAATCAAATAGAAATAACAGCTGTCATCAAGTAGTGAAAATATTGGGATAAAAAAAAATGGATGGTGAGGCATCAGAATGAAATTCTATAAGGCTGAGTTAGCTGCAGTCAACCACTAGGGTCTGTTAAATGCCTGCTGAGCTCTTCCTTATTCTGCTCTTTTCCGTGTATTTCTATCCTCAGTAAGGTTGATTCAGGGCTAAAGAATTTTTGAAACCACCTGAATGCTAGAGAACAGCCTGTCCTCGCATGTCTTGACTGGCCCCAAATGGCCCCTGCACACTCAGGGACTGACATGCTTGCTGACTCACCGCCATCCTAACCTGACCATTCTGACAACCACACACACAAAATAGATTTCCACATCTTGTTCTTTAGAGTTTAAAAGCTTTAAACTTTTCAGATATGTTTCAGAGATAGAATCTTTATAATACAGGTAGAGTGAGGCAGCGATTTAATAATAAATCATTTAATAATTGATTAATAGTAAATAATAAATGAACAATATTATTTATTTAATAATAAGTCTTATCAGTGCCAGACACAGTACTAGGTGTTGAGGCAAATCAGAGATGACTCAGACACAGATCACACACGCAGAGACTCCAGGCTCAGGCACGTCATGGGACAAACTTCCAAGTACCAACATGTGAGGCACAGTGGCAAACACCATGAAAGAGGCTCGAATGGCAAGCACTCAGAGGAGTGGGGATTACTTGAAACTGAGAGGATGGAGGAAATAAAGTTAGTAATATTAGAAGTCAATTGGGAAGGCAGGATTGGGCCTGCAGACAGAAATGGAGGGCGGGGGGCATAGAACATCTTCAGGGTCATTTTCTCATTAGCTCCAGTGGAGGACACATGTCTGCATTTGTGAGTGTGAGGGGAAGAGAGGCCATGAGAGAGGGGTCTGAGAAATAGGAAAGTCAGGAGTAGCCCACGACTTGAGTGGGTACTGCGGAAATAGAGGCAATAGGGGTCTTCCACACTTCCAAGAGGAAATCTGGTGAACAGAGGAAGGAGAAAAAAGAATAGAAAGCAGGCAGACTCTGGTTGGAAATAATTTGTTTTGTTTTTTTTTTTTCTATTTTTTTTTTAAGTTAGAAGAATTCTGGCCATGTGTGTAGGCTGAGGTAAAGGAACAAGGAGAATGGAAGGGATTGAAAACTAGAGTGGAGAATTGATAGGGGATGACATGAAGAAGACTCAAACACCTGGACAAGAATGTTCATAGCAGCTTTATCCGTAATAACCTCAAACTAGAAACTCAAATGTCCATCAACAGGAAAATGGTTAAATAAATTGTAGCATATTCATTCATACAATGGAATGTTAAGAAAAATGAAATACTGTTATTTTATGAACAAAATGGATAAATCTCACAGACACAATGCTGAGTGAAGGTAGAACAAAATTGAAATTGTACGGAAACAAAAGAGTTCCTATCGTATAATTGCATTTCTATGAAGTTCAAAATTAGGTGTAACTAATCTATGGTGATAGAGGTCAGAATCATGATGATCTTTGAGGATGGTGCTATCTGGGAAGGGCCACAAAAGAGCCTACTGGGGGGTTGGGAATGCTCTACATCATGTCTGAGTGGTGATAGTACAGGTGTATACTTATGTAAAAATGTATTTCAAATTATCACCTATTCTTCTCAAACTATTCCAAAAAATTCAAGCAGAGGGAAGGCTCCCTAATCCCTTTTATGAGTCCGCCATTACCTTGATTCCAAAACCAGGCAAAGACATTACAAAAAAAGAAAACTATAGGCCAATATCTCTTATGAACATTGAGGCAAAAATCCTCAACAAAACATTAGCAAACAAAATTCAGCAATACATTAAAAATATCACACACCACGATCAATTAGATTTATTCCTAGGATGCAAGATTGGTTCAATATCTGCAAATCAATTAATGTAATACACCACATTAATAAATTGAAAGATAAAAACCATATGATTATATCAATAGATGCAGAAAAAGTGTTAGACAAAACCCAGCATCCATTTATGATAAAAATTCTCAGTAAAGTGTGAATAGAGGGAACAAACCTCAACATAATAAAGGCCATATATGAAAAACCTACAGTTAACATCATACTCAATGGGGAAAGGCTAAAAGCATTTTCCTTAAGATCAGGAACAAGACAAGGATGCCCACTTTCACCACTCTTCTTCAACATTGTATTGGAAGTCTTAGCCACACCAATAAGACAAGAAAGAGAAAAGGTATCCGAATTGGAAAGGAAGAAGTAAAACTCTCATTATTTGCCGATGACATGATACTATGATGACATGATACTATATATAGGGAACCCTAAAGATTCCACCAAAAAACTGTTAGAACTGATCAATGAATTCAGTAAAGTAGCAGGTTACAAAATAAATATTCAGAAGTCAGTGGCATTTTTATACACCAATGATGAACTTTCAGGAAAAGAAATTAAGAAAACAATCTCATTTACAATTGCGTCGAAAACTATAAAATACCTGGGAATCAAATTAACCAAGAAGGTAGAAGACTTGTTTTCAGAAAATTACAAGTCATTGAAAAAAGAAATTGAAGAAGATACAAATAAATGGAAGTATATACCCTGTTCATGGGTAGGAAGAATCAACATTGTTAAAATGGCCACAATACCTAAAGCAATCTATAGATTCAATGCAATCTCTATCAAAATACCAATGGCATTTTTCAGAGAGCTAGAACAAACAATCCTAAAATTTATACGGAGCTATAAAAAACCCTGAATAGCCAGGGCAATCTTGAAAAAGAACAAAGTTGGAGGTATCACACTACCTGATATCAAACTATATTACAAGACTACAGTAATCAAAATATCATGGTACTGGCATAAAAACAGATATATTGATCAAT
>NW_011888858.1:4442689-4443042 GCF_000151845.1 Pteropus vampyrus
AAACTATATTACAAGACTACAGTAATCAAAATATCATGGTACTGGCATAAAAACAGATATATTGATCAATAGAATAGAATAGAGAGCCCAGAAATAAATCCACACCTATACGTTCACTTAATATATGACAAAGGAGGTAAGAATATACAATGGGGTAAAGACAGTCTCTTCGATAAATGGTGTTGGGAAACTTGGACAGATACATGCAAAAAAAAAAAATAAGCTGGACCATCTTCTTACACCTTTTACAAGAATAGACTCAAAATGGATTAAAGATTTAAATGTAAGACCTGAAACCTTAAAACTTTTAGAAGAAAACATAGGGAGTAAACTCTCTGATATTACTAACAGGA
>NW_011888858.1:4444502-4458942 GCF_000151845.1 Pteropus vampyrus
CTTCAGCATCTGAGTGTGAGCAGATAAATGCCTCACCTGTAGTGGTGGTCATGATAGGGATGGGAGGACAGGCCTGGGTTCTGCAAAGGAATAGTCTATAAGACTTGGTAACTGAGTATGGGGCTTGGGGGCATTCAAAAAAGAATAGGTGGTCTAAGATGCTCCCACAGTCCGGAACCTAGAGGTGTGCCTGAGATATCATTGTGTCCAATAGACAGTCATTGACACACCTTCTAGGGGCTTATCCCATTTATGGAAGATGAATACACATCTAGTTCATGGGCTCAATTCTATCCTGGTATAAACCTTTATTTAGCTGTTACTTCTAGCTAAACCACCAGGAGCCTTCAGAGAATAGAGAAATATCTCAGGGAACACTTGTTTAACATCATCTTATCCTTGATAACACTAATAAAGTGGGACTTGGAGTTTTTCCCAAATCTGTTAAATGCAGTCACAATATAGCTGATGCCACTGTGAATTAAGGGGGCCTATTCTATGGGTTCACAAGGTACTCAACAAAGAGCCTGTTTCTCCCAATACTGATTGATGAAGCCGGTTCAGAAGCCTGGGTCAGAAAGCAAAGTTAGGAAGATGTGGTAAGCCCACGGTGGGCATGAAGCCTCATTGTCCCTGGGCAGCATTAGAAGAGCCAGAGCAGGGGAGTACGCTTGGCCATGCTCTACCATTGGCCTTGTGTCCTTCCTAAGGCATCTGAGTTCCACTCAGATGGAGTCCTTTTGCTAGGTGATAATGAGATGCTGAAATGTTAGCCACCTGGGCAAGTTCAGGAAAATGGGCTCTTGGGGATGATGGAGAGCCGGAGGCAAAGATGTCCAGGATATGCTGGGCACTGACCCTGCCTTCTCCCCGCAGATGAGGATGTGGTCTCACTAATGCTGAGTTCAGGTCAGATCCAGGAGAGCTTGATGCTTGTAAACAGTCTGACAAATGAAAGAACACAGATTGTTAGTGTAAATTCTTCCTGGGGTGGGGTGAGCCAGAAGCTAAAAGGACAGTGGCCGAGCAAGTCCTGGGCTGTTTTCCCAACTCTGGCAAACTTCATCTGCACAGAGTGCTGCCAGCAGCTGTGCACTGTAAGGGAACCAGGAGCAAAGGAGAAACCTCATCAAGATAGGTTGCACCTGCTCCTGCTTGGCGTGACCACTTCCCTTACTCTTGTAACTTGGCTAAATAAACAGGATTGTAGCATGAATATGTGCTTGCAACACATGCATGTGTGAGAGAGCTCTTCAGTGAGTCCATAATTTACTGAACCATTGCTATAAGGCACTGTGACTGCATTACGGGAGAGGGGTAGCTTGAAGGCATGTGGTATTGGGGAACTTAGGGGATATGAGATAACTGAAATGCACCACTGATTTTCAAAACATGTATAACTCAAAATGTGTACAGCCTAATGAAGATCCAAAGAACAAAAATGTGAGACAAGTCAAGGCCAAACCAATGGTACAGAAAAGAGGTACTAAGAATTGACCAGGGTAGGGAGAGAGAGAGGCACAGGGGAGGGGAGGAGAGAAGAGGGAATGGGAAAGAACTGTCAGCAAGGGCAGTCTGAGAAGGAAGTCATCATGATGACAGGACGCTTGATCTGGGTCTTAGAGGAAGCAGCTTAAATTTAGGATCAGCAGAGAGAAGGGAGAGCATTTTACAAAAAATACACACACACACACACACACACACACACTCATACATATTTTTTCTAGATTCCCTTGAAGCTAGGGGTTATCATGTTCTGGTCAATAAGATGTGAACACAGGGTGTACCCTCTACGAAATTGTTCAAATGAGCTGACTCAGAAAGCACACACCACTTTGCCCTTCCTACTTTTCTTCCTTCTTTCTGACTGAAATATAGGTGTGATGGCTGAAGCTTCAGTAGACTGGTTGAACCATGTGCTAATCTTAAAGGTGAAAGCCTTGAACTGGATGGAGAAACACATGAAGCAGAATAGGTAATACTGGGGTCCCAGATGACAATGGAGTAGCATAGTAGTCTTAAGTTGTCTATCTTTTAACTTCTCATTACATGATAAACATAAACACCTATACTGTCTAAGTCATTGTATCTATGATATTCACCACTAATCACAAATTGGAAGTGATACATTTCTACTTGACAAAAAAATGTGATTAAGGGCTGGGTTTGGCTGGATTGATGCCAGAATCCTTGAGTAGGTGACTGGTTTCTTCTAGGCCCCAGCCTCTCTCTTTCTCTCTCTCTCTCTCATGGTAGTACACACCTGTAGTGGGCTGAATGGTGAACCCAAAAAAGAAATGTTTATGTCCTATCTCCAGAACCTGTGAACATTACTTTATTTAGAAAAAGAGGTCTTTGCAGATGTAATTAAGTTAAAGATCTTAAGAAAAGATCATCTGGTTTATCTGGGTCCTAAGTCCAGTGACAAGGGTCCTTATAACAGACACACAGAGGAGAAGACAGACACTGCGGAGGAGGCAATGTGACCACAAGGCAGAGATTGAAGCGATGCAGCCATGAGTCAAGGAACGCTGACAGCCACCAGAAGCTGGAAGAGGCAACAAACACATTGTTCCCTAGAGCCTCTAGAGTGCGGACCTGCTGACACCTTGATTTTGGGCTTCTGTATTTCTCTACAGAACTGTGAAATAATATATTTCTGTTGTTTTAAGCCATCTAGTTTGTGGTAATTTATTAGAGAAGCCACAGCAAGCTAACACTACCCATTGGCACACTGCATCCCAGGCTTGCATTGTGCAGGGTTGGAGCTTTGAACCCTTTGCAAATCTTCAGTAAATTCTTGAACCAAATGGGCATGTTCTCACATTAGAAACTTGCAAGCCAGGCTGCTCTCTCTCCCGACGGGAGAGAGAAACAGGCCCACAACATTGACATTCCCTGCATATTCCCCTTCACAGATTCTGTAAACAGCTGTATTCCCATGGCAGCTGCGAATCTACCATACACAGAAGAGTAAAACCTTTTGTAACCATCTGGAGAACACAGCCAGATCCTCTTTGCTCTGAAATGCCTCTGAGTTTAGAAATCTAAACACATATTCCAGTTTGTCAAACTTCCTGAAGGACTGGGATATATTATATGGTTGCATAATACAGCTAAATGACTGCGCTGCCCAAGTCTCCCTCCACCTCCACACTGAGACCAATGTTGGGAGAAGAAGGAGATTGGAGAAGACGGGGGCCCAAAGATGGGAAACAGAAGGGCAGAGAAACATAAATAAGCATGTTTGAGAGTCAAGGATCTTCCAACGGACTGTTGAAAGAACACATGTTGCACTGCCTTTGTCAGAACGAGAAAACAACATAGGGTGGTGGTTGCATGTTGGCACCAGTCATGAATTTGAGTCTAGCTACACATCCCGGACCAATTCAATTTGCAAGATTTGTTTTACTTATCCACAAAATGAAGCCAGTAATTACATCTACCTCTTAGAATTGTTGTGGGGATAAAATGGGATACATGCATGAAAAGTGCTTTGGGCAGTACCTGGTGCAAGGTAAGTATAAGTTATTGAAAAAACAGCTAATGTTTAATTTTCAACAGAATCCATAATAATAAAGGTACTAGGCTTTTCCCATTCACCCAAGTCTATCAAGAATGCATTTATTTCCTGTGGACAAGTTGTTTAATCTCAAACTTTCAGGACTTTTATTTGCATCTTTTTTTTTTTTTGGTTGTTTTTGTTTTTAAACAGAGCTAGGCCAAGTCTCACACCACAAAATTCCTTCATTCCTTCATTCATGCTTACAATTCCACTGCTAAGGGCTTTACTCCTCTGGAATCCAGAGGGGTCATCGAACTATCTGTAAAGGATGGAGAGTAAACATGTAGCTTTGTAGGCTACATGTGATCTCTGTTATGTGCTCTTTTTTTTATTTTTAACTTGAGAAGGATCTGTAGGCCAGATTTGGCTGAAGGGCCATGGTTTGCTGACTTGTTAGATGGAGATTTAAAGAGACTCAGTTTTTCTGATTAAATTGCCCATCGGCATTAAGAAGGCTTTGGGAGATATCAAAGAAAGGGGTTTTCTGTCTCCTCTCTGTGCCTCTGTCTCTCTGTCTGTCCTTCTGCCTCATCTTTCTGTCTCTCTGTCTCTGTCTCTGTCTCTCTGTCTGTCTGTCTCTCTCTGTCAGGAGAGGAAAAGATAACAATAGTGGCCACAGAGAGAAAGGCCCCATTGAAGGGATTAACTGGCTGAAGGACACAATGCAGACCTGAAAGGTTGAGTCTGATTTCTACATGCCTGATTCTGCCTGAGGCCAGCCTGTTTCAGCGTATTTGGCCATTAGTGAAGAACAGGTGAGAGCCAGACTAACATATGTGCTTCACTATGGCTTTCATTCCATTACTCAGAAATACTGTCATTTTTCAGCAGTCTAATCCAGCAAGATGCTCAGAAGTTAAAAGGCTAAAATCTGATTTCATAAATAGTTTACTTCTGTTGATAGTTTCTCTTCATCCCATAACCTCTCATTCTAAGCAGCAGAACATAGGGCTATGGTTTTAACTCTGACAAAAGTAAAGAACCTCCTGGATGATATCATGAATGTGAACCCCAGAGCCAGGAGACTCACATCTGTATTTGGTAGAAAACTGGCTTGTGAAGATGCTGGCCACTGGGATAGGTTCTAACAGATATGACTTCACAGAGGAGAAAGAAAGAATGCTAAAGATAATTAAATTAAGCCTAAACAGAATGTAGGCTACTCTTTGATCAAAAGAGAAAATGGTGATAGATTGAGTTTCTCTTTATCCAAAATAGCAATATATACTTATTTTTCTTCCATATCAAGAAATCCAGCAATGCCATAAGAGATCCATATTCTTTTTATCCTTTGCTTCACTAGCTTAAGTGGGTTGGGTTTTCCCCACTCATGTTTATTGTCTTATAGTTTCATATTGGCTACGCTGGCTCCAGGTATCACATGAACATTGAAGGCACAGAAAAAGCAGGGTGGGAAGAAAGAATGATATAGACTGTGGTTTTTTTTCTTTTATCAGGAAAGCAAAGCTTTCCCAGAAATCTCCCCATCAGTCTTCCATCTATTTCGTTAGATAGACCTGTCATATGGCCACTGTCAGCTCCAAGGGAGGCTGGGGCTGGCAGCATTGCTGCTTCAAATAGAGCTACAGTTCTGTTAGCAAGAAAAAGGAGATGTAACTATTTACTTGGTAACTACAATGTCTGCCACAAGAACAGTTTATAATTATTTTTATCTGGATTTGAAAAGTGTTTCTTTAATTATGCATTTAGCCATTCATTCAATAAACACTCACATCGTTTACAATACCATGTTGAATATGATAGTGTACTTGTTCTTAAGAAAATTAAATCTGTAGTGGTTTCCAAGAATAAATCACTTATTATGAAAGAAATGTGGAGAAGAATTCACCCTTGAAGAGGAAGTGGGTGCAAAAACTGAGACAGCATCAAAGAGTAGGTGATGGTAGACCGAAGTCTTAAAGGATGACTAAGAACTGGCCTTGAGGATAAGGAAGCCGAGATAGAGCATAAGCAAAGGCTTAGGGTGTAAGAGCACGTCATGAGAATCAGTCAGGTTCTGCAGGAAAACAGACACGTCTTCAAGTATTTACAACAGAGGGAATTTAAAGCAAGGGATTGGCTATATATGGTAGAGAGATTAAACATAGAATGATGAAGCAATGGAGAAATTGGGACCAACAGGGAGCCACTATCACCTCTGCTAGAAAAGATCAGGGAGCCACTATCACCTCTGCTAGAAGCTGAAAGCACAATAGGCCTGTTTGGCAAATATGAAATTATAGGAGACACATAGTTATTGCTGCAGAAGACACCCAGTGTGGCTTGGAGAGAAATACTCTTGCTTCTGGCTTCTTCCTTCTTCCTAGCCTCCATTATTTTACCAGTGCCTAACCCAACCATCTGGACAGCCTGCAGGGTCATCCATGGTGGATAAAAACAGCAGGGTAAGGGTGAGGTTGGATTCAGGACAAACAGGCTCAGAACCAATAATGCATCTTTGGGAAACTGTATGACTAATATCGATAATGACAGCTAAAATTTATAAGCATTTACTAAATGCCAGGAAGTGTTTTATACGCATTAACCTATTTACTTAGTGTAGATTAGGTACATAAAGAAGAATGGCAGGAGATGATACTGAAATATGGAATTAAAGCAAGGCTCACATCACAAAGAGGTTATATACCACAACAGGGGTTTTGGACTTAGTCCTAAAGGCACTGAGGAATCAATGAAAGATTGGAAACAGATGAATTATATCATTCAATTTGTATTTCTGAAAGGCCATCCGTGTCTGTGTCTGAAGTTCTGAGAATTGCTAATTCATCACAGTAAATAATGGAGATATGACTAAGGAGACCTGGAATCAGCTTCTCTTCCTGCCTTCTCTCTTCCTTTACTTGGAGCAGACAGCATCACTTCTGAACACTTGTGTCATCTGTTGACATGACTAAGATCTCTGTTTACTTTAGTCCAGCAAAACTGGAGCAGCAAACCTTTTTAAAGCAAAATATTTATTACTAATCTATACAATAGGTACAAAAGTTACAGTATTAATATATTACTCACTTCATTAACACATTTCCGGAGGAATCTATATCCTAGCAATGTTATAGAGGTAGTCTTGCACTATCTGCTAGTCCTTTAAAGCGCATGTGGTCTTTCTGATTTGGTTTTCAACTTTTAAAATAAATCAGTCATTTGTCATTGGGTGTGGAGGTGGCAGTTGGAGACAGAACCTCAGATTAACTCAAAGTGTTGACACAATGTTATCATGGAGCCAAGACTTACAGCCCTAGAAGAGACATTTAGAGTTTCTTCCAACAGCCTCTTTTACAGGTGAGAAAAGTGAGCCCACACAGATACAACAACTAGTCCAAGGATTTGAAGTAGTTAGTGGAGGTAGGCTACAACCCAAACTCCCAGCTTCATTGCCAAGTTGTTAGGAGCTGAGCTAACTTGGCGAGCTCTGAGATAAGTGGCACTAAACTATTTTAAGCACTCAGTATTTTCCAAGAAGGGAGTTTGATTGAGGAGCAGAGAGTTCTGAGTTGTAAGAACTTCATTGTTTTGCAGGATAAGTGATTGGGCTGACCTTGGGTCTTGACTGCTGTTTTCTCATTGCAATGCTATAAGTAGTGTGTTCTAAATAAACTCGGGGCTGCAATATTCACTGTACGCCCTCCCGACTCTATCTCTTGTCTCTGTCTTTTCTTTAATCCTCACTCCCCCTCTCAGGTGCTGTTCATCTCAGCCGGCTGGCTCCGGCACCAAGTTGTCTAGAGCTATTAAGAAGCTGCCATTTTAAGAAATACTGCTCAGGTGACAAAAATCTCATATCACATGGACTAAAGCAGAAAAGGGGGTTTATTGTCTCAAGAAATGCTTAGAGGGATCCCAATTTCAGGCATGTGTCAGTCTATGGACTCATTGTAGTAGTCAGGACTCAGCCACTTTCTGTTTCTTGGATCGGCCTTCCTCTAAGCAGGTTTCATTCAGACAGTTTCCTCCCATGATAAGGTAAGGTGGTGACCAAAGTCCAGGCTCACAACCTGTCTGCCCAGTACCCCTACTTAAAAGAGCATCTCTTTTCCCCAATAATATCAACACAAGTCTAGGCATTGAAATTTCTTGGTTTAGCTTGGATCATGTGCCTGTCCTTGAACCAATCACTGCAGCAGAGGGGCACAGAAGGCTCTGACTGGCAATGTGCGGTTTCTATGTTTACATACTGCAGGGTCAGGAGATGGGCTCAGCACCTTCATTGTCAAATTATATATTTGGAGATGGAGGGCAGTAAGAATCCTCAAAGGAAAATCAAAGTTTCAACCCAAGAAGAAAGAATCGGTGCTGAGCAGGCACAAAACTGAGATGTACTATAGATGCTGAGATTTGTGTCAAATAGCAGAGTGGATTTCCAGATAATATCAGTGAGGTTTTCCTATATTACCCAGTTGTAGGAAATAATTTCCTTTGGGTAAAATGAATTTCTCATGTGCAAAGGACATGTCCCCACCAACAGAATTCAGAGAAGCCAATAGTTTCTGCAGCTTTGAGTTTGTGGAAAGATGGTGATCCTGGGTAGAGGGCTCCACCTCACCACCTTATCCCCACCCCCAAGGTAACAGGGTTCCAAATGAATCTCAGCATTCAGATGTGCAAGCGACATGCCTTTGGACATCATTTGTGTATTTGAGGACTTCACTAGGCTTTTTATGCTCTGTGATAAATGAGCAAGAGCAAGCCTACTCTAGTTAGCAAAAAACACATAGGATTTTATTCCACTGTAATTTAAGTCTCACTGCTTCTATTCACTGCTTCTGTTCTTTTTTTATCAAAAATGGGTAAAGAACAGCCATAGAGGTTTGATGAAGCATTGCCTAAAAGCTATCATCTTCCCTGAGAGAGCAGAGTTAAATGGAGAACTTTGTAATCACGACCCCCAAGGCAGAGCCTTTTTTTAACCTGAAAAAATAATTTGTTAAGTATACAGCAAAATAAAAAGTTAAAGGGCAAATGACAAATTTTGAAGAAATATGTAACTTGTACTAAAAGCTGATAATAAATATCTTTTACATATAAAGTTTTCTTATTAAAAAAAAAAAAAGGCAAATACCACAATAGGAAAATGGGCTAAGGGCATGAATAGCAAGTTAATACAATTTTAAAAAATTCTATGAAAAATAATTTATTTTACTAATAATTAAAGAAATGAAAGTTAAAACAATGATGAGACACCACTTTTGTACTCTCAGGTTAGCAGAAGAAAAGATTGAATTAACACTACCCAGAGTTAGCCACAGATATAATAGATGGGAGTGAAGATTAACAAAACTCAGAGTGGGGGGTAGGTGTTAGAAAGGTGGCAATTTGACAATGATGACTCAGAAGCCACAAAACATGCACAGATTTGACTCAATACCTCTAAGAACCTATCCTAAGGAAATAAATTAGGAATGTGCATGAAGATTTAGATACAGGTTATTTATAATGATAAAATGCTGGGGACAACTAAACTATCTAATGCAGACGAACTAGTTAAATCTATTATGACACATTCACTGAAGGTATTAGTGGGGGAAAAAGTAAATGATAAAAAAGAAGTTAGTATCATCTTCCATTTGGTTTTATACATAAAGGTTGTGATGAATATTTTTTAAAATGTTAACAATTGTTTTCTTCTTTTTCAATCATTTGTACTTTCTAATTTATCTTAAATGAACACGAATAAAAATTATAATATTAAAAAAGAAAGAAAAGACTGAGGAATGTTAAACTGCCTAGTTTAACAGGGACCTTTCTCTACGCATCCTGCTCCCCTGGGGGAGGGACAAATACCTCTGCCTCCTTTCTGTGGGGGTCTCTACAAATCCCTCGGAAAGATTGAACTGAAATACCCATTTGCTCTGCTCAGAGAGGCTCCTGTTTCATTGTGGGTATTTGTGCCTGGCTTCCCCCTGGGCTCGAGAGAGCCCCTGAAACAGTAATAAACAAGCCTGGCCAACACAGGAGGTTTTTGATCTTTATGCCTAGAAAAGAGATTCCCGAGCTTAGCTAAGGCTTGCTCACTATGCTGATGTGAAGAAGGAAAAGGGCCTTGTCATGTACACGAGAGCAAGTTTTCTTTTAGAAAAATAATGTTTCTTGAATTCCCTCCTGTCTTTGCACACAGACACTTATCAGCTTTTATAAAGGAAGAAGAATGGAAGAAAAGACAAAAGGAATTCAGTCAGCTCAATTTGTCTCCAGATCCTATCTTATGTATGTTTTAAGTCTGCTACTTCATATCTCCTTCTGGATTCTAAAACCCTTTGATAAGATTTCATTTTAGTATCTCTATGCTTTTCAGGGAAAGAGGCTCAGAGCTAGGCAGACTCTTTCATCCCTAATTGATAAAGCTATGTGTTTATTTAGATTCAGTCATATTGAATGCATTTCAACAATTACGTATTATCCCACCCACCACCTACCCGCCGCCCCACAAACCCCCTGAACAATTGATGCTCCCTTTCCACCTCCCCTTAGGTCCAACTCCTGGGCTTCCCAGGAATTTAAGAGGTGTGAATTAGAGCTCTAGGATGGAATAATAGAAAGAAAACATTTCTAAGGTCCAGGAGTATATGAAACTGACATATTTTCAGGTGCTCCTATGCTTCCCAATCTCTCACTCTATCTCATCTCATCTCATTTGATTCCATTTGCTTTTGTTTCATTTTTCAGTGGAGACCCTTCATTGCTCTGATCATGAATCATCTGGATGGAATTGCAGTGCTATCCTCTCCCACCTGATGGATAATTTCCTGCATTGCACGTTGCAAGACAATCTGGTGAACACTCCTTCTTCCTGCTGAGCCAAAACATTTTATAATTCTTTGGGCTTCACAAGGGGATCCAACTCAGAAGCTGCAGTGACTCAGAGAAAGATAAATGCTTCCTTTGGTCTCCCCCTCCCCCACCCCCCGCCTTTTAGTTTCTAAGTACATGTCTTGAGCTTTATCTGGAATTGTTAGGTCTTGTGGATTGAATTCAGCTTCAGAAATCAGGGAGTATGTCTTCACGGCCATGTACTTCACTAGTGACTGTCTTGGTGACACCAAAAAGGTCATAGAATGTTGATGTGCTTTCTTCCCCATCCGTTTATAATAAGATCTCAGAGAGCACCATCAGGTTGGATGAATCTAGTTTATGGAATGCTTAGAAATCCCTGAAGGATGCTCGTCCTCCAAAAGTCTCTTCATAGTTAGCCGACCTGCAGCTAGGAAAGCTAATATTCCACATAATGAGGTAATTAGTTCCTCTTCAAGTTCTAAAAGTCATTTTTGTCATGGAGTTGTCACCCACTGCCAGTTTCTGTCTAGGTTCCTCATATATATTAAAATCTTTACTTCTAATGATAATCTTTTTCTTTATCTTAGAAAAAAATTAGATCCATTTTAAGAGTAGGAAAAAGAGATGCAAACTCTCTAAGGAATCTCTAGGGGTGATTTATATGTTCTTTTTCTTGATTGTGGGGATAATTTCACAGGTGTATATGTACAACAAAACTTATCAAAGTTGACACTTTAAATGTGAATTATACCTTAATAAAGTTATTAAAACAAAACAAGACTAAACTTTATATCCAACATTTCCCACTTCTGATGCCAAGAGTTTGTTATAATGCCTTGCACTGTTATAAATAAATAGGCGTTTAAGTTAAAAAAACAAAAAAACAAAAAACTCCATAAGGAAATAGTGTTGGCTCAGACAGAACTTTCTAAAGTGGCCCCAAGGTGTCATTTTATCTAACTATTTTGCCTACTTTCAGAATCTAAGAGAACTTAAAGCAAGATTCTGTTTCTGGGAAAAGAGATTTAAGGGTAACTTACCATCAGCAAGATGGCAAAGTGATAAAGTTCTTCCAGAAATTATCTAAGACAAAGTTGCATATAGGAGACAGCTGGGAATCCACTCTTAAACAAGCTTTAACATTTTTAGCCTTGCTTGGGCACCATCTTAATTGTTATCATATGGTTAACTTCTCACCAGTTCTGACGGCCTATGATTTAAGCAGTATTTATTGGTTATTTTGGCGGCTAAAATTTCAAACCAGACTCTATGGATTGGAACAGGAAGCACGAAGCAGGGAAAGTGAAGGGTCAGCTATCACTTAAATGGTGGGAAATTGCCTTTTCTCTTTCACTATCAAAAGTACAGTAAGTTTGCTAATTTATTCAGATCAAATGTTAAAACTGTTTGTAGATGGGGAACAGATCAATAGGGTACTTGTAGTGACTGAACATTCAAGAGTAGCACTGGTTACACTTATTGGGAAAGGAGTCAGCAGCAGGGCTCTCCCCACCACCAGATCCTGGTCCTCTCTTAGCGGTAAGGGCCCTCGAATGGGGCCATGAGTTGTAAAGCGAGTTCAGGTATACCTTGGAGATACTGTGGGTTTTGTTCCAGACCACTGCAATAAAGTGAGTCTTGCAATAAAGCAAGCAGTAATCTTTTTGCCAATGGAGAGTTTTTTGTTTGTAAAAAAAATGCAACACCTGTGAAGCACAATAAAGTGAATTGTAGTAAAATGAGATACACGTGTACATTTCCCACTTGATGATAGCCACACTTGTTTGTTTGCAGGCTTGGTGCTCTATATGTGTCATTTTTACCTGAACTTCACACTTTGAAATAGGTGTATCATTCCCATTTTATAGAGGGGTAACTTGAAGCAACCTACCCAGTGTTACATATACTAATTCAACTAAAAACGACAAATGCCCATAAAGTATTTACTATGAGCCAGGGACTATACCAATTGCTTTACATATATTGACACATTTATCCTCTCAGTAACCTAATAAGATATGGAACATTATTCCTGGTAAAGACAAGGAAACTGAAGTAAGAAAAGGAACAGTAACTTGTCCAACATCACACGTTTGATAAGTAGTAGAGTTTATGCTTTATTAAACACAACATTGTGTGTCTTGTATATTGTTGGCAGTCAATTAGCATTTGTGTGCATGTGTATCTGAGTGTTTTGTACGTGTCATTGAGGGAGCTGGTTCTGGCAACATAACAATTTGTTCTATTTCTAACCCAAATCTTCAATTTAGTTCAAATGATTAGGGCTAGGTTGAAGCTAAACCGGACTGAGGTTTATGCTCTGCCAGAGCCACAGAGCACCTCATGACCCCAGCCAATTTCCACTTACAGCTTCCAATGCCCTTTGGGGAGCTATACCTACTCCCATTCCCAGTGGTTCTAGAAGGGCCATTAATCACAGCGCCTACCCCTGACCACAGAAATGAGCATGTATTCTCTGCCTGGCCAATCTAAAACCTCTTTGATGGCCACAGGGGCTGTCCCAGCATTAAACATTTGACCAAACAAGAACCAATTAGGGTCCTTTCTTGAGATTGCATATTTATATGCTCAGGGAGAAAATCTCTGTTTCCTTTGGAAATTTCCATTAGGAGTGATTATGCCTGATGCTGTATGTGGCCATGTTCCTCTTCATCCTGCCTCTGCCCATGGCAGAGGCTCAACCATAATGGGAGAAAATGAGGCCCAACATCAAGAAAAGCAGAGACCGGCAAGGGGACTGAGAAGGAGGGAGGGAGAGAAAGAAAAAAAAAAAATACATTATTTGAGTCTTAGAAGTTTCTCAGGCCCTCTTGACCCCCGTATTTCCTAGTTATATAAACCAGTAGATGTCCTTCATTATTTAAGGTAGTTTTATTTGTGTTTCTTTCACTTGATTACCTTAAAAGTACTGATACATTCAGGAAAGTCTTTTTTTCCTTAAAATTTTAAAATATTATATTCGCTCCAAATTTATTTTTAATAATAATGAGCATATATCTATAATATTATGAGGGAATGTAACTGTGATTCTTTAAAGACTTATAGTAAGATTATTCTATTTATTTTTAGGGAAGTCTTACCATGGAATGCCGTATCATTAGAGAGGAAAATAGGAACTAAAAGATCAATATTAAACAAATGTAAAATAATATTGAATGGGAATTCTAATTGAAAAATAAAAATTAAAAAAAGTCAATATTATTCTCCCTGTTATAACCAAAAAAATCAAAAGATCAGAGGCGTGACTAAGGTACAGTTAGTGAAATCTACTGGATCTGAGAATAAAAATAAATTCCTTTGTGAAGAGGACTCCCTTTGGTAACACAAAAGATTAACCAGGAACAATAAAAATTGGGGCAACATTCTAAAATTTCTCTTTAAACCAGAATGCATTTGAATGTTTTCCTACAAAATCTACTCCAATTAAATAGATTTCAAAGACTGGGGACTCTGTGGCAAAGAAATTTCTATAAAGTCCTATTCACCCCGATATACTTCCTTTGGTCCCAAAATACCTGAGCGTATACCCTTATGGAGCCATCCTTTTTTAAAAAAGTAATTTTTTATTTTTCAATTATAGCTGACATATTATATTAGTTTTAGGTGTACAACATAGAGATTACACATTTATATAACTTATAAAGTGATCCCCCGATAAACCTAGTACCCACCTGACACCATACACAGTTTTTACCATATTATTGTCTATATTTGTGATATACTTTACATCCCTATGACTATTTTGTGACTACCCATTTCTACCTATTAATTCCTTCACCCATCCCCAACTCCCCTTCCATCTGGCAACCATCAAAATGTTATCAATATCTATAAGTATGTTTCTGATTTGTTTGTTCGTTTGTTTATTTTGTTCTTTAGATTTTACATCATATAGCATTTGTCTTTCTCTGTCTGACTTACTCTGCTCAGCACAATACCCTTTAGATTCATCCATGTTCTTGCAGATGGCAAAATTTTATTCTTTTTTTATGGCTGAGTAATACTCCATTGTACATAACCCCTCTTCTTTATCCATTCATTTACTGTTGAACATCTAGGTTGCCT
>NW_011888858.1:4459862-4467160 GCF_000151845.1 Pteropus vampyrus
AGCCAGAAGTCCTGATGCTAAATCTGCTCCTCCAAATGTTGTCTGAGTGACCTTGACCAAGTGCACCTCGGTTTTTCTCACCTGATAAATGGTGACACCAAAGCCCCTCATGCCATGTCCCAGTGGTAGCAAACCTGAGATGGATGTTTTGAGGATAAAATGAGGTAATGGAAGTGAAAGAGGTTTGGAAGGAGTAAATGGACTTAAATAATCAGCAATATCAGGGGAAATAGTTTATTCATTCAACTAATATTTACCAAGTGTCTACCAGGTGCAAGGACCAAAATACAGTTTTATCTTCAAGCAGGTGGTCAATCTTGGATGGAAGAAATTCAGAAGAGAGTATGAAAACTGGATCAATTAGAGAAAATGTAAGACATGAGGAATGAGGGAAAGACCAGCATCACCTTCTTCACATTTTTGCAAGAGGCTAACTCCACAATATTTTCCTGAACCTTTCTCAATATGGCCAACCCAGAGCCTGCTGTGATGTGATCTGTTCTTCAAGCCAGTCCCACTCGAAGTTAAGTTGGGCACATATTCCTAAACAGCTTGGAGGAAAAGCCATTTCCACATAGCATGCCCATGGCTCTGAATTCATACAAGTCGTTCTCCAAGGAGCAGAAGTTTTATATATATAATGTTTTAATTGTGGTAAAGTACACATAACAAAATTTACCATCATAATTATTTTAAATATGCAGTTCAGTAGCATTAAATGCATTCATAATGTTGTGCTTCTACCACCACCTTCCATCTCCAGAACTGTTTTCATTTTGTAAAACTGAGACTCTATACCCATTAACAACAACTCTTTCCTCTCCCCAGCCCCTGCAACCACCATTCTACTCTCTGTCTCTGAAAGTTCAACCCTCTAGGTACCTCGTATAAGTGGAATCACATTGTCTTTTTGTGGCTGGCTTTTTTCACACAGAGCTTTTTTTGAAAAGGTCTAAGATAATTATCCCTAGAAATTTGGAATTTGATCATATTCTGTTTTATTCCAGCCACCAGTTTATGACAAGTTTTTTCTCTCGGTTTTTATGGCACCCAGGCTTCGGTAAAAGGGTAGAAGGTGCCACTCTGTGTTTCTTATGGCTGCCAATCAAATTGGCAGTATCTGGTTTCTCAAATTTCACCTTTTTTGGCTTTCTCGGTTTTCCTCCACTTTCCATATAAACAAGGCCTTTGGTGGGTAGGGTGGATGGCTGCGAGCCATGGGCCCTTGGACACTTTTGTCCAAGGAGTTTAATGGAAGCTTCTGAAGTCTGTAAAGCAAAGTGAGAAACAACAGCAGCTCATCCACGCTGAGCCTCCATTAATAATATGATGTGCATTTGTCTTAAAGGTAAACATACTCTGAGATGGGAACATTGCAAAGAGAGCCCGGAAAGAGACTTATCAGCAGGGGAGAGGCCAAAGGCACAGATCGCTGGTCATCCCAGGGCCGACAGACAGAGGTGTCATGCTGGTGTTGCCTTAGGAACAGGCCTCAGAACCCAAAACCTGAAAAGAGTATAGTCTGACCTCATCTGCTACACCTGGGCTCTCTAGATAAGCTCCCAGCTAAGCAAAGCCCACCTTCTTTGTGCAGCTGACATTTTAAGAAGCACTCATTCCGGGAGTTACACTTCCAAATGGTGGTTGCCCTCCTCAGTCACCATGCCATGGGGACGTCATCTTGTCCACAAGGGCCACCCTGGAATGCTGCTTTGAATAAGCCTACAAGCAAAGACAAAATCTGGTGAGCTTTCTCAGTGGAGGCAAGTCAAGCTTTGGATTCGATTTTGAGACAGATACTGAAATCTGATAATGAAGCATGTGGTTCACCCAGTTATGTGGTTTGGGATGAAAAAAAAACAGGCGTAAATTTGTATAAAATAGTAGCTGGTGTTTATTGAATGTTCTAGATAGCATATATATTTAATTATTTCAATAACACTTTGGGTTAGATAGTATCATCTCAGTTTTACAGAGCAGAAAACTGAGGTTCAGAGAAGCTAAGTAACGTGTCCAATGTTATGCAGCTACCAAGTGGTAGATTTGAAATCCAGCCCCGTGCAGTCTGATTCTGGAATTCTCTCTTTTAATTCACTATATTGGCTCCCTAATTTACTTGTGTGGCCTAGAAATTGCTCATTTAGAGGTTATCAAAGGGACTCCCTGACCCTTTTTCCAGGTCCACAAGGCCTGGAGTCTCGTAACTAGAGTTACTCCATGGCATTTTGTTTTTGACAAATGCTCCTGTTAGAATGCATGTGGAATGCTTTGGAGAGCATTTATTTAGAGGTGTTTAATAAATTTAAAAGACTCAGAGAGCAGCAAGATGGAAATATGAAAAACAAAACTGTGCATTTCGATGGAGCAAGAAGAAATGAGAGATCCTAACCCTAGAATTCCATGAGATGACAGTAGTCTAGGCACTCTATCCATCCATCCATCCATCCATCCATCCATCCATCCATCCGTCCATCCAACCATCCATCCACCCATCCCTTTAGCAGGTATTTATTGGAGACCTATAATGTCCTAGGCATCATGCCAAATGATGGGAAATGATGTTGAGTAAAAACAGACTAAGTCCCTCTGAGAGCATAAAGTCTAGAAGAGGAGAAGTAAATCTGAACTGTGATAAAGTCTGGGAAAGAGGAGTACAAGGTGCTATGAGAAGAGATAACAGGGTGGAAGGGGGGCTGATGGAATGATCTTAGGGCACTGGGTGTTTGGGATAAGGGAGAAAGATGCTGAAAGAAAGGCAGGGAGAGGCTCAGCATAGTAGATGGTGCTGAACGCTCAACAAAAGTCAGCTGAATCCCCAAGTTAACTCTCCCTTGATATTTGGTGAAGACCAAGTACACATGTGTGCCACCCGTTTTAGCCCTGTGAAGGAAGTTATGGTCCTACAGAGTGCTGTTAATAGAGGGGAAGAAATAATGACTTTGAATATACACTAAGTCTTGACTCTCTAACTTTACTGCAATGTCTCTTCAATAACCTTAACTTCAGTTGCCTTATGGATAAAATGATAAGGTCAGACAAACATTGCCTCTAATCTCTCTTGAGAGTCTGAGCGCGGCTATAGTAGATGGCAAGCAGGCTGCCACCACTGTCCATCTTCCTGATGTTTCTGCAGAACCTGAGAGATGTGAGGGGCATCGTAAGGCAGCATAGCAGCAGAGGCATTTGGTATCAGGGAGTCCAAGTCAGGTGGGGAGAGCAGAGAAGACTTTCTTCTCTCTGTGCTAGCAGGGAGGAGAATCAAGCCAAAGAAGTTTCAACACGTTGTTTACTATAATCTGTAAACTGGGCTCATTTAACGGGGCCAAATCAATTCATTTTGGAAATATCCCAGGAGATAGAGTTTGCCTGGCAAATTCATACTATAAAGAAAATTACAAGCCAAACTACTGCTAAGAGTACGTTTCAACCAGTCATTTATTTATTAATAATATTAATAATAATAGTTAACATTCGTTGATCATTAACTTTGTGCTAATTGTTTCACATTCACATTCTCACTTCTCATGTTAACTCTAAGTTATAGATACTGTGCTGTTATTACCCCCATTTTACATATGAATAAACAGAAGTCTAGAGATGTCACATAACTTGCCCAAGGTCTCATCACTGTGAGTGGTACAACCAAAGTTAGAATTAAGCCCATGCTTTTCTTAAAAAATTATTTATTTATTTATTTATTTATTTATTTATTTATTTATTTATTTATTCCAAATATAATTGATAAAGAAGATTAGTTTCAGGTGTGCAACATAGTGATTAGACATTTATACAACTTACAAAGTGATTGCCCTGATAAGTCTAGTACTCATCCAACATCGTACATAGTTATTATAATATTATTGACTATATTCTCTATACTATACTTTATAACCTTGTGATTGCTTTTATAATTGACAATTTATACATTTAATGTCTTCTTTTTACCCATGTTTTCAATGCCCCTTCTATCTGGCAACCATCAAAATGTTCTCCGTATCTATGAGTTTGTTTCTGTTTTGTTTGTTCATTCATTTTGTTTTTTTAGATTCCACATATAAGTAAAATCATATGATATTTGTCTTTCTCTGTCTGACATTTAATTTAGCATAATAACATCTAGGTTCATCTATGTTGTTGCAAATGGCAAGATTTTATTCTTTTTTATGGCTGAGTAATATTCCACTCTCTATATATGTATTACGTCTTCTTTATTCATGCAGCTTAGGTTGCTTCCATATCTTAGTTATTGTAAATAATGTTGCAATGAACATAGGGGTGCATATATCTTTGCAAAGTTGTGTTTTGAATTTCTTTGGATAAATACCCAAAAATGGAATTGCTGGGTCATAAGGTAGTTCTACTTTTAATTTTTTGAGGAAACTCCATACTCTTTTCTCAGTGGCTGTACCAATTTATCATCCCTTTCCTTGACATCCTCGCCAACACTTGTTGTTTATTTATTGATGATAGTCATTCTGACAGGTATGAGGTAATATTTCATGGTGGTTTAATTTGCATTTCCCTGATAATGATGATGTTCAGCATCTTTTAATATGTCTGTTGGCCATCCGTATGTCCTCTTCACAGAAATGTTTATTAAGGTCCTCTGCCCATTTTTTTAATTGGATTGTTTTTTTGGTTTTTTTTTGGTTTTGGTATAAAGTTGTATGAGTTCTTATTTATTTGGGATATTAACCCTTTATTGGATGTATCATTGGTGGATACTTTCTCCTGTTCAATAGATTGTCTTTTCATTTTGTCCATGGTTTCCTTCACTGTGCAAAAACTTTTTAGTTTGATGTAGTCCCATTTGTTTATATTTTATTTTGTTTTCCTGACCTGGAGAAACATATCCAAAAAAAATATTACTAAGAGCAATGTCAAAGAATTTTATTGCCTATGTTTATTCTAGGAGTTTTATGGTTTCAGGTCTTACATTTAATTCTTTAAACCATTTTGAGTTTATTCTTGTATATGGTTTAAGAACAAAGCCCATGCTTTTAAACAAACACTATATTACTTGTTCATTAAGAAATATAGGTCTCTTAGCCCAACATTGCTAGATTTTACAGATGGGTAAAAATTTTTAAACATTTTGGAGTCTGACAAAGAGGTGTCGAGTTTTGGCTTTGTTAAATGCTTCTTTTACAAAAAGCCTATTTCTTTTCCTTTCCCCCTGAAATCTCAGTTCCTCCACCATGTGCCTCACAGAAAGCCCCCCTCCTATCTATCATTACCCTTCTATGGAGGTTCAGGAAAACACTTTTCTGTTTTCTCTAAAGTTAACCCCATATTCCTTCTGATGATACCTTTAAATCTTTCTGAATACAGGAGTCGTCTTTTCTAGTTTCAAGCATGCCTAAGTTTTTCTGTTCCTAGAAAAGAAATTTTCTCTAGATCCGGCTATCCTCCTGCTCACCACAAACCACAATCTTCTATCTACTTCTTATATATTTGTGTGTGTGTGTGTGTGTGTGTGTGTGTGTGTGTGTGTGTGTGTGTTTTATTTTTTTATTTTCTCTAGTCCTCAGTTTCATCTGTAAAGCAAGGACTCTGGACTAGAAGATATCTAAAGATGGCTCAGGTATATTATGATTCTAGTGAGCTCTGACACTGTTGATTGTATCTGATATTTAAGGCTAAATGCTGATAGCATTTATATTAAATTGTGGGATTATATATAATGATGATCTGCTAGGAGCCATGTCATTAACTATCAGTGCCTGCTTAACAAAGCATTTGTCAGATTTAAAGTGTTTAATAGAACCAATCAGAATAAAGTAGGAAACTACTCAGTTAAAAAAAAAATTCAGAATGAAATAATCTCGGAATTTAAAAGCTGAATAAACTTAACTCCATAAACTAATCATTGCATGGTTCTTGCTTTTCTCATTTTGCTTCGAACCAGTGAGAACCAGGCCCCAAACTGCTGACTGGCTCTAGTAGGAGACCTAATATTTGGGAGCATCTATCCACTGGCCTTTTATGAGCAACACTTTGATTTTGAATGCAGCTTGGAAAAAAAATAGGATGGCATGTTTTGTAATCTTTTATAACTCAAACTTCCACTAACTTCATCTGGTTTCTATCCTCCCCACCACACAATCAGTCTGAATATTTGAGGTTTCCCTATTGTCTCCAGTAAGGTTCTTGGACACAAGGTCAAATTAAGGGCAAGTCTCACAGGTCAGAGTATTCTATTTTGAGTCACATGAATGTGTTTCTAAATAATTTTAAAAAGTAAAATCACTGCATTACTGAAATTATTGACTCTTCAACCAACTAAGTGAGTGAGTCTTGGGCCAAAACCAAAGACCATATTTTAAAGATAACCAATTTTTTAAAAATGATATTTCATCACAGTGCACATAGACAAAAGGAATTTGTTTCAGCCATGAGGAGGGCATTGCTCTGCTCAAGGTTTGGGGAGTCTGATTTGTTAGGGGCCAGCAACCTTTCCCTGCTTTGGGATTTTTTAGAGTTTTTTTGACCATTTGACATTGCACAGTTCTTAGTTTCCAGTCACAGGTTCTCTTGAGGGCAACATCTTTTTTTACTGGGGATATATGTGAATATTCAACCACATAAGTTTTGTGCCATCGTGGTACTTCATTATTCATTTCTTTGACATTTTGGGGACAATCTGTCAAAAGTGTGTAGAATATCTTAACAGCTTCCTTTTAAAATAAAGCAAAGCACACTTTGAGGAAATATTACCTGAGTGACATTAACATTAAAACTAAAATGCTGCGCTTGATACACTTATAAGATCAGTGAGAGTGTCGTCAGTCTTAAACCGAAGGCTCCATCCATATCGTCAAGTCACTCAGATAATTCAGACGATTCAGACAATCATTCCAAGTATTTCAGGATTTTGACCTCTCATTTACTCCTCTGTTTTCAATTTAAAAGACAAATAAAAATAAAGATAAGGTCTTTTTTTTCTTTTTAGCTTAAATAGTGAATTTAAGACCAGAAAGAAATCTGGGTGTACTAGTTTCTTAGCACTAGTACCAGAAATTGAGTGGTTTAATCAATATAAATTTATTTTCTTAGAGTTCTGGAGACTAAAAGTTCAAAATCAAGGTGTCAGCAGGGTTAGTTTCTTTGAGGCCCCTCTCTTTGGCTTGTAAATGGTCATCATCACATTGTGCTGACACATGGTCTTCCCTCTTCATCCATCTGTGTACAAATTTCCTCTTCTTATAAAGATACCGGTCATATTAAATTGGGGCCCATCCTAATGACCCTATGTTAACTTAATTATGTCTATAAAAATTCTATTTCCCCATATTCTG
>NW_011888858.1:4467210-4471804 GCF_000151845.1 Pteropus vampyrus
GTCAGTCTTAAACCGAAGGCTCCATCCATATCGTCAAGTCACTCAGATAATTCAGACGATTCAGACAATCATTCCAAGTATTTCAGGATTTTGACCTCTCATTTACTCCTCTGTTTTCAATTTAAAAGACAAATAAAAATAAAGATAAGGTCTTTTTTTTCTTTTTAACTTAAATAGTGAATTTAAGACCAGAAAGAAATCTGGGTGTACTAGTTTCTTAGCACTAGTACCAGAAATTGAGTGGTTTAATCAATATAAATTTATTTTCTTAGAGTTCTGGAGACTAAAAGTTCAAAATCAAGGTGTCAGCAGGGTTAGTTTCTTTGAGGCCCCTCTCTTTGGCTTGTAAATGGTCATCATCACATTGTGCTGACACATGGTCTTCCCTCTTCATCCGTCTGTGTACAAATTTCCTCTTCTTATAAAGATACCGGTCATATTAAATTGGGGCCCATCCTAATGACCCTATGTTAACTTAATTATGTCTATAAAAATTCTATTTCCCCATATTCTGAGGTGCTAGAGGTTAGGACTTCGACCTAAGAATTTTGGGGGAACACGGTCCAGCCCATCACACTGGGCAACGAGGGTTTTGATGAGAAATGAAACCCAAACGCTGGAGCTCCTAGGCTTTGGGCCTGCATGAATCAGAGACAAGGATGGAGACAGTGCACAGACATGGTACAGCCCAACAGTGAGGTTCTTAGAACCAATTACAAGGCAGTAGTGGCTAACTGATCTGTACAGTTTTTAATTTAGCTTATTTGAATGATCTCAAGATTAATCATTGGCCATTGATTTCTCCATAACCAATTCAAACAGTATAGCATTTAAAAAGTCATTTAAGAGAAATATGAGTGGGCTTTTTAATGATTTCCCGTCCCCAAGTTAGTAAACAATAGCAGAAAATATAAAATCAAAAGAATATTCATAGCCAGTTGCTCTAGCTTTCATGCTTTTGTTTAGTTAGGGTTTACCAGTCAGCTGAAACCAGAAAACTGCATCAGCCTATTTACTAATTTAGTTTGAGTGGCTGGTTAACATGCTTTACTCGGGAGAACACTTCCAGTCTTGCTGAAGAAAGACTGCATCCAAATACATAAATCTTGGGCAACAATCTTTTCCAATTAGATGAAAATATTCTCTTTTAAATTGATTTTGCTGTACTTTTTGAACACATTAAAAAACCAATTTGAGGTTTCATATATGCTTTAGAGTCATTTCACTATTTCAAACCCATGCACAAATGTGAAAACATAAAAGGAAGTTAAACCAAGTCTCTGGAGGCAGGGAGATGTGATTAATTGCTGGTCTTTTTAAGGTGGGTCACTACACAAAGCCAAGTGATAAATTAATAATGCCTCAGATCAGGAGTTAATAAAGATGGCTTTCCTAAGAGGTAGATGATAATTCGTAAAGACCTGGTCAGGCAAAATGTCTCAGACAGCCCCGAGGAAGAAAAACAATTGGGAATTACATCCGCCGTGACAGCCTTCGCTTATTACTGCAAGAAATTTAACAAATCAATCTCAGAGCCCAGAGTTAATTCCAGTTTAGATTAGAAAAAACACTGTTTCTTTTGATGCACACAGACTTTGGGCAGGATGGGGAACTGTTTCATGATGGTGTGGGGACATGGTGTGGAGGGTCTCCAACAAAAGCCTTAATGGTTTGAGCCAACATACCAAGTATTTGTTGACGGCCCAGAGTTTTGCAAGTAAACACAATGGAAGGCAAAATGGGTCAGAGTCTGTCAGGCCGGAGGGTCAGTTATGCTGGAGGAGTCTGCTGCCCAGCTTCCAGCAGCTGGTGGGGACCAGACTATGGTTCTGCGCTGCCTCTCAGGAGTCTGCAGGGCAGCGGGCTCATGGCAGGCTTAGCCCCAGGCTCCACCTGGGAGTATCTTCTCTGGTCCCAGACTCCTTCCCAGCAGCCTTGCCCTGGTCAAGCAGGCTCTACTCCAAGGCTGGCAGCTGGGTCAGCAAGACCGCCGAGAGCCTGCAACCAACCCAGATGAGACCTGAAAAGACTTGAGTTTCACTCATTGAATCTTCCTGTTTCCCCTGCATGCACCTGCATTTAGCAGCAAAGACGGAAAAACATCACCTTATGATCTGAGGCCCAGGAAGCTATCACTTTCTTATAGGTGCTCACTATCTGAGGTTGATTTGTGCTCATTATAGAATCTTAACCTTTCTGTGCCCTGGTCATTCATCGGGTTATTATGAGGTTTAAATAAGACAATATTTATCAAATGCTTAGCACAGGATAAGGCTATGTAGGTTTGTCTTAAAGAAATGAGTCAGAGATGGATTAAATCTATCTCTAACAGTACCAACTTAGCTCACTTGCTGCCCTCGTAATTCCTGAACGTGGCCATTCAAGATTTGTTCATCCCGCTCGTAACAGCATCAGCCCTAGGATGTGTCTCTCCTTTATTCTCATAGGCTGGGCCTTCTTTGGGGAGGGGACTGCAGAAAAGAAAGCTTGGGAAGTGGGGAGAGGGGAGGCTGTGCCAGAGATTCTAGACCTGCTTTGTTAGGCCTCGTTTGGAGGCCCCAGAGAGGGGTAGTCACAGGGGCTCTGAGGCCCCAAAGGATGTTTTGCTGCTATCTGAGGCTGGGGACAAATGTGACATGCTTATCAGTGGCTGCTGAGTCTGAGGCTGATCCAGCCTCCTGTGCAAGCCTGGAGCCGCTCAGAGCAACTTCCTCGACCTCCTCCCTTTCTTCTTCTCCATCCCCAGTCCTCCACCTGTGTCTTCATAATGGAGTGAAAAGGGCATTATAACCTGGTGAATTAGACAAGATAGGCCAGTGAAAGCAGAGCACAAAGGTGTGGACCGCCGGTTTTTAGAACCCATTGTACCCTGGCTGCTTGACAGTATTACAGGTCATGTGTTATGAGCCCATCCTTCAGCTAAGGAGATTGGGGCTTTTGGTTTCATGACTTGGTGAATGTCCCCTACCAGTTTGTGGGGGGCAGTGTCCAGTATTGGTTAAGCATGTTAAGTACTGAAGTCAGACTCTCTCAATACCTGGGCTTACGTCCTGGCCTCTGGGAAGAAAAGTTCTGAGCTGTTGGTGCTCGGGGACCAGGTGCATATTATTGTAAGAAATGTAACAGATCAATCTCAGATCCCAGCTAACCTCAGTTTCTATTAGAAAGAAGACCATTTCTTTTGATCCACACAGAGTTTGGACAGGAATAGGGGACTGCTTCGTGATTCCAACAGAGCCTTGGTGGTCTGGGTTAATGTTCTGGCAGATGGCCCAGCATCCACAAGTGAGCACTGCAGAAAGCAAAGCAGGTCAGGGTTAGGCCAGGGGACTGGTTTTGTGGCAGGGGTCTGCTGCCTAGCTTCCAGCAGGGAAGTGAGGGCCAGGCTGTGGTCTGTCAGTGCTCAAGGACAGCAGCATTCGCCTAGTCCAGGCTCCTACTGTGTCACTAAAGAAAACAAGGCCAGACTACTTATGGGAAAAGCACTACGCTCAGGGCGGGGAACACCAGACTTGAGGCCTGGCTGTCATAACTGCATCCCGTGCATGTTAGCAAACTGCAATCTCCAGGGGCTTCCATTTCTTCATTGGTAGAGTGCTAGTTAGAGACAAGTTTTCTAATGCTTTTAGCTGTCTATCTTTTTCTTCAACCCAAAGCTTAAGTGGAAGCCCAAGGAGCCGAGCCCTCTGCTTGGAGCAGGAATGAGGGCAGCCTCCACCCCACACTTCACTCACCCAAGGGACTTGCTCAGAGAGCACAGCTGAAAATTCACAGACTAAACAGTGCTTTTCAAATTTTAATATGCGTTATCATCACCAAAAGCTCTTAAAACAGATTTTGATTCAGGGTAGGAGTTGCGATTCTGCATTTCAGTCAAGCCCCTGGGGTAACCTGGTACTGCCCATCTGTGCGCTCTAAGGAATGAGATCATCTGTTTAGCTCCAAATGCCTCTAAATTCTTCTGACCCCTAACTCATTGCACATGACTACTGGGGTCTCCTCCAGTGATGCTTCTCAACAGAATGAGACAATCCCAAGCGCTAGCTCCTGTCTCTCTCTCTCTCTCTCTTTATACAGCAATTCATAGGGGCACTTTTGGACTCCATAGCAATAGGGTCAAGTTGGCAGTTAGTAGGTGGAGGCCCAGGAAATGCTAGGTGCTCTGTAAAGCATGGAGTTGTCACACATGGTAAAGAATTATCTGCATATTTTTTCCTTAAGCTCAGCAGCTAACAAATAGCTTCCCCACCACTTTATCAACTTTTTATTTTGGAAAATATTTACAGCTGCAGAAAAGTTGCAAGAATAATTCAAGGAATACCCAAGTACTTCTTACCTATATTTTTTAATTGATAATCTTTTGGCACATTTGCTTTGTTATTTTCTTTCTTCATGTATATGAAAAATCTCTCTCTCTCTTTTTCTCACTGAATCATGTAAGATTTAATTACAGTCATCCTAAAACTTTACCTCTAAATAATTCAGCTTATCTTTTCTATTTATAAGGGCATTCTCTTACATAACTACAGATATTACATCCAAGAAACAGCACTAATATGATTCTATTTTACATTGATAATTTACAGTCCATGTT
>NW_011888858.1:4471854-4489938 GCF_000151845.1 Pteropus vampyrus
GTGCTCTGTAAAGCATGGAGTTGTCACACATGGTAAAGAATTATCTGCATATTTTTTCCTTAAGCTCAGCAGCTAACAAATAGCTTCCCCACCACCTTATCAACTTTTTATTTTGGAAAATATTTACAGCTGCAGAAAAGCTGCAAGAATAATTCAAGGAATACCCAAGTACTTCTCACCTATATTTTTTAATTGATAATCTTTTGGCACATTTGCTTTGTTATTTTCTCTCTTCATGTATATGAAAAATCTCTCTCTCTCTTTCTCTCACTGAATCATGTAAGATTTAATTACAATCATCCTAAAACTTTACCTCTAAATAATTCAGCTTATCTTTTCTAATTATAAGGGCATTCTCTTACATAACTACAGATATTACATCCAAGAAACAGCACTAATATGATTCTATTTTACATTGATAATTTACAGTCCATGTTTATAAATTTTTCAAATTGTGCCAATAATGTCCTTCTAGATTTTCTTAAAATCCAGAATATAATCAAAAGTCTTGCCCACATGGCTTTCTAATGTCCACTGAATGTTCATATCAGTAAAACAGAAACAAATCTCTTTGTATTTGAGCCTAGAATCTAACTTTATAAGAAACACAAAGCAATTTTTTCCAGTTTTAATTAAAATTAAATTTTGCACAAATGCAATTACTGAGTAATTCGAGGAATAATGTACTTTGTTTTGTCTGGGAATTTAGTTAAAGTCACTCACTCTCTTGGGAAATCACATAGCTGAAGGCAATGCTGCTTCTAGGGTTTGAGTTGCCAAACAACAGACGAGTATTGACCCACATTTGTCATTGAAGCATTCACATGCAGGTGTAAATCTCTGATTATTTTGTTATGGCTTCCAGTTTATACTCACTTATTTACAGACTCAAACACATATTATTTTATTAGAAATTTTTTTCTTTTTATTTCTTTCTGACTTTAGTTAGGGCATTGTGCTATCTTTTTTTTTTTTAAATGATGCATTATTGCTAGGTATAAATAACAATAAATTTTATTTCAAGATACTAGAGGGGGTGTTACAAAGCATTTATTATAAAAAGTCATTGTTGACCCTTATTAGAATTTCTGAAATTTAGAAAAACTGACTATACCAAGTGTTGGTGAAGCTGTGGACAAATGGAATGCTCTAACACTGCTAGTGAGAATGTAGAATGGTACAAACACTTTAGAAAACAGTATGACAGTTTATTAAAAAGCTATGTATCTACCTTTATAAGTCAGCCATTCTCTTTCTAGAAATTTACGTAAGAGAAATAAAAGCATTGTGTATACAATGACCTCTGAATGAATGTTCACTGCAGCTTTTCTTGTAATTGCCCAACTGGAAACAACCCAATGTCCATCAACAGATGAATGAATAAACAAATTGTATATTCACAGAATAGACTACGACTAAGCAATAAAAAGGAATGAACTATTGATACATACAAAAGCATGGGTGAATTTCAAAATAACTTTGCTGAATGAAAGCAACCAGAGTTCATGCTTCACAATTATTCTATTGGAAATTCTAGAAAATACAAACTAATCTATAGAGAAAAAGAGTCAATTAGTCAATTAGAGAACAAGGGGTGGGGTGGGAAGGAGTCTGAGGGAACGATTACAAAAGGGCAGAAGAAAACTTTTGGAGATGCTGCTTATGTTCATTATATTGATCGTGGTAATGTTTTACAAGTGTATACATATGTCAAAAGATATTGAATTTTACATTTTAAATATGTGAAATTTGTAATAAGTCAATTTTTATACTCAAATAAAGATGTTAAAGAAAAAATAAGGGGTTGTTTTGAAACTCTATCCTATTAAATACAGTTCGTGCACCATCCTCCACAGTCTGGGCCCTTATTGCCTTTGTCCAGGTAACCACTCTTCACCAGGGTGATGGATCCCAATGGTCTAAGTTAATTATGGTAGTTTTAATCCTTTTTATCTCCTTAGGGATTAGATTAGGTGTCGGCATAAATAGCCATTCTGGATGAGATATGAGGAAAAGTTAGTGAGAAGGCTTCTGTGAAGGACTTACTTCCTTCAAAGAAAGACAAAGAGAAAGACTTTTTTCTTCCTCTTGGCAACCAGATGTGATGTCTGGAGTTTCCACAGCCATCTTATAACTGTGAGGTATCATGCTCTGGGAACACAGCTAACATGTTGAGAAGGGCAAAACAGAGTTATGGAAAGAAAGTGGGTCCTTGATAACATTGTCCAATTGTTGAACTAACTAACCTGGACTGTCTCTAGACTCTGCTTTATGTTATATAGTAAGTTCCCTTATCCTATAAGATAGGCGAGTTTAGATTTTTTGTTATATTCAGCCAAGGGCATCATACCTGATATATTCCTTATCTTTTAAGATTCATCTCAAACCGGGATGTCTCCAGGAAGTCTTCCCTGATATGTATTCCCTTCTAGGCCTGGATTATATATCCCTACTCTGTGTTCTCAGGAAATCCTCTTAATGACCCTTTTTCACACTGCGTGAAATTCTGTTTACAATTCTCCTGCTGCATGAGACTGAGAACTTCTCCCGACAGGACCCAGGACTGTTTCATTGATCTCTACTTCACCAGAATCTAGAGAGTAATTGACACATAGCAGGCATGTAATAAATACCAGATCAACTGGACTGAAACTCTCCTGCTCACCTTTTCGTACACTAGAAAATGAGTCTCACTGCCTTCCAGCCATTCCCAGCCTACGCATCTTTTCACACCTAACAATTTCTTTCTTTCGTTCCTCAGTGGTTGTTTTTCCCTGACATCATTAGAAACTGGAGATATCTTTGAAGTCCCCCGGCACCTGCAGAAGGCCATCCTCCAGGTGTTTCCCTTCAGGGAAGGGGGCTTGCCCCTTCTCTACCTTCCTGGGGCTGCCTCTCCAATTTCTGCCTACTGTGGCCTTGGCTCTTTGAGGAGCATTGTCTTTTCCGTCCACGAATGACAGTGGACTAAAAAGGCCTTATGCTCTCACCTCCCCTTCCCCCCGTCTGCTTGGGATTATTTTCCTACAGGTTTCATGGCCTAAGTTTGTCAAGATTTTTAAGTTCTCTCTACTAGACTCTTCTGTATGCCCTTCTGGGGCCTTTTCCAATAGCACCAGCTCCAATGACAGTGACAAGTAATGTTTTTCTGTTTCCCAGATCGTTGCCAGTGAAAAAGACATAAACCCAGAACTGGCCAACCCCAGCTCCTGGAGGCTCCTGCTGAACATTTTTCTTCTCTTTCTTAAAATCTCAGGCTGGAGGCTACACTGTTCATCATTTCTTTGGCCGCAAATGGTGCAAGAAGATGGATTCCATTTTCAGAAAACGGAATGAATATAAGATGGCATCTTTCCTCTCCCCTCCTCTCTCCTTCTCTCCCTTCTCTTGCCCTCTCTCTCCCTCCTTCCGTTTCTGAATTTCTTCTATATCTTCTCATATTATTGCTTAAGCACACAGACTCTGGAGCTAGATAATCTTGGGGGAGAAACTAAACCCTTCTGTACCTTGATTCCCTCATCTCAAAGTGGTGATAATTATGCTACATTTATCTCATAGAGTTGTTTAAGTATTAAAGTGTAATATGTAAAGGGCTTACAAACATGCTTAGTACAAGCTAAATACAATATCAGTGTTATAATTTCTCTACTAGTAGTACTATTACTGCCACCACAACCACCACCACTACCATTATACTACTATGTGCTAGCATTAGTGAGCATATACTAATTATTATGTGCCTGATTTACTACATTAGACTCTAAAAACGCCAGTTTCTTTAATCTTTATTACAGCCCTAGAAGATGGTTGCCCCCCCCCCAAAAAAACTTCACACAGTTTGAGTATTCTGAGGAAGGCTTTTTTCTAAGCTCTGCAAACCAATTTTAATTATTTAATTTTCCCAACAAGCCTATAAAGTAGCTACCATTAAGGCCCAGCTGACTTAGATGAGGAAACTGAGGCTTACATTAATGACCTTCCAAAAGTCACACCAATTATAAGTGGAGAAGCCAAAACTTGAATGCAGGTCTGTATAAACCTTGATTCTCAAACATTAGTATGCAACAAATCTCCCACGAGGCTTGTTAAAACACAGACTGCTGGGCCCCACCCTGCGAGTTTCTGATTTAAGTCTGGGGTGCGGTCTGAGAATTTGCATTTCTAATAAGTTCCCAGGTGTTGTTGACACTGCCAGTCTGGGGTCATATTTTGAGGTCCACTTTATTAGTAGTCAACACTGATTTATCTTTGAATATACATAATCCTTTAGTTGCTATCTTGAATTTTGGTTAAAAAATCTTCTTAACCAGGAGTCATATTTCTCATCAGAGGAATAGAGGGGAACATTTTAGGCTCATCATCCCACTCACAATGTCTCAGGGGACACTGTGACCTCAGTTCAATGTCTTCCATACAAGCTTGTGGTTTCAAGCTAGTGCTCAAGGAAACAGGTTCTCTCTTCCCATGCTCTGGTTAGGCTCATCCCCTTATTTAGATTTATGTTATTTTATTAGTTTCTGTCTTTTTTCACAAAGAGGTCATTTATTTCAGGAGATTTTTCTGCAAAAGAATCGTGAATCTGAGCACCAGAGATGCTGACATTGTAGACTTCAAAGAATGGTGTGTGGAGGGGCGTAGGAGGCAGTGGAGTACCAGGCCGGTGACGGGGGTGTGATGGTTAATTTTGTATTAATTTGACTGGGCTACAAGTGTCCAGATTACACATTGTTTCTGTGAGTGTGTTTCTGAATGAGATTAGCATTTGAATTTGTGGACTTAGTGAAGTAGGTTGTTCTTTCCACTGTGGTTGGATGTCATCCAATCCTCTGAGGACCTGACCAGAATAAGAGACAGAGGAAGGGAGAATTCTCTCCTTTTCTACCTGCTTCACTGTAAGGTAGTCCTAAAAGAATCTTTTATTTATCATATCCAAAGGCTTATGTAGCTAAAAATCAAACAAAATTTAATTGGGAGGGTTGCAGAATTGCAATGTCAGTTGAATTCACAGCCTTACCAAGTTTCTCATGTTAGGAAATGGACTAGAAAAGGTTAGGAAATGGACTAGAAAAGAATGAGATGCTGAAACTTGGCGGAGGACATTAAGTTGGAACTGACATTCGAACACCATCAAGTCCCTTTGAGCTCTCCCTGCTAGACGGAGCTTGTCCTCCTGTGTCTGAGAAGACTAGCCTTCCTTTGATAGAAAACCATGTGGTAACCTCACCCGGGACAGAGTCTTTGGAAGGGGGTGCTCATTCTCCTCAAGACCCACCACGGCTACCTCTTTTGCCACTGGACTAAACTTGGCTCAAATTCAACATGCCTCAGGGGTCAGGAACATATGATGACCTAGGAATAAATAGTGTATATATATTATAAGATTATGCTAATATATATTTGCTGAAACCTGAAGATTAAGTATGGAAGTGGATTTTGTAAAATATAGTACTGTGTCTTTTCTTTGTGGCATAATCAAAGGTCCTTTAAAAAAAACTTAATTTTATGGAAGCGTTATGGGGAGATTAGCTTTCATAGAAACGAAAAATATATTATAGTTATAGCTACTGTACTTGAAACAGAATGATGCTAGTACATTAATGAACAGAATCATCAATGAAATAAAGTAGGATCCAGAGAAATGCCAAGAATGAATGGTAATTTGATTTATGAAAACAGTGGCATTTCATGTAATTGGTCAAAGAACAACTCTATCAATCAATCAGTGGTGTCTGGACAAAGGACGGCGCTCTGGGGGGAAAAAGAAAGACAGCAAGGAGAAAGAGAGAACGAGAGAAAGAGGAAGCTGAGCTCCTTTATCATTCTTTACCTAATACCAATTTCATTTTGGTTTATTATTTACACCATATAAAACAATTCGTTAAAGCATTAAAATTAAGGTAGAATTTATTCTCTTGGAATGATGAAGGTCTTTTGAGCATGACACAGACCCAGGAGGTATAAAGAATAGATTGATAAATTTTACCATGCAAAAAATTTAAATAGCAAAACAAATATATGAAGCCAAGTAACAAACTGGGAACTATAACTGCCACCGATATAATAAAAAAAAAAGATTCATTTATTCAATTTACAAAGAACTATTATAAGCCAAGAGGAAAAAAGGTAAAAACTAAGCAGAAAAATAGAAAAAAGATAAAAACAAGCAGCTCTCACACACACAAAAAAACAGTCATTCACAATAGGAATGGATGCTCTACTCAAAATTCAAGAATATACATGAAAACAACACAAGGAAGATAGTAGAAAGATTGATGATACCATGTTGATGAGGGTGTAAGAAAGGGAAACTGGCCTGCACTCTTTATGGAAATAAAAATTGATTCAGTTTTTGAAAGTGTAGTTAGATCTACCAAAATTTAACATATGTATGCCCTTTGACCCAACTCTGAAATGTTTATGAGAGATATGCTCACCCAGGTGCACAAGGTATTTGAACAAAATGCTTATTGTTGGCTTGTCGGTATTAGTGAAAAAATGCTGGAAACAATCTAAGTGCATTTCATTAGAGAACTAGTTTAATAAATCATGTTATACCCACCTGATGACATTGTAGGCCATTTGAAACAATGAGGTATCTCTAAGCATTAACATGGAAAGATGTACATAGTATATCATTAAGTAAAAAAAGAAAATTTCTGATATTTATTGCATAATCTCATCTTTGTCGAACAAAATGTATGTGTGTGTGTGTGTGTGTGTGTGTTTATATTCATATAAATGTCTAGAAAAGTCTGGAAGACATACAAAAAAATGTTTACAGTTTTTACTTCTGGGGAGGAGGGTGAGGAGGCCGTGCTTGACAAGTGGCATGAGATTTTTACTTTTTATTTTATACAATTTTCATTTTTGCGATCATATATCAATTTTGTATTTAAAAAATGCATTTCTTTCTCTTCTTCTCCCTCTCCTGCCTTTTTAAAAACAGAATCTACCTTTCTCTTTCTTCTTTGGTGCTTCCCTGCCCCACAGAGGATTTCTTCTCCTCCCTTCTGAATGTCCCCCAGAATAATCACTCCAGCTCCAACCAGGTTGGTGACCCCAGGAAACAGTGGAGAGGCACTGACTGCGCTGAGTCAGGAGACCTGAGTTCTCCTTAGTTTTGCATCCATCAGACGATATGATCTTGGGCAACTCAACCTCTCTGAGCCTCGGTTTCTTTGGAAATCGAGGCTGGAGGAAAGGTTTCTTCCAGGATCTTGGTCACGTTGATGGCCTGAGCAGTGACCTTCTCCAGGTCAGGAGCTCTCTAAGCCCCTCCCTTGTCTTCTGGAGACCCATCTCCTGCCTTATATGGGAAGCTTCCAGCTCTGGTTGGGCAGAACCCACCTTTCACACGTAGGTGCTGCTGACACTGATGGGCAACAGAGGGCTTTTATTCCACCACAGATCTGCTCTATTTTGGGGCTGCTATCAGCCATTTCACATCTCAGTCTTGCCTTTGTTATCTAAATGGCCTACTTGGGGCTGGGAAACAGATGCTTGAGCCATCAAGGAGAGTGGTCTTTGTCTAAGCTTGAAGTGGGTTTCTCTGAACAATCCTGTCACTCAAATGCCTGGGTGCCTCCTGAGTTGAATCTAGAGACATTTCAAGTTGGGTCACCTGTATGTGGAAGGAGTATAGCCTCGGGGCTAATTGCTGACTCTAAACATGACATTGTGTGTGTGTGTGTGTGTGAGTGTGTGTGTGTGTGTGTGTGTGTGTGTGTGTGTGTGTGTGACTGTCTTTTACCCAGCACTCCATCTGTGCTGCCAGCATGCTTACATGGGACATATCATCTAATCCCCTGACTACCCTAGGAGGTACATGTTACTAACCCTACTCCACAGATGAACTAAGTCTCAGAGAGAGAGAAAGTTACACATTCTTATAAACACATTTATAAGAGATCGGTTTGGTTGGAAGAAGTTGGGGCAAAGGGTATACACGAAAACTTTCCTCACCTACATCAAGGCTGCCTTTTGTTTCACTTTTGGCAAGATGCAACAGGTCAGCCTTGTGAGGGAAGACATGGGAAGACAATGAAATTCATTGCTGGTCTTTTCTCTGGTCTTCTCTGCACCTTCACCCCCAACCACCACCAAACTTTGATTATTTCCATTTTCTTCCTTGACCAGATATTTGTTTAAATAAATAAAAACCTTATGGTTAGCGGTGTTTGCCAAGTTCCGGTGGCTGGGTTGGGGAGTGGCAGGCTAGAGCTGAGGAAACGGGGTACAAGCAAATGTTTGCTCATCGTTTAAAATATGGTCTGTGCCTGTGTTAGACATTTGTACGAAGCTCTGAATCAGTTTTGTTGATTTGGGCACTTTTTGAAGGCTAACTGAAATATGGAACTAGGAAGCAACTTCACTGCAGCTCATTTTTCAGTGACAGACAGGTTCCACCTTATCTCAAGCGCTTTCATTCCCCAAATTATAAGCATATGTCCTGCTGTTGGAAATAAATTCGTCGAGACAACAAGCTGGCATGGTGGGAGACAGTGTGCCAAGCAGGAAACCACTGCAAGTGCTTCCATGCTTCTCCAGGAGACAAATTGCTTTGCAATTTTCACTAGAAACAACCATAAAAGTTAGTATTTTTTAGTATTTTATTTCCTGGACCTCTAAAAGCCTAATTGGTGCCCATATGTCAGACTAATATTTCTTTCGGCCCTTTAAACTCAGCTGTAAGATTAGGAAGGGGGGTGGGGAGAAGATAATTGAATTCTCCTTGGAACGAGATGACTTCATCTGAAAATGCCCAGACTCCATCTATATGTGGTTTAGATATTACCTGTGATTTTCTTGGCTTCTCTCTTAGGGCCTCTCATCCTTTCAAGGACAACTCCATTCAGCCTTTGCACCCTCCCCCTTAATGTAAAAGCCTCAGATCACTTCTCTGTGGACTTAAAGGTTATTCTAAAGCCCCTAGAGAGTTTGATAATATTCCCAGAAGAATATATGCATGAACTTTTTTGAGAAGACACAAGAAACTACTTCATCATTATTGAATGTAAGAAACTTTCTGGGACGGCAGAAACTTTTGTTCCTTTTCTTTATTCTGCATTTCCATCACCTAAGACAAGGCTAGGCCCATTCTTGATGCTTCAATAAATATTTATTGAATCAAGGAATAAATAAATTAGAGTGGACATCTGCAGTTGTAGCCTGCCTGCTGTCATTTCTTTCTTTCTGATAAGAGCACCTACAGATTTCTTTGGGGAACCTCATCTTTCCCACTCTCAGTGTACCTGGCTCAGGTAGAGCTGAACTATCCCCAGTTCCAGCAGTGGGCACATGTTGCAGGCCTGAATCAGAGGCCCCAGTGATTGGTTTAGAGATGGGCACATGATCCAATGAGAGTCTAATGAGAGTAAATCTTGAGGGTTTTATGAGAACTCTGGGCATAAGGTTCTTTCCCACTATAACTGCTATCTCTAAGGATACTGTAAGCCACAAGCTGCAGCCTCGTAGAAAGGTCCTGCCTCGGAGTCAATCCAATACAGGGAAAAGCAGAGCCAAGAGATGGAGAAATTGAGTTTTACAGACATTGTTTAACCCTTGGATCTAACTATTCTTGGGGCTCAAATCCCCTGGGTTCTTATCATATGACCCAACAAAATACTTTAAACCAGTTGTCTCTAGAAATTAAAACAAACAAACAAACAAACAAACAAACAAATAACAGAGTTAAGGAAATGTTAAAGATTTTACCATTCTGGTAACTATGATTTTTATTAGAATGTGCCCATACTTGACTAATACTAGTCAAGAATCAAGCTGCCGTTTCTAAGAGACTCTAAAATACAGTAGCTTAAAAAAGATAGACTTTTTTTTCCCCATGCAGAAGTCTGGGAGACAGTATAGAACTTTAACAGTGGCTTAACTAGTATTCTATCTTGTTGTTTTATCACCCTCAAAAATGTAGCTTACCTTTCATATACTCATGGTTTAAAATAACTTTTCAGGCTCCTGAAGGAATAATCAAATAAGATAATACATGTAAACTACTTAACATAGTAAACATGTTAGCTTTTTCTAAAATCATTTTTATTATATTTTCTGATCAGAGAATGTTCTCTGAATATAATTCTATTTGAGACACCTGGTAGAGAAAGTGTCTAGATTTTTTTTTTCTTGCAATGAGTGTATATTGCTTTTGTGTTTAATAATTTAATATTCAAGAATAACTTTTGAGTTTGTAAAAAATAAAATATGCTCATTATAAAGTATTTAAGGAATGGAGAAACATACATTTTTTACAACAACTCAAATGATTATCATTAGGTAAATGATATTTTACATCTTTCTAAGTAGATATATCAATTACAACGTTTTTAGCACACACACACACACACACACACACACACACACACACACACACACACACACACAATCTGATTCCAATTGGTAACACATTTGGAAATGTGTTGATTCCCATAATTGACATCCAGAGACGAGGTGGTCTGACCCAGCTTCATTTTTCTGTGACTCTATCTACCCTCCGCGTGGAGGGCATAAGCCTCAGGCTGGCTTCACTTGTGGTAAAAATGGCTGTAGCAGCTCCAAGTTTTGCACCTTCCCACCACCAGGTCCAGACAGAGAGAAGGAGCCTCCTGTTGTAAGCATCTCTTAAAAGCTAGGAAGCCAGTTTCCCTAGACTTCCCCATCAAGCCTTCCCTCAAGCCTTGTTGGCCTTAGCTGGGTCACAAGGCCATCCAAGTTCTGTGGCAGGAATATGCCACACTGTGGTTGGCTTTGCTTTGAGCTCCCTGGGATAAGCAGAAATGGAATTATCCTGGGACTGGTCATGCCACCGGAGCTGGGTTCAGACTCTCCTGAAGTACATAGGCTGCCTGGTGGAGAAATGGATACCTGAATGAAAATCAAGGTACTATTTGGAAAGGAGAAGAGAGGAAAGGGGAATGTATGAGATTTATAGAGAAACAGATATAGGTAGGTAGAAATATTTTTGTGGAAATAAGAGCCTATAATATACCCTATTTTAAATAAAATAATAGATTTAATATTACTTGAATTTAATATTAAGAAAGTAAAACGAAAGCAAAACTGAAGAAATTGCTGCCTTTCAGTTAAATGTATCTTCACCACAAGAGACATTATTTCCTTAAAATTCCCTCTTGAGGAAATAAGGTTAAGAAAAGAAATTATGAAAAATGTTAAGAGTTTGGAGTCATTATTTTTTTAACAGCAGTTTTCAATTTCAGACAGTATCGAATGACTCATGAATATGAAAGATGAGTAAATCTTTAGACTCGTACTTCCTTCCATCTCCCTACCTCTCCCCTCCCAATGTTGGCTCTGTTACTCTTTTTACAACATCATAGTTTATAACATTCACATTCTGTTGTGGAAATATTACTCCCATAATTGTTTAATATCATCAGTTCTATGGTCAAATGAATTATATGTTCATGATAAGTTCTTTTTCCCCCAGCCTATCTAATTCCAAGTATTTTATTTTGCTTTGCCTCTAAATTGACTGTATTCCTTCCCTGAATAATTTTTCGAGAAATATTCTTGAATGCAAATTCTCTGAGTTCCTTCATGTGTCAGAATATTGTTCTGTTGCCTTTATGCTGGAAAGTTGTAGTCACACTTTCCCTTGGAAATTCTAGGTAGTGCTTCAATATATTCTGGCATTAAATATTATCGAAGTTAGAGGCTAACCTATGTCAGTGTGCCAGAAGACCTTTTTTCTTTAAGTCTCAGAATTTCAGTAAGTTAAAGAGGCTATATCTCAGTGTTGATCATCCGGTATTTGGTTTTCCTGCATTTTGATGTGTTCTTTAGATCTGCAGATTCTTTTAATTTGTCAGTTAAATTCTTGTTTTATATCTTTACATATTTAGTCCGTCCTATTTGTGGATTCTCTACTTTAGGAACAATAACTAGGCTCAAACCGCTTTATACTTTTCACATGCAGTCACTATGTTTATCTCGTGTTTTTTCTGTATCTGTAATTTTATTTTGAGCTGAGTCTATTTTGGTTTTTATTATGTTTATTTATTTATCAGTCACGTAATAATTTTGTTTTGATCTTTAATTTGTTTCTGTAGAACTCAAATCTCCATTTTTTCCCAGATTATTGTCTTCTTTCATCATTTTTCCTTTGGGCCCCAATATGGTGAATTCATATTTTTATTAACCTGTTCTATAACCTAAATAGATGAGGGAAAAATATGTCCTTCTTATTTGCTTTTTTCCAGATTTGGAGCTTTTGACGAAAATTCTCAAGATTTTTGATAATTCAAAACTTCCAGAGTGAACACAGGCTAGAAGCTGCATGCGCTCTTGTAAAACTTCCCCTTCTTTATTGTCCTCCACTTTTTGAAGTATGACATTAGGTTGTACCAATTTCCTTGTTTGCTTGCTGCTGTTAATTTTCTTTTTTTTGTGCATTTTCATTATTTCTGTTCATATTTTAGATATTGAGGGAGGAGAATATCTTGCCTTCATTCAGCCATCTTCCTTCAGAAGTCTATAATGTTTATATTTATTTACACTTATATAAAGTCAGAAAAGGTACATAGGCTGTGTTTTTTTAAAAAAAAATGTTATGTGAGGTTCATTAAAAACTTTGAAGTACTATGCAAAATTATTTTTAAAAAGTAAAATCTTAGAATCTTAAGATTGAAATAGACCTAGGATTTTACGTTTTAATGCCATACTCAACTCAGAAATCCTCCAACACATCCCTGATGATGGCTTCAGCTGCTCTCTGTGACAGAAACTCACTCCTTGGCAAAGCCTGTTAATCAGTAGATAAACAGCTTTCAGAATTTGTAATTCTTTTTATACATGAAGGCAAAATGTGCTTTCCTGCATTTCAACCTATAGATTGTAGTTCTGCTCTGTTTAGTAGGTGGCATATGAGCAGTATTCGAAGTTGTCACAATGTAAAGACATTAGCATACTAACAAGAAAAAAATACTAAGATTTATGTACTTATATAGGAACAACACTGATCACAATAATTTGTGTGTGTGAACTTTCTCTATTTGTGCCCAAAAACAGAGCAGAAAAAAATTTTTAACTGTAAAAATGCCAGATTAACTCTTTGCAAATTTTTATATGAATTTAACTAATCCTAAAACATTCTTGTTCAAAGTCATAGATAATTGGTCCTACAAATGTTGGCAACCTTTAAAAAAATTAAAAGGAGTATTGCTGATATCTGGCCATTATCACCTCTCTCTGCCTCTCGGGCTGCTGCATAAGCACTTGTTGAGTGGGAAACACATTTCCCAGTGTTCAGACCACTTCTCAGGAGGAAACAGCCCAAGGACCACTTCCCAATTTACACACTCTTGCCTGGTGGTGCCAAACGACCCATTCGGAAATGTTGTTCGGACAAATAACTGTTCTTGTAGCCAGATGTTTTAAAAATACTTTTTAAAAAAATCCTTCAATAATGCTCATTCTAGTCTGTAACAGAAATGCATTTATATTTTACAGACGTTTTTGCTTAAGTTTCCCTAGAAAATTCTTAAGAGCTTGTGATGGTTTCCTGCTCTCCTTCGGAGAATAAACAAACGTTCCTAAGGAATTTGGGTGGCACTTCAATACCGACACTGAGGAGCTAGACAGAGGTAGATGGAGGCACAAGGGCGGTGTCAAGATGCAAAGCAGTGAAGGTTAAGAGCCCCCCACCCCCACCCCTCAGTCCCACCCCGCCTGCGCTGAAGGCCAACGTGCTTTATTCTTTCTTCCCATGGCCTCAGCAGGAAGGGTGGCATCTCCGAGTGAAGCCCCTGAGGCCCTTCTCTGGGGTTTCATTTTGGGATCAACGCACCCAAACTGGATAATCCTCATCCAATTCCACATTTTCAAAGAGGATTTCTTAGAATCTTTTTACCCCCACTGAGGACTGGGTCAAAGTCCTCTTCAGTTACAGAGGTGATCACCTCCAGCTTTTTCCTTATCCTCCTTTTCTTTTTTATTTCTGGGAAGAGGCAGATCTCTCCTGATGAACTTTTGTCCCTCCACCACGGACCTCATGTGTGAGAGCTTAGAGTAGACAGATCTTCTTCTCCAGCGCAGGGGCCTTGCCCTTAAACTAGCAGAGACTTGCCTTGATGAGAGCATACATTACCTCCTCTAATGCTCCCAGCATCTCCCTGATGTAGGTTCTATCTTATCCCTACTTCGCAGAGTGGAAAATAAAATTGCTGAGAGGTTAAATGACTTGCCTAAAGTTAGCCATCTAGAAAGTAGAAGAACTCGAATTTGAATCTTGTTAGTCACCATTGTGACAGTATGGTGTACTTACACATAAAACACTTGACCATCAGGCTCTGCCATGCTATCCTGATAATTCACTGCAGTGATCATCTTGTGAGCACCTCAAGAGGTGCTAGTCTAGGTGATAGAAGGGGCAGAGGAAGATAGCTGTAGGTGGTGCAGGTCTCACAGGCCAAATGGGGTTTCTGTTTCTGGCAATGTGACAGATTGCATTACACAAAACCTTCCTGTTATGAAACACCTGGAAATGCAGTATAAATAGAGCTGGCCTACTTTTAAATGTCCAGCGGGGCTCAAAAGAAAGAAAAAGAAATCCCAGGGTTCAAAAATGAAATGGAATCTAAAAACCAGAGTACAATCTGCAACTAAAGTTGGGACTGCCCGGGGGTACTTGATGGTCTCAGAAACCAAGGAGCTTGTAATTTATTTAATGGTTACTCTGGGACAAAAGAGGAAAAAAAAATCTATATTCTACATAAAGTTGCTACCCTTAGTGAGAGGATACAGAGAGAAGACTCCCAAAAGAACAAGGGAAATGACAGGAGAGCTTGCATTCCTTGGAGTGACCTCTGAGTGGGGAAAAACCCTGAACCCCAGACCTGCCCTCACTAGCTTTGAGGTTCAAAGGTGCATTTGCTATATGATGCTGGGTGTTAATTAGCAAAGAGATGGTTCTTAGATATTCCCAAAGTTCCTGGTGAAAGCAGAGGTGAAGCCTCACTGAAGAGATACCCCCAGACCTGGATTCGCAAAGGTCAACTACCATTTAAGCTGAATTCACAAGTCAAGATTTAAAAAAACCCAAACACATGAGCCAATGGCAGCAGGCATATTCATAAAAGATATAAATCTTCCCCAAACTCAGATATCCGATAAAGACTATAAAATAAGGACGTTTAAAGTGATTAAAGGTAAGAAATAATTAAAGAGAAAAAGAAAGCAGAAAAAAGACAAAGATTGTGCTCAAAGATTATGAGCTCAAGACGCAGCTGGAGAGAGAATCGGTGAAGCCCTCGATCCAGCTCTCTCTGACATCTGAAACAGAAATGAGAAAATTTTCCGAAAGGCAGTCAGGGAAGCAAGATGGTCCCAGGAAGGCAATCTTGGGTCTTTTCACGAGAAACGGGTAGACAAGAATAGCTCTTTTTGAACTGGAACTGCTATGTTGGCAAATGCTTTCTGTAAAGGGTCAGATAACAATTATTTTTGGCTTTGCTGGCCAAATGTCTCTGTCTCTGTCTCCGTCAGGCAGCCTTCTTTGCATTTTTTACAACCTTTTAAAATGTAAAAATTTTCCTTAGTTCACATGCTGTACAAAACCAGGCCTTGGAAGAGATTGGGCCTGAGGGCTATTCTTTGGGGACCCCTGTGCTAAGCCATAAGTGTGTAGCTCTCACGGGCATTTTTCACTTCATGGGGAGAGCTTGCCTAAGAATTAAATCGCTAAAGGAAAGTTTCGCCAGGAGGAAGAAAAGAGAATACAGATTCGCAATGACATGCTCTGAGTATCTGGACCTACCATGAACAGAGATCCAACTCAGGAATTTTTAATTATGTGAACCAATAAATATTTTTTAAAAGTCACTTTGCCTTGGTTTTAGGTCATTTATAAACAAAAGAGCAAATGCAAATTTAGCAGTGCACTTGAAGTTCACTTTAAAAGAACCTCTAAATCCTTTGTGTGTGGTAATCTGCCTGCCTTAATGTTATCTAAATTGCAATCACTTTGTTCAGGAATTACTTAAAACCAAATAAGCACAATATTATTTTACAATCAGTTGCTATGTGGAGGGAAAAATTAGAGAGAGGAGAATACTATTTTTGCCTTAGTCCAGTACCAGATTGGGTATTTTACATGTTGTCTCACTGAATAATCGCAATGGCTTGGTGAAATGCTTGTTAACCCCATTTTATGGGTGAGAAAGCTAGACTCAGAGGTGAAGTAACTAGTCCAAGGCCACACTTAAAAAGGGATAGGTTCACCACTTGGATCCAGGACCATTTGGCTCAAAAATCTGTTTTCTCTACAACCCCACAATGCCAATGCCCTAGATCAGTCTTTGCACGGGGAGAAATCTTGTTACATGTTGGGACTGGGGAATCTTCCAGACGGAGGTATCTGAAGGAGTCCAAGCAGAAAGGGAAAGATGCACCTTTTATGTGAGAAAATGAGAGAAATGTTGGATTTTGGCTTCTGGGGGCAGGGGGCAGGGGGCAGGAAAAAAGAGGGAAAGCAGAGTGGGTGGCAGAAAAAAAAACTGGAAAGAGAGGAGCAGGCAAGGTTTTGAGAGGTAGAAATGTAATGTTGGGTGGCAGCAGGGTTGCAGAAAGATCGAATTTGTGATTTTCAGTTGTTTGCTCTCTGTGATTGCCTGGTCTTCAGTAAAATCTTTGTTTTCATGGTTGCTTTTGGGGTGGGGAGGGAGTCACAGAGAAGAATCTGTCTGTCATATACTGGCTGATGCCAGAGCAGAATTGAAGAAATAGTTACAAGACATGGAGCAGAGCAAATTTTCACAAAGTCAGGATATTAGAACAGAATGAACTGTAAGACTGTAAGTACTTTCCCCAGAATTTGGAGAGCCCTTTAGAAGTGCTTTAGGTTTTACTAACCTACAGAATTAGGTCTGAAATTAGACTGGATTCATCAATAGATTAGGGAACTATGGAATTAAGACTCGAATCATTTTTGTCTGGAGTAGAAGTCTCTTCTCCAGGAGACCCTCACTGAAGGCTGCGTTAGACACTTACTCAACAAGTATTGAAAAAGCCATTCTCTTTGCCTCTGGGAGCTTGCACTCTGTGGGAAACAAGCTTAGGAATAAGTTGTAATAAGTGTTCTGACAGAAAGATACTGTGAAATGATGTTTAAACCAGGTCTTGAAAAATGAGAAGGCATTAATCACTCAAAGAGGGAAAAGGAGAATCTTCCAGCCAGAGGGAATTGGAGGTACACGAATGTGAGTCGGGAAAGGGCGTCTCAGGAAATAGAAAGTTTTATATGAGAGAAAAAAGAGGAGGACAGAGTGTGTGCAGAGGTGAGTCAGGGCCAGGTAATTTTGGATACTTCTTTTTTTCCACCATAATGCTTACTATATGAGGAAGGTACTCAATTAAATTTGCTCTCAGATTGGTTAACACATCTGTTATTTAATAAGAACTGGAATTTGGTGGAGTGTTCCTTTTCCTTTCTTATTGCTTGCTAAAGTGTTTAATATTTGTGGCCTTATAGATGTTCTTACTATGAACATGTGTCTTGAATGAACATCGTGATCTATATTAAAGACGTGGGAAGTTTAAGTGATTATTTATATTGCAAAGGAAGCAACATCGTGTGTTAAAAAAAGCACAGGCTTGAGTATAAAACCAGGTTCTGCCATTTTTTGATGAAACACAATTTATCTAGCTTTGATTGCCCCCTCCATAAAAAGGGCATAATAATATCTATGTCACCAAATTATGCTGAGGAGTAAATGACATGACACATTTAAAATAGTCAGCTCAGTGGCCATCACATAATAGATACTCAATAAATATGAGTTTCCTATTTTCCAGTTAAATGAGGTTAGCATTGTACATGATTCTCTGTGTTCAGTAGGGTAGCCACTGCGGCTATTAATAGCCACATGCGGTTATTAAGCACTTGAAATGAGGCCAATCCAAATTAGGGTGTGTGGTAAGTGTCAATATATAGTAAATCAAAGACAAAAAGAATGAAAAGTATCCCACTAACAAATTTTATATTGATTACATATTTAAATGACAATGTTTTGGATATATTAGGTTAGATAAAATATATTTTAAAAATAATCTCATCTG
>NW_011888858.1:4490905-4519513 GCF_000151845.1 Pteropus vampyrus
AGACATTTTTAGTCACATCACAGGGATATCTTTAATGTCCACATTATTTAATCCAACATCAAGGGTGTCATAGCTGTGCTCACTGTCTTCCTCTTCTCACCTCCCAACCAACACCTCCAGTAGGCTTCCTCCTACCAGGCTAGCAGTCTTCCGAATGACTCCTTCAGAGGTCCCCCATGACATTCACAGTGCTACAACAACGGGTGTTTTTCAGTTCTCATCTTTCTTGACATCTCCTCAACAAATCTCTCCTTCCACCCTGAGCCACTCTCTTCCTTGGCTTTCATGTACAATCCTTATCAGATTGGCTTCCACGTCTTCGGACACACTCTCTCTACTTCTTTGCAGGCTCAACTTCTTCCTGGCTGTTAAGTGTCAGCTACCCAGGGCTTGGCCATGCACCCATTTTCTTCTATTCTATACCATCTCCGTTGGCATTCGACAACCACAACCATATCCAGAGTTTCAACAACTGATGATTCTGACCATTTTAAAATTTATATTTTCAGCCTGGATGCTCTTCTGAGCTCCCTCTCCATATACCTAACCTCTTACTTAACATCTCAAGTTGAATGTTTCAAGAATCTTTAAAATCAACAAGACCAAACTAAATCCCAAAGCCTGGTTCTCTTTATTTTATCTTTCAGATAATGATAGTACTATTTATTTATTGCATGAGCCAGCAATTGCATAGTCACTTTTAAAACCCTCCTTTCTCCTTGCTTTTACTCTTGTTTCCACTATATTATCAAGTTCTGACACTGTTAAATGCTAATAATCTCTCAGATCCATTCAGTTCTTTTGATACTCCCTGACAACCCGGAGCCAAAGTGACTATCATATCTTGCTTGGACTTCTTCAGTAGGTCCCTATCTTCCTTTTCTTTCACTCCCCTTGAAGCTCATCTACCAGCCTCAAGCCTGTTGAGTCTTCCCCAATCTGGTGGTTCCTTTCCAGCGTGTGAAAGCCCTGGCACTTTGGGATATAGCCTGGGAGTTCTATGATTCCTAAGAGCACGAGGAATTTATAGAAGTTCAAAGAAGGAGAAAGTTACTTCCACAAGTGGGTAAGGGAAGGCTTCACAAAGGAGGGCTATCATGTGGATATGGGAAAGGCATTTTAAGGAGTGGAAAGATGAACATAAATAGGGAGGTGGCAAAATATAAGTACCGATTCATTGATTCATTTTACAATTAATTACTGAGCATTCATTATGAGTTAGGCACTGTTATAGATGCTGGAAATGGACTGATGAACAAAACAGACAAGGCCTCTGGCCTCCAGGATTTTATAGGCAAGAGGTGTGGTGTGGGGAATGTTGGGAGCACAGAGCACAGGAAGGGAATAGTGGCAAGTTGGGCTGAAAGAGTGATCTACGGCCAGATCATGGAAGCGCCTTGAACAGAAGACAAGGAGTTTTAGATTTTAGTCTTTCAATCAGTACTCATAAATTGAATTTCTACCCAGGAATAGTCAGAAAAGTAAGGAAGTGGTCTGGATGTGAGGTAAGAGGTAGAGTGAAGATTGGGGCAAACTGGAATTCCCAACCTCCTTAACCACAGCTAGTTACTGCAATTCAGGAATGTAGATCCAGAGCCTCTGCTCTCAAAGAAGGAAATGCACAATTTTGGAGAGATTTTTGGCATGTTAAATTTAGTTAATTCATTTTTTTCCCAAAATACTATGGAGGTCAATCAAAATATGACTGTAAACTAGATTCAGCTTGTGAGACACAAGTTTATGGGTTCTGCTTAATGCAAATGGGAGCCACTGAAGACTGCTCATGTGTAAAACGGGTTGAAGATGAAAATCATATGCCAGCCCCTCTTTCAGCTAGGTGTGGCCATGTAAATAATTCTGGCCAATGTGATGATGGCAGGTTTTGGGTAGAGCTTCTGGAAACATTTTTAAAAGGAGTATACATTTTTATCTTTTCTTTCTTCCATCTTTCATCTTTCAGGGATATGGACATGATGGATGAAACTCCATCTAGCAACTATCTAAAGCCAGAGTAAAAGATGGTGGAAAAGAAAGATGGAAGGACCAAGGCCTCTAATATCCACAGAGCCACCATCTCAGCCCAGATTTGCCTACTTCAGGATTTCTATTGAAAAGAAAAATAAATTTCCTACACTCAACCCACTATATTTTGAGTTTTCTGTTATATGCGGTCAGACCTATTCCAAACTGAGAAGGCAACTAACTGAATGTAGAGAGCAAGGTGTTTGTAGGAGCCTAGATTTGGGTATAAGATATATTGGAAAGATGGGAGTGGCAAGAAGCTAGATACACATTAGAAGGAGCAGGTATGTCAGTATAAAAGACCTATTGAGTGTTTGCAGTGTTTCAGGCACTGTTCTAAGTGCCTTACACACGTTAACTCATTGAAATGTAACAATCACCCTATAAAGATACTGTTCTATAGCCATTCTACAGATGGCAAAACTAAGGCACAGAGAAACTAAGTAATTTACTCAAGTTTTCCCAGTTAGTAAATGGTAGCGCCACGGGTTATTCAAATGGCCTGTTCCAGAGCCCATGCTTGTAACCTTGGCATTTTGCCAACTTCACCTGGTATGTGGTCTGTCCTACTATCGCTCACATAGCAGGTCCTCCCACTCTCCCTCTAGCTTGCTGCTCTCCAGCCACACTTCTTCCTTTCGTCCTTGCAAATGCCAAGTCCCTTCCTGCCTTGACTCAAGGCCTGCATCGTAGCTGAACTCTCTGCCTATGGGCGGTGAACACACAAAGCAGTAATATATATATAACTGCTAAATTGTACACCTGAAACTTACTGGATTTCGTCAAACAATGTCACCATAATAAAAAAATTAATTAATTAAAAAAATGAACTCTCTGCCTAGAAGGCTCTTTTCTCTGTCACATGACTAGCTCCTTCTCCTAGTTCTGGTCTCAGCTCAACTAGCACTACCTCAAAGAGGTCTCTATATCAGCAGTTAGGATGCTCTTGCAGTACATGTTTCTTGTGCAAAATGATAACATTATAACCTGTGTCCATATACTCAGACATCTATGGCTGTATCTATATTTAAACTAAATAGAATAATATATTTAAAGAAAAAAAACCCAAGCCTGGAACTTGAGTGCCAGATAGTTGTTCATGCCCTCAAGGAATTCTCTGACTAATGGAGCAGCACCCCCCAAAATGCCCATGCATGGAGTATTATATGGGAGATGCAGAGACAAGAGGCACACCAAGAGCAGGAGAAACAGCTTCTGCAGAGGCTACTGCAAATAGTTAAAAGCGAAAGGATCAGAGTCTACCAGTTGTCCACAGTTCCTTTTATTCTCATTTCCTCGGTAATAAAACCTCAAATTTTTGGCTGGACATGTGGCCATCAAAAACTATGACTACATTTCCCTATCTTTTCGCTGAAAGTGTGACTATGTGACAAAGTTATGTGACACCTACATAGAATTTCTTAAGTGGAACTTATTAGAAGGAACCATCAAGGGACAGGAAAGATTTTCTTGGGTCCTTCTTCTTTCCTGTTGGCTAAAATGTAGACGTGAGAGCCGGATCTCAGAGCAGCCATCTTGGCCAATGAGCTACATGGTGAAGAAAGTGGAACAGTGATCTAGAAAGAACTTAAGTTTTGGATAACTGGAAAAACATATCTGCCATATGGGAAGAGAAAATAAATCAGCTTTTTGTAGTTATACCACTGTTATTTTTAGTTTACTGTCACTCGCGACCAAATGTAATCCTGATCCATGGAGTATTATGTAGTAAAGGAAGCTGGAAACGTAAAGCCACATTATAAGGAATATTAAAAAAAAAAAATTGAACTTATTTCTGAAGCAATGAAAAAGAGAGTGGATTTTTTTAGTAGTAATAAAAAAAGAATGATTTCATATTTTTAAAAACATCCTTGGGAAGCATGGCTTGGAGGGGGCAGGACTAGAGTCAGGGAGGGCAGTGATGCAATGCAATGAACTTCTGAACTACAGCAGCAAATATGGAGCTAGAGAAAATAAACTGAAAGGAAACGGAAGGGATAGAACCTCTAGAACTCAATTCATTGATGTGCTGGCTGAGGAGAAATCACTCTCACTAACCTCCAGTGTTCCCACTTAGGCATCTGCATCAGTCATGAGTGAAAGACAATGCAAGCTGCAAAAGGGATACCACATCTAAAGATATGAAAATTAAGCAGTAGAAGATTCTGGAAAACAGGGTATTAACCCAATTTCAAGACTGCAAGTCCACATGTCAGATTTTTTGGCATAATCAAAAGCATGAACTCAACAAATTTGGTTCAAATTTTGGACAAACCATGTCCATGTCACTTGACTTTGGACCCAGTTATATAACCTCCCAGGCTTTCAGTTCTCTACTCTATAAAGTGGACACTACCACAGAGATGTCTCTGGGTTTTGTGAAGAATAAATGAAATTCCCAGTATAGTAATACTATTGGACATAATAAATGGTCAATTGATGGTACTTGTTATTTGCCGCTTTTTAAATAGTCAGGTCATCCATGTGGGAGCATTTTCACTCCTCCAGTGCTATGGATGGAATGTTTGTATACCCCCAGAATTCATATTTGGAAGAAATAATCCCCAATGTGATGGTATTAGGACATGGGGCCTTTGGTAGGTAATTTAGTTTTGATGAGGTATAAGGGTGGAGCCCCCATGATGAAACTAGTGCCCTTATAAGAAGAGGAGGAGACGAGCTCTCGCTCTGTCATGTGACGATACCATGGGACGATGGCTGTCTGCAAACCAGGAAGAGGGCTCTAACCAGGAACCTACTTGGCTGGCACCTTGAACTTGAACTTTCAGCCTCCAGAACTGTGAGAAATAACTTTCTGTTGTTTAAGCTGCCCCATCTATGGTATTTTGTTACAGCGGCCCAAGCTGGCTAAGACCCCCTGCTTAGTCTCTTAAAGGTTGTTAGTACATAGCACAACATGTAGGACCTTCAGTCTCAACTAAATCTTCCTAGACTGTACATTTTCAATAAAAACAAAGGTTTAATAAAAGATCCTAGTGAATCTATGCTTGTCCAAGAAGAACCTATTCAAGTTTACCTTCATTTCTATTCTCTTCCTGCCCTGAGATCTCTCTCAGTTTCCCCCAATGAATGTATATTCCATCAGAAAGTTCCAGCAAAAAGTTTTTAAAATTAAATGTTCCTGATAAAGATTTTGGTAAAATTGTTAAAGTCTTAATGTGTGTACAAATGATTCTTTCTCTTTTATAAACATTTTTTTTTCTTTGAAAGAATCTCAGTTGTCATTATTGAACCAAAAAAAAAAAAAAATCAGCATGAAATATATAATATTAACCAGCTATAAATCTGGAAGAAATTTAGAAACTAGACAGAAGTCTTTGATTTTTAAAGCATATTTAATCATGTTTAAAGCAAAATGAAAGGCCACAAATCTATTCAGACATTCCAAACAGTGAAGAAATAATTTTTATCAAAATCTTGTAACCTTACTCACATTAAGAGAAATTGTCCCTAAGCAATGCTGACAACCCTGTCTGAGACATGAATCTGAAAACACTGCGTGTTTTTTAAATTATAATTTGGAAGCAAATGTGCTCAATGAAATTCCACATTTACTCCACTTCAGTTTTGTAATAGGCACTGACTCACCCAAAACTCTTCCCCTCTTTCTTTCTGGCAAAGTCCCCCTCTTTCCCTAACACACACACACACACACACACACACACACGCACGCACGCACGCACACACACACACACACACGCACATGAATTTTCAGTTAGAACCAGTGGCTATGATACGTCAAAATATTTACAGTTAACTCTGCCTCTGTTTCTCCATCTGGATGGAGGGAAAACATTTTATTTACCTCCTGGAATATCTCCCAAATGAACTGAGATGCAGAGAACCTTCCAATCTGGTAGGTTGGCTCTCTGTGCCCATAAATTCAGGCTGCTCAACAGTCTCCCACAGAATGCCAAGAGAACTGTGTGTTAGTGATCCCCACAAATGCCAAAAGTGCAATGGGTTGATATTTATTGTACAGTGACCATATAACAAAAATCTACCTAGAAAGAGACACAGTCTTCCATTGAGATGACAGTTAATCTTACTTCCAGTGCTGAACAGCTAGAGAGAGTCCATGAAACAAATTAGCTTCAAAGTCCATGGTTTTAGCTCATAATGGGTTTTTTAATTTAACTATTTTTGAGATATAATTTACATACATAAAAGTCATTTTTTAAAGTACACAATTCAACAGGTTTTATTTACTATACTCGCAAATTCATGCAACCATCACTATTATCTATTTCCAAAGCATTTTTATTACCCCAGAAAGAAACACCAGACCCGCTAGCAGTCAATCTTCATTTCTCTAACCCTCCAGCCCTAGGCAATCACTAATCTACTTTCTGTCTCTATAAATTTGCCTATTCTTGACATTTTATTTAAATGGCATCATGCAACATGTGGTCTTTTGTGTCTGGTTTCTTTCATTTGACAATGTTTTTAAGATTCTAGATGAGAGTTTTTGATGTTATGCTGAATTGTCCCACTAACAGTTACCACATATCGAGTTTCTCTATGTTGAAATGCTTTACATGGATAATCTCACTTCATCCTCACAACAGTGAAATGAGGCATATACAATTATATCTCTTTTACAGATGAAGAATTGGGACTTATAGGGAAGTCGAATAACTTGTCCAAGGTCAGACAGCTAATAAGTAATAGAGCAGGATTTCAATTTAGATCCATTTGACTCCAAAGCAATCCAGGCTCCAGGCTCCACTGCCAGAATTCTTGGAGATGAGCTCAGATTTTGCTGCCCTTTCCAGTGTCTTCTTTTAAACATAAAAATATATATTGCAAAGATGCTTGAGAGTTAAGGCACTTCCCTAGGCTGGACTTGGGTAGAAAGGGTCCATGAAAGGCACCACAGCCAATCAGCAAGCTGAGTGTCAGTGAGTGGTTGCTGGAAATGTCAGGGCCCAGGAATCCCAAAATCTTTAAGAAAAAGTGACCCCAGAGCTTCAAATATACCAGACAGGCAAATGGAAAGCTGCAGGTATCTGATCGAAATGCCACTAACATCCTCGTTGGGTCTCTAATTGACAGACTAATAAATCAGATTATTCATCAATGGAAACTGATCTTCTGATAAATCTTGGAGAAATATAAAAGAGTCATGTTGCTCATCACTATGCCTGCATAAAAGATTTGACCCTAGGAATCTGGGGGCGAAATTCAACTTACTTCTGAAGACTCTCCAAAGAATGACAAAATGTTCAAGCAGAAATGTCAAAGGCTGTCTATTTCATGTTTCTCCCAGGAGAAATGATACAAATTATAACTGAAATCCACAGTTAAGTCTTTAAGCTCATTTCAACTATTCGTTTTCACCTCCTACCCTGAGATTTCAAGAATGGTCAGGAGTTAACCAGCCTCATTTCTCCCTGTTTCCATCTTGCCAATCCCTAGAGGCCTTGAGATCCACAAACTGTGCCACAATTCAGAAGCAGGCTGCATAGGTTGAGCAGGAGCGAAATAGAGGGTCTAAGTAATTTTTCCTTAAAACACTGGGTCCTGGATGCATTTTGGATGCAGGTGCAGAGGAAATGGTCTTTAAAGATGACAAATTACTAGGCAAATGGTTAACACGAAGCCAAGCAAACTCAAATGCTCAGATCTTCATCTGATTTAATTTTAGGCTTGAGTTGAATCTTTTAAAGAGGAGAGGAGCATACCATTCTCCCCTCACTCCCAAGAGAGGGCAGTCTGTCTCTCTGCTGTTTTTGGCAGCAGGAGCCTCTGCCTTCTCTGCCATTTCACCTGAGAGAGCGCACTTTAGTTGTATAGTCAGACAGAATGGCGTCTGAAACTCTGCTCTGCTGATTCCTACGTGGAGGCAAATTACTCAGTCTCTCTAAGCCTGTGCTTCCTCACTTGTTAAATGGGAATATTAAAACCAGCCTCTTATGGTTTTTAGGAGGATTAAATGAAATAAAATATATAAAGCACTCGGTAGAATGTTTGAAATGTAGTCAATCCCAGTAAACACTGGCTGTTGTTTTGTAAATTTCCCTCAGATATTTAGAAGTAAATCCCAGTGAGATGTGACGCTGTCTTGCCTTTAGCCTGCGGAACACATATGATTTAGAGAGGTCGGGGCTGGAGAATGACAACGTGAGCCGGCTCTAAAAGGTGCTTGCTGGCATGAACAGCGCGTCTTTTTGTCTTCAGGTCATTGGATTTCTCCCTCTTGGTGGAGGAAAGGATTCAAGATTAGTCCAGAGAGCAGAATGTGGGGAGGGGAATCCAGGCCTCCTGGGGGTGGAAGCCAGGAGTCCTGGCCATTGTTAGCCACACTTCTCCTGGGGATCAGTTTGGAATGGGCACCCCTTCTCCTAAACAACTCATTTCCTCACCAGGATCCAGGGTTTGGTGAGCGGAGTGAAAGCTGAATTTCAGTCCCCCACCCTTCCCCGCTCATCTCCTCAAATGGGGCCTTGAGCAGGACCCGAACTTGCACAGCCCTAAGTGGCCTAGGGCTGAGGGTAGGGATCTGAGTCTGCATGTAGACCGAGGGTTCAGAACCAGGAAAATGAGAGCAAGTAGGCTGATGTCTGTTCAGGGCAGGAGAGGAAGGAGGGAGGATCTTATCAACATGTTTCTCTAATATTTTGCCATATTTGTGAACCACCACAGCAAGCTGGGTTCTTCAGAAACTGAAGCTGAAATGGAGGCTGGGGTATAAGACATTTATTAGGAATCAGCACCTGTAAAAGCAAGGGGGAGGAAGCAGAATTGGGCAGAGGGAGAAGCCAAAGTACAATGCCAGCTGGACAATGCCTCAGCCAACAACGGCGAGGTGGGAGTCTGGAGCAGACACTGCCCTTCAGAGGGTCAGAGAAGGTGAAGGCCTCTATACCCACATTAAATGCAGGCTGACTGAGGAAGGACATGACCTCGAGCAGCTTTCTGCAGCTGGGGCAGATCCTGAAAGAGCTGCCAGCTGCAGGCCATCTTTTAACAACACTCCCACAGCTGGAAGGCAAGGCCTTCCTTAAAGTCAATCTGGGTAGCGCATCAAGGTGTCTACCTCAACCACCTCTGCAATCATTCACAGTCAATTAGCACTTAACTAGCAAATACTGAAACTGTTGCTCCTTGGGGAAATTTAGGGTAAGGTTCCTGTGAGCCTCTGATCACATTTTCATCAACAGATCAATACATAAACTTATTCTAGGTCTGTTTCTTTTTAAAGACACCTTTTAAAATATATATAGTTGATTCGTTGACATCGAACTCATGGCCAATAGCACTACAATTCATACCTCAAGGAAGCTTATCTAACGCACCTGTTTTGTGTTTTCTCCATCAAGCTCATTGCAGCTTTTTAGTGCATAGGAGCCAGAGACCAGACTGCATTTCAGAGCTGTGCTCTGGGGCCATTTCAGGCAGCAAAATCACCAAAAAAATCACAAAAATTCAAAAAATGTGACACTAAATGGATTACAAAAAGGACTCTTGTTTACAGTGTGAGCTCTGAAACAAGAAGGCAGGGCGTCACCTTGTTTAACCTCAGCTGGGAACGTGTGGTGGGGCCACCAAATTTTTGCTACTCTGCATGTCTGCAAATGACCACAAAGCACTGTATTGACTTTGAGATTATAAATACATTTTAGCTAGTAGGCTAGAATCTATGAATAATGAGGATCAATTAAACTTTTTAAAATAGCCTCTCTTATAATTTAAATATTTACTCTACTCTTATTTGGTAATACTATTGATAAAATTATGATTTAATTATGTAGGATATATTTTTTCTAATATACATTAATTAATTACTTCACTGATAAAATTAAATTATTCGTATTTATGCCACCTAAAATCATCCCATATATCCCTTCTCCCACCCCACCCCCCACCCCCCAGTAGTGCACAGACCTCAGGAGTCAGTGATCCTTTCAGGCTAGATTTTGTGGGCATCACAAATTTGATATGTGGATGGTTTGGTCTGACCCAATCTCAGAAAATGCTCCTCTCCTCGGGTTTTTGTTAGAATCATTCATTCGTTCCAGGATCATTGGGCTGAGAGGGGCTTCTCTTCCGTATTCCACTCAGCATAAGTTATGTTTATCCTTCACTTGCTAATAAAACAACAGCTTGTGTTTAATGTGGATTGATTCAAACACGAGAATTCAGCAACTTTCCAAATCCACCAACTTCTTCCTGTGTGGTTAAGTGTTCCCATATTTGATGAAAATGGAGAAAGGAAATGACAAAGAATTGGGATAGTATCCTGAAAGTTATTTGTTTGCTCTAAAAGTTTTTAATCAAAGGTATTGCCAGTCTATTTTTCATAACTTCATGGAAAGCAAGAATAATTCCTGTGGAAAAAAGCTGGTTCTCAGGCAAAACACCATTTAATCTCTTGGTTCACTATAAATCAGTTTTAAGTGATAACTGGCATTTGTAATTTAAGATGTCCAGGGTTGGTCACAATGCAAAGATTCTCTGATGGTACAATAATCACAGGGATGAGAATTGGTTTCCTTCAGTGGAGTGTCCGTCAAAGCATATGAGCCTCCAGACTCTCTGGCATGTTGTAACTTAAGTAGGCTTTCCCATGATTTGTCAGCATTAGCTGAGTTGTTGTTTTTGTTTTTTTTTTAATTGACGAAGGTAAATATTTGTTAGTTGAAAGCGGAGATGATTTAAACTAAACCAAATACAGCATGTATATATTTTTTTCTAACCCTGAGCCTATGCTCAATATTCAAGAACCTACATTCCGTTTTCTTCTCTTTTGTTATATCTTCTGATGGGTATGAATTTTCACGTCTGGATTTCTTTGGTAATTCTCTCCCAGTTAATTACTTCAGGAGAGAGAAAGAAGAGTTGCTACAAATATAACAGCATAACTGCCCTGCTCAGGAGGGACCTCCCACTCAGAATATGGACTCCAGATGAAGGAAAAGTCTGTGGTCTCAGCACTTTGTCATCTTGTAGAGTCCTTCAGGACAATTCTGCTTCCCCTGGCTTTTACGGCATCTGTTTTCCTCTCAGATTTTATCCCATGATGGTGGTCATAGGTTTTGTCTTCACAGAATACACATCGAACTGCATGTCACCTGCTTTGTTCTCTGGACCACAACTCTCCCCTCCTCCCTAACCCCTTAAGGCATAGCACAGAACTCTTTTGCAAACAGGTTGCTGGTATGTGATCCTCAGGCTTTATGGTGTCCAGGTGGCCTCATAGAGTGCTTGGAGCCTCCCTGTCACCTCTGGCCTTGAATAGCCTCATCCATAGTTTAATACACAGAACAAAAATTATCATTTTCTGTGTGTACCATGACATGAAAAGGGTTGGAGAGCACCACTGAACACCAAGTTCGTCACAGCTTTGGGAACCTCAAAGAATCCTTAATGCCTTTATCCTCAGGCACGTTTGCTCGACTCTCTAGTACCGGGTCATCAGTCCTCAGGACAACTAGTCTCTTTAGATTTGATACTGGCCTAACTTGCTTCCTTACTGTGGCAGAAACTAATAGATGTTCACCCAACCCCCTCCCCTCCTGGCCTTAGATGCAAATTACATTTCCCAGGCCCCTTTCATCCAGGCAGAAGTGTAAGACTAGTTCTTACCCATGGACTGTAAATGGCAGTGGTGTGTCACTTCTGGGTCAAAGCCGCTAAGAGTTGCGTCCCTTCTCCGCGCTTTCCTCCTAACTTCTCACTCCAAAGTGTCCTTGGACACAGCATGTGTTGAAGATGACAGCTAGGTCTCTAAGGGACTGCATTTTGTCCAGCTATCGCACAGCCTTCGACTGAAATGGACTTTGATGTAAGAAATAAATATTTTATTGTGTTAAGGCCTAATACTTCAGATTTATCTGTAATAATAATTAGTACTATTTACGGTACTCAGTACCATTTATTCGTCATATTCATGATGTTATGATACATTATGTCTCTCCCAAAATCCATGTGTTGAAAGTCACAACCCCTAGTCCCTCAGAATGTAACCGTATTTTGGAGAGAAGGTCTTCACAGAGGTGAATAACAAAGTTAAAATGAGGATCTTAGGGTAGGTACTAATCCAGCATGACTGGTGTCACTATAAGAAGAGAAGTGGACAGTAGTGCACAAAGGGATAATCATGCGAAGCAGCAGCAGGAGCTTGGCCATCTGCAAGCCAAACAGAGATCTCCGAGGAAACCAACAATACCAGCAACTTGATCTTAGATTCCAGGCCCCAGAGCTGTGAGACAATACATTTTGTTGTTTAAACCACCCAATCTGTGGTATTTTTTGTTTTGGCAGCAGCCCTAGCCATGGTAAGGTCTCCTCATGTACCATCTTGTTTCCTTCAGATTTCCAACAGATTTGCTTATACTTTTAACCTGTGAGCGACTGTGAGTCCTCAAAGATGTTCATTTTTGCCAGCTTTCCTGTCTCTGCCATAGGTATTTTTCATGACCTGCAATCAATGTTCATATTCCTGTTCTCATGAGAATTAGAATACACACATATTACTTTTGCTCGATATTTTCCACGGTTCATAATTGTCTTGGTCACAGGTTTATTCACTAAAAGTCTTTACCGAGGGCAGTCCAGGATTTGAATTTAGCCCAGTCTGAGGCCCCATAGGGAGTTAGGTGGGTTTGGTGAACACAAGCTCCAAACATTTTTGCAAGATTCTCCTATTATTGCATCTCCTCTCAGCCACTGGTCTCAAAGCCTGTTGCTAATAACCCCCCAACTTTATAGTTTTCTCTGACACAGGAGCTATCTCTGGGTACCGTGAGCATGAGTGGCCCTGCCTGGTGTGTGAGTGCAAGGTCAGCAAAATTGCCCATATCCCTCCCCATGCTGGAGCCAGGACCTGCCTATGGAATCCACAAGCCTATCTAATTGTGGCAACTGTCGCACTGAGCCAAAACCAAGCTCTGCTGTTGGAAGCAAGATGCACAATCCTGGGCAACCCACAAAACCTAACATATCACCTTGCAAAAGCTTTGCTCTGGTTCAGAGCTTTTGATTGGGCAACCACCCCATTGAAAGATGGAGCTTTCAAAGTGTACCCAGGGCCACCTGCTTGGCTAATTGAAAGTATTTTACTGTTCAGCTTGGGGAATGTGTTTAATACAGCTCCCTCTACTGGGCTATTAGTCATTCTGAAGCTTTGGTATTACAAAACTCTAGAAGAAAAGAACCAACCAACTCAGTTACCCATTGAGGAATCACCTGATAGAATCCATGAAGAATCAGCATTGTCTGATGTTGAGAATATCAAGAGGTGTATAAGTGGGAACTTCTGAGTTTTTGCCAATTCTTTTTGGGTGGTTTGCCACCTTAGGTCCTTCTTTGCATCTCAGTAACTTGTCATCTGAGAAAAAGGGGGGAGTAATCCTGACCAGCCTACTAAGAGGTACAGGACAATATGGTTACAGTGTTTTTTCTAGGGACAAATATGATTCCAACTTCAGCTCCACAGGAAGTCAACAAGCACGAGAAACTGCAGGGCAAAGTGTTCCAGAAAGGCAAGCCAAAACACATTTACAAGACAAGCCGTCCCCAAATAAAGACAGACTGAAAGGAAAGCAGGCAGCCATCTCGAGAGTCTTATCTGGGATATCAGTGGGAACTCCAGGCTTGGACCAAAGGCTGTTCGTGACCTTTGTCGAACTGCTACAGACGATTAAAAAGGGACAATCCAGACTTGCTTCTTTTATCCTGTATTCTCTTTTTCCTCTCTTGCTGCAGAGCTAGGTCAACAGGAAGCTCTAAAGAAGGGAATGAGGCAGTGAAAGTTTCTGAAAATGCGCCTCTTTTCTCTACAGATCTCAGGATCATCCCAGTCTCAGTTCTGCACACAGAGTAAAGACTACTCTTAGCAGAGCCAGAGTGGTGAGTCCACCCCTGTTGCACGTTATACTTGCCCACCCAGACTTAACGTAAACATCTGTGTTGGGGTTTGGGGAAGCGCAATGAACACCTTTCTTCCCTGTCACAAGATTCAGACAAGTGGAGATCAAAATGACAATATAGGCATAGTTCATTTTATTGAGCTTCACTTTATTGCATTTTGCAGACATTGTGTTGTTCACAAATTGAAGGTTTTGTGGCAACGCTAGGTGGAGCAAGTCTTAAGGTGCCATTTTTCCTACAGGTTCAGACATTGGTTAGCATTTTTTAGTAATAAAGTATTTTTCAGTTAAGGTATGTACATTTTTTTTAGACATAATTCTATTGCACACTTAATAGACTATAGTATAGTGTAAACATAACTTTTACATGCACTAGGAAATCAAAAGATTTGTGTGACTCACTTTATTGCAATATTAGCTTTATTGTGGTGGTCGGGAACTGAACCTGCAATATCCCTGAGGTATGCCCGTAGTGATAACACCTGGGTTGAAGAATGTGGTTTTAAATATGTTTGCCAAGTGGGCTTTCCAACCTCTCCTCCTGTGCTGAACTTACTCGTCCAGTCACAAGAAGCACGTTCCCAGCAAAAACCTACCTCTGTGAAGTGGACAGTATGGAGGAGCAGAACGGAATGGTCCCACCAGAGAACGACTGAGTCCCACTGTCCCACTTCCCTCTCTTGAACTCTCAGATCAGATACGTCACCCCTCATTCCCCAGGTTGATGAATAGAGGAGTGGCAAAAGTCCAGGAGCAGTGCTCTAGTGGCGGCCTCCATATGGAAGGAAATAAGTGTTCCCAGCACTCTCCTCTGGAAGCCTTCATATATCCGCACCCTCTTCCCCTCTGTGCGAGCACAGGCGGGACTCACACACACCACCAGCACCTCCCACAAAGACCGAGTCAGAGCTCCACTCTGGGCTTTCGTAGCCTGCGATGGCATCTATCGCTGACTTTATCATTCTGCACTAGAACTGATTTTCTTTTCTACATCCTGCATTCGAACTTGAACTTCTGGAAGGCAAGACTGTATTGTATTACTTTTTAAATGCATCTCTATATCCCTAGTGCCTAGTACTAAACACTCAAGAAATATTTCTGAGATGGATGGATGAATGCGTGGATGGATAGGTGGATAAAATAAATGCATAAGGATCAAAACTGTGAGAACCTAGAGAGGTAGGGCTTTTTTCTAGAGATAAATAAAGAATTTGACTCAGTCAAAAGGCCAAAGCTGCCTCAGCCTGAGGGTTATCCTAGAGCAACCCTGGAACCAGTCTGCCTCATAGAGGCCAACAGAGTAAAGAGAATTGCATCTGAACTAAATTCTTCAGAAGACCAGGGTTTTCCAGTTTTCATCAGCCTGCTAGATTCCCGTAGCCTGGCTGGGGCCCCTCAGCCTGAGTGAGGACCTTCCTGTGGGTCCCATGAGGTCTCCCCCGGTTCTCCGTCTGTTCCTACTGCCTCCCGCTCTCCTTCCTCTAGGCTGCAGACCTCCTATGTCCTGGCTGGAGACCTAGTTTTGGGGTCTCCAACCTGGGGAAACAAACACAAGACCCTCTCACAACTGAAGTACAACTGTTAATAAAAGAAGAGCTAAATATTCACATATGGCCCGTCATACTTTTTTTTTTTTTTTTTTTGCCTAATATAGACTTGAATAGTATCTTGCCCTGAGAACATACTAAATAAATACTGGTCGGATAGTTGATCAGCATAATATATTTAATTACATTGATAACAGGTACAGTAGTTGGGACTTTGAGGAAAGACTCTGGAAAAGAGGTGCTATAAGACCCACTGACATTTTTGTGGGGGAATATGTGACACAGCAGTTAAGACATGAACACTAGACTGACAGACCTGTGTCCATGTTTCACCTCTGTGGTTTCTTTGACAAGTCCTGTAATTTTTCTAACTGCAATTTACTCTTCTGTAATCTGGAGACAATAGTTGTACCTATCTCATAGGACTGGTCAATGGAAATAAAATGAAATGCATAACATGCTTAGCATGGTATCAGGCATGTAATAAGTATTTAACATAAGTATTTTTTTATTGTAGATGTTGTTTTTGTTCTTTTTATGAGTTAAGATTCTGAGTGCAGGCAGCAGGATGGGGGAGGAGGGTTATAAGAGTTTTTCGGGGGCCCACGTTGAAGTTGTAAAGCCCAGGTTGACCCCATGCTGTGTCACAACTCTGTGAATCTCCAGATGTTCCCAAGTGGAATGGTTTTCTGCAAAATGAAGTGTAAATGGGGTCAGGGAAACTTATCAGATCTCTGAGAAAAAGTTAGGAGCAGTCTTCAAACACTAAATCAAGCTAAAAAAAAAAAAAAAAAAAAAAGCCCTGATGAGGAAACCTTGTGCTCTTACCTAAAGAGTTTGCTCGTTTGCTCTTGGGATCTCACTCAAACTCTATTCTACAGAGAGTAGGGGGCAGAAAGAAAGAGAGAGTAAGTGCGAGAGAGCATGTGTGCAAGTGAGTGAGAGCGAGCGAGCACATGTACACAAGCGAGCCCCCTCGTGTCTGCTTCTGGTCAGCCCAGCTAGCTGTCCCTGGGACCCTGCTTCTTGCCTCCCTCATGAGGGGAGATGTGTCCCTTGACCCAGTAGCCATCAAAGGCCTTAGAAGGACACCTTATGTCAGACCTGGCAGGGAAGGCAAACAAGCCCTGCCTTTCACTGCCCGGGGAAACCTCTTGGGGACGCTGTACAGTGATTTCTGCGTGTGTGGTCACAGCTCATCCACACTGGGGACCTTGAGGCATGGAAGAGCAACTGATGAATCGGGGGAAGCCTGTGGGCTATTTTAGGTCAGGCCCACAACTGGAGTCAATGGAGGTTTTGTTTATGTAACATCTGCAGAAGGCCCTGTGGAGAAAATAACCCTGGGTCTCCAGGCCAGAGCTGCAGCAAGCAGGGGTGCGGCTGGGAGCTTCCTGTTGTTCTTGGCCTGGCTGCCCAGCTGTTTGTGCGGCTCCTCTGTTGGAGCAGTTGGCTTCCAAGCTGTCTGCTCCTTCCAGGCGCCTTCTCTTCAATTCCCTTCCTACAGGACAGCACAGACAGAATTGTCTGACAGAGGTGGTGACTGGGGCTCTGTGGTGACTGAGGCTCTGTGCCCCCAAGAGTTGCCCTCCTGACCCTTGGACACTATGCAACCTCAGAACATTTCAGGGTGTCCTTTCTGCACATTTCCTTAGCTGAGGGGTTCATTATCGGATCCAGCGAGTTTAGGGACAGCAGCATGGCCTGAGGTCAGCCAGCACAGGTCTGAATCCAGATCTGTCATTTGGTAGTTATTTGATCCAGGGAAACTTGCATAATCCTCCGAGATATTTATTACATGCAAAAATGCATATAAGCACATCAGAGGTAAATAATATATGTGGATTTCCCTCCTACCAGGCCTGCTCAAAGGCATTATGACTATATTGTTATCTTTTTGAACACAAGTTCCCTTGGTGCTGTGGTCTGAATGTTTGCATCCTTCCAAAATCCATACGTTGAAATTCTAACCCGTAAATGTGATGGTATTAGGAGGTGGGAGTCATTGGGAGGTGATTAGGTCATGAGAGTCAAGCCATTATAAATGGGATTGGTGTCCTTCTAAAACAATGTTCCAGCTCCCTGATCCCTTCTGCATGAGGATACCACAGAAAGCCTGCAACCCAGAAGAGAGCCCTAATGTGCATGGTGGCACCCGGACCTCAGACTTCCAGCCTTAAGAAGAGCGAGAAGTAAATTTCTGTTGCTTATAATCCACCCAGTCTATGGCATTTTATTATAGCAGCCTGAACAGTAAGACAATTGAGAAGGGTGGAGATAAGAAGGCCTTTTTAAGTTTAAGCAAAATTTACATACACAAAAATGTACAAATCTGAAATAGAGTTGGGTAAATCTGTTTACCTGTGTATCCATTCATGAACCACTACTCAGATCAAGATACAGAATATTTCCTTCATCCCTATGTGAAAAGTTCCTTTGTGTCCCTTTCCAGTCAATAATCTGCTCAAATCTAATCTTCCTGTCTCAGTCGGCTAGAGTCGCCATAACAAAATACCACAGATTGGGCGCTTTAAACAACAGAAATTGATTTCTCACAGTTCTGGAGCATGAAAGTCTAAGATCAGGGTGCCAGCTTGGTCAGGTTCTGGTGAGAGCTCTGTTCCTGGCTTGCCAACGGCCTCTTTCTCACAGTGTGTTCACATGACCTCTTCTTTGTGCACCTGGAGAGAGAGAGGAACTCTCTGTTGTCTCCTCTAAGAACACTGATCCTGTTAGATCAGGGCCCCATCCTTATGACCTCATTTAACCTTAATTACTTCTATAAAGGCCCTGTCTCCAAAGACAGTCCCATTGGAGGTTAGAGTTTTCACATATGAATTTGGGGGGAACACAATTCAGTCCACAGCACTACCACCACTCCCTCCTTCCCCAGCCCCTTATTACACCACTTATAGCACCTCAGAACTGGAAGCAACCCCAACATCCGTCAACACAAAAATGGATAAGTGGACATCATATAAGTAATCTCATGCAATGGAATGCTCTGTTGCAATAAAAAAGAATGGGCTGCCGGTACATGGAATCCATTCTGGGTATTCCCCTGAGCAAGTTATGAACGCAGCAAAACAAGAGAGGCCTTTGGGACTTATAAATTCTGATTTCTGCCTAGACCACCCCAAAGTTGGTTCTTTCAGACCAAATTTAATTGTCCCCTCACACTCGACAGCAAAATTTCAAGTCTTTTGGGAACTTGCCTAACCTCTGACGGCCCTGCCACTCTGGAGTGGCGATGGAGACCCCAGCTCAGAGCATGACTAGAGCCTTGTTAATATGAAACATAGCTTTGTCGGGGGAGAAATTGGCTTTGAATTTGGACTTTCTATTTTTTTTTATTAAAGAACAATAGCATAACCAGTTAGCTAAGGAAAAAGCAGCTGTTTCAAATTAGGTATAATTTTGAATTAAGCCAGTATTGGCTTGACAGGTTTTACCTAAGATGTGTTTTCTCTCCATAGGGTGTCTTAATAAGTCCTAGAAAGACTGTGGTAGATTTCCACGTCCATTGTGATTTGGTCTTACGCTTTGTAAAATATCAAAGTAAGTTTATTTTTAACAGTTGTGCTGCCAGTTTGGGTTAAACTGTTTAACAGGAGGAGGGTTTATAAAACTCATATCTTTTGAGGCAGGGAGTTTTAATTCCCTCAAATAATAGACTTTAAAGTGAAGGCAGCTAGATCTTGAGATCTGAGGTAACAAGCCAAACTGCTCACACTTTTCAAAATGTAGCTTTTCCCAGGCAGTAGGTTGGGTTTTCTATTTGCAGAGGTTTCATTCTGGTTTCTGTGAGTCCAGTTTTTATCCAGAGGCCTTACTTGCCTCGTGTCCCAATTTGCCTTTGGTTTTTGCACTTGAAGGATATTAAAATGGCCAGAAGCAGAGAAGCTAGTGAGATGAAGAGAAGGGTCTGCATGTTAACATCAGAGAGACCCCAGATTTGAGTCCTAGATCCTGCCTGGCCAAGTGCCCTTAAGCAAGTTATCTAAACTTTCTAAGTCTCAGTTTCATCATTTGTAAAGTGGAAATAATGCCTACCTCTGAGCATTTGATAAGAATTTGGAAATAATATCTGTGAAGTGCCTGGTGTATAATAGCTTATTCATTCAAAAAATATTTATTGAGTATCTACCATGTGTCAGACACTTTACCAGTGGGTATAGGGCAGTGAACAAAATGATCTCTGCCCTCATGAAACTCATAGTTGTTCAATAAATAGTTGCTATTCCAACTGGTACATTAAAAGATGCTCAACACCACTAACCATCAGAAATGCAAATGAAAACCATAATGAGATACCGCCTTACACGTATTAGTATGGCTGTTATTTTAAAAACCAAAAGATAACAAGTTTTGGTGAGAATGCGGAGAAATTAGAATTCTTGTGCACTGTTGATGAAAATGTAAAATGATGCAGCCACTATGAAGGACAGTATGGAGGTTTCTTAAAAAATTAAAAATAGAGTTGCCATGCAGTATAGCAATTCCACGTCTGAGTATTTACCCAAAAGAATTAAAATCAGGATCTCAAAGAGATCTTTGCACTCTCATGTTCATTGAACAATTATTGACGATAACCAAAATGTGGAAACAACCTAAATGACTATTGATAGATAAGTGGATAAAGAAAATGTGCCATAGCCATACAATGGAATATTATTCAGCCTGAAAATTGAAGGCACTCCTGCAATATGCAACATGGATGAACCTTGAGGACATTATACTAAGTGAAATAAGCCAGTCACAGAAGGACAAATACTGCATGATACCACTTATATAAAGTATTGAAGTAGCCAAACTCATAGAATCAGAAAGTAGATGGTATCTGCCAGGAGCTGAGGAGAGGCAGAAATGGGGAGCTGCTATTCAATCAATATAAAGTTTCAGTTATACAAGATTAAGTTCTAGAGATCTGCTGTACAGAACAGCACCAATAGTTCATAATGATATACAGTACATTTTTAAAATGTTGAGGGTAAACCCCATGTTAAGAGTTCCTACCACAATAAAGAAAAAAAGAAAAAGAAATATTCTAAATCCAGATTTTGATAATGTTTGCATAACTCCGTAAGTTTAAATTTACTAAAATTCATTGAATTTTATGGTATGTAAACTATACCTGAAAAAAGCTGTTTAAAAATAGTAAATGAAATATTATTCAGTGCTAAAAAGAAATGAGCTGTCAAGATGTGAAAAGACAAGAAAGAAACTTAAATAAATGCATATTACTAAGTAAAAGAAGTCAATCGGAAAAAGCCGCATATTGTATGATTCCAACTATATGACACGAGGAAAGGCAAAACTTGAGAGACAATACAAAGGCAGTGGTTGCTTGGGTGGGATGGGAGGGAGGGAGGAATCAGTAAGTACAGAGGATTTTTAGGGCAGTGAAACTATTCTGTACAATGCTGTAATGATGGGTACATGTCATTATACATTTGTCCAAACTCATCGAATGTATAACACTAAGAGTGAATCCTAAGGTAAAAAAACTTTGGGTGATTATAATGTTTCAACGTAGGTTTATCTCTGCAACAAATGTACCATTATGGTGAATGATATAAATAATTGGAAAGGCTATGCATATTTTGGGGCATACGGGTATATGGGTAATCTCTGTATCTTCATTTTAATTTTATTGTAAACCTAAAAGTACTATTACAAAACAATCTTGAAAAAACATGACAGCCCTGTCTCCTTCAAGTCTGTTCAATGTCACGACTCCTCTTCTCAAACTTTCTTTGCCTTCTCTACTCCTTTTTCACATAGTCACCTTCTAATATACTATATGTTTGCCATATGTCATCAATTCTAAGTTGCATGTTTATTTTCACACTTTAATATGCATAAATTAGATGTTTTATAATTGACGGCAATGAGTAGTGTTCTATCTTTTTTTGATGCACCTTATATGATTGTCATCTTAAAGATGACAAACTATGGTGTTATGCTATTGTTTCTTGTCTATTTTCCCTTGAAAATATCAGTTCCACAAGAGTTCACCGCTGTATTCCAAGTGCCTAGTATGTAGTAGATCCTCAATAAAAATTTGTTGAATGACAAATGAATAAATAGGTGTCATGTTGGCTGTTAATAAACTGATAATAAAAAAAAGTAACTAAAATTAAAAGATTAAATGAGTTATTAATAGAACGATCAATTTTTATTATTTCCTCACTGTTCTATACCCTGAATAGTAGAAAATGAGCCCAGGTAAGAAGAAATGTAGTGAGTCATCAGGGCTCATCCCCTAAGGTAAAAAGTGACTTCCAGAGATCTTTGGGGAGATTGGAAAAAAAGGTTACCGAACTTAGCTCAGTCCCAGAAGCGTCTGTCAAACTGTCTCTCAACTAAAACATTAGCTCACGACGTTCCCTAGAGATGCTGAGGGCAGCCCAGTCCTGTAGGAAAAGTGGGTAGAGGGTCCCCGGACTCCATTGGTCAATTAATCTCTCTTCAAGACTCTTCACTTGTCCAGGAACAACTTGTCCCCCAAAGCAGGCTCAGTCTTTCTGTTTTGTTTGCCATCGTTGCACCGGCCCTTGTTAGCAGTGACCTAGAGACCCCTGAGGTTGGGCAGGGAGTGCGTGGTTTCCTCCACGGCCTGGAGGGACACCGCAGCCTTCACTACTAACGGCCAGGGGCAGTGCGTACACTACGCCCCCTTGCGTGACTGGAAATGGTTAGTTTCCTCGTTAGAGGGGCCTTGGCTCTGGGTCACATTAGCTAACGTTTACCAACCCTGTCACAGAACACCCCTTTGTTTTCTTTTAGTTTCAAGGGACAAATCTTATATCGCTTCTCCCCTCGCCAGCCCTGTAGAAAGGATCGAAGGGTGAAGAAGCTGGAAAACACATTTGGGGAACAAATACGAGTTCCCATAGAACCGAGACCCCCTTTCTCAAGCTGTGTTAAGTTGCTTCACCTTTTCTCTTTCCCTTTCCGCCACAACGCCTGGGGCACACGATGCTTTTAAAGGCCCATGAGAATGTTTTCCTTGCTTTTAAAATTAAGGAAAAAAAAAAAAGCTTATATGATAAAAAATATTTTATTCTTGTTTGACCGCAGAGAATTTTCAGGTTTATGAAAATCTATTATATTTTGCTTAAAATAAAAAATAAAATATTGACATATTTAAAGTTATATCAAAAATAATTTTAAATTTTTATATCATGAAGGGGAAGGGGTCCACAAAAACCCACTGAGGTCTTCTTTGTTACCGGATTAGGAGGGTGATTTTGTCATTCATGAGAAGCCTGATAGATCCGGAATATTTGGCACAGTGGCAAACAGCCAGGGGAATTTTTAAGGCAAAAGGCAAGGTGGGATTAACATTTCTTGAGTACTACTCTGTGGTAAACCAGGTGCTAGGCTTTTTAGGTACATTATCTCAGTGAAGCCTTACAACTCTGAGAGCCCATATAATCACTAAATTTTACGATGAGTTTAAGGAATTGCTTACTACTCCCTGGCCCCTCAATATCTCCCTGTGCATTTCCTTTTCTTAAAAAAATTAATTCACATGCTCATGAATCTTTCTCAATTAGCTTATCCAAATGTTGTTTTGGAATCTTTTTTTAACTGCCTTTTCCTTTTTTGTCTTTAAATTAGAACCAGAAGATGGGTTTTGATAATCAGAGGTCTGACTTTGGCTCCGAACAAGTCTTGGTTATATGCTAAGATACACCTATGGTCATGGGGTCCTGATTACCTGCCTTTGAGAAATGTGTAGTTTTAACTTATGTTTAAAAAAAAAAAAAAAATTTTAAATGTCTAAATGTAATTTAAAAAACAATTTCACAATCAGATTTTGGTTGTGTTGGCCCCCATGCAAACACCCACGCTGTCTTCAAAATGTGGCCTGTGGGCCATTCAATTAGGAAAAACAAAAAATAAAGCTTGCCCACTGGAAACAAAATCCTACAAAATCTGGCCCCAGAAAAATAAACAGTGCTGACTTCAGGAGCTCTAGTTTTTTGATTGAACAAGTTGGTTTATGTGTTTATTTAATGTCCTTGAGTGCTGGCCATGTTATATGTTGGACACTGTACTGGCAGCTGGGGATTAAAACATAAATGGGAGCTAGTCTCAGCTCTCAAGTTACCCCCAGTCTAACGGGAACGACTATCCTGGCGTAAACCTCCATAGCCTTTTGCCTGGACTGTTGCAAAGGCCTCCTAACTTTTCCCTGCATCTGCTTTTGTTCTGCACACATGACACAGAGGTGTCCTGTTCAAACATGTCAGATCACACTCCTCCTCTGTTTTCCTAAGACAGACCAAGCCCGCTCCCCTGTTCATGGCTTTCCACTCGCCATTTTATAGGCCGGGGATACTTGTTCACTAGCCATCCACATGGCTCGCTCCATACCTCCTTCAGGCCTTTACTCAGATTTCATTTCAGCGAGGCTTTCCCTAGCTGTCCTATTCAATATTCCCACTCTTAGCCTCTATATGCCTCTTCCTAGAATTATTTTCTTCCATTGCACTTACCATCATCTAACCACACTGTATATTTTATTTACTTACTTTCATTGTCTGTCTCCCCTTTGCTTCTTGAGAGCAAATAGTTTGTCTGTTTTATACCTGAGAAAGTAGGTGAATGTTGGTGCTCTTTATTGAGGTTGAGAAGTTTTGAGGTGGAATAGGTTTTAAGGCAATGGAAGAGAGAATCAGGGGTTTTGTTTCAGACATATTTACTTGGAAAGCCTATTTAATATCCAAGACGGAATATGGAAAGACAGCTAGATACAGGTCTGGAGCTCACAGGCAGGTTAAGGTTCAGATAAAAATTTGAAGGCGTTTGATATCATGAAATTGAATGAGATCACCAGGGCTCCAAATATAGACAGAAAAGAGAAGCTGGTCCAGGACTGATTCTTGTTCATTAAAATACTAGTAGTTGAGTAGAGAAGGAGAAGCAGCCCGTGAAGGAGAAGGAGATGCCAGTGACAGAAATTTGAGCAGGTGGCGTCCCAAATACCAAGTGAAGGAATTGTTTCAAGAAGGAGATAGTTATTGCCTATGCCAAATGCTGCTGAGAGGTCTAGGAAAATGAGACCTGAGCACTGACCACTGCACACGGCAAGATGGAGATCAATGGCAACCTTGCCAAGAGCTGTTTTGGCAAAGTCATGGTCACAAGCACAAGGAGACTGGGAGGTAAGAAAGTGAAAATAGGGACAATAGATGACCCTTTCCAAAACTTTGCTTTAAATGAGTACAAAGAGATGAAGTGACAGCTGTATGGAGACAAGAGGTCAAGGGGATTTTTAAACAATTTTTGTTTTTATAGCATTTTTATATGCAGATGGGAACTATTCAGTAGAATAAGGGGAAACTAAACAATACAGGATAAAGGAATGAATTGTAGGAACCAAACCCTTGACTCAGCAGAATGGGATATAGCACACATGAGGAGGGGCTGGTCTTAGGAACAGGTACATTCCCACCTACTTCAAGAGGGGGAATGGCAGAACACAGGAGCACAGGTGTTTCGTCCAGGAGGAGTCCTCTCCAGTTGTTTTTATTTTTTCAGGAAAATATTCAGCTGAGAACGAAAAAGTAGAAGGGATGCTGTGGGGGAGAAGGTATGAAGAGTAGCCACAAAATCAGGTGAGCAAGTTAGATAGCAAATGTATTAGGATTGTTAGGCAATGGTGAGTGGTCACCTAAGACATACAATCCTTAATTTTTCTCTCGCCCCTGTTGAGACATGACTGACATATAACATTGTATACGTTTAGGGTAAACAATGTGTTGATTTGATACACATATATTGTGAAATGATTACCACAGTAACATTCATTAGTATCTCTATCATGTCATAGAGTCACTACTTCCTTTTTTTGGTGAGAGTATTTAAGAGCTAATCTCTTAGCAACCTTCAAGTATGTAATACAGAATTATTAACTACAATCATCATGCTTTACATTAGAACTCCAGAACTTACTCATCTTATAAATGGAAGATTGTAACTTTTGACTGACATGTCCCTATGTCCCCCACACCCCTGCCACTGGCAACCACCATTCCACTCTCTATTTTTCTTTCTCCTTTTAATGAAAGATTTTTATTATATAACTTGCAAACTGGCAGCTTCAAATTATTTCCAAAAACATTTATTGTCAGCGTCAACAATAAATTAAGTGGATAATACAAGGACAAGACAACTATGGAGAAGGGCAGCTTAAAATAAATACATTTGAGTTTTCTTGATTTAAAAATATGGTTATTCCATATTCACATAGTTCTGTGCAGCTTCCTATTCTTTTTCCATTTCTGATCACCTTCTGCAAATTACTGAGCATGCAAAATTCAGAGCCAGAAGATACTCACAAGTGTCAGTATTCTTGCCACCTCTGGCTCTGCAGAGCTCCACTCTCCGTTTTTATGAATTTGGCTTTTTTAGTTTCTGTGTATAAGTGAGGTCACGCAGTATTTGTCTTTCTCTGTCTGACTTTGCACAGTGCCCTCAAGATTCATCCCTATTCTTGCAAATGGCAGGATTTCCTTCTTTCTCATGGATGAGTAACATGGTCCTTATTTAAAGTGAGATCATCCAGTCTGGTTGTGTTTAACTCCAGCCAGTTTAGCCACATAAGAGCAGGTGTAAAGTGAGCAGAGAAACAAATGATGACACCAGTGGAAGGAGATGTTGTGGGGTAGAAAGAGAGGTCAGCGTGGCATGTGTTGGGTTTGAAGTTTCTAAGGAGATCCAGGTGAAGCTCTCTCGTAGACAGTTGGGAAGGGAGAGTCTGTGCTATAAATAAAAGTTTGGGAATCACTCACTGATTCAACAGACGTTTACTGAGTGTGTACTGTGTGCCAGACACTGTTCTAAACACTGGTATACAGCAGTGAGCAAAAGACAGAATCTCTGTCCTCATACGGAGCTTGCATGTTTGTGAGGAAAATCATGGTGTGCAGTTTGGGGGTTTCCAAAGAGAGACATGCACAGTCCAGAGATGTGCAAGGTGGCCCTTTGGTATGTGGGTAGAAAATATTTCAACTTACATATTTTTTATCTTCTTTAATATCTATCTTTACATGTGTCTTAATTTTATGATATGTTAACATAGTAATACATACATTGTTACATAATAAATATGTATATGTTGGGATATCCATGCTCAAAAATTGTTTACTGATGGAGGTGCTTTATCAAAAACATTTGGAAACCACTAGCCACATGTGAGATAGTAGAAGAGGCTTATCATTAAGTTTCTCCAAAGCTGACACTCTCGAGGGTATATATAAGGAAATAGATTAGCTTTCAGCAGGGTACTGCCCCTGGATTATCCCATCCCATGTTAGGAATTAAAATTCCTAAATGATCAGCCTTCCAGAAATTGGACAGGATAGAAATATCAAAAAGAACTTTATCCTGAGTGTGCTGTTGAAAAAGAGAACAAGCTGCCATGTGACCAGATGGAGACCATTCGGTGGAGGCAAGATGACCATTGGTGAGGCTGGCTGTGGAGGAGTGTGATCCTTCCACAACTCCACTGATTTGATAGAGAAGATTGAACCACATGACCCTCAAGTGTCTTATAACTCTAAGCATCAATGGGTGTCTGTAGAATGAGCTATGAACCTGGAATTATAATAATTTCTATCTACAGAGAGAAGAAGCGCGAATCATAGCTTTGCATCTACAAACAGAAGGGTGATGGTCTGCCTAGATTGTAGCAAAGAGAGCTGGAGAATGTGTCAGCATTCCCAGCTTACTTCGTGGGAGAGGGTGCCTGAGAAGCAGATGTGAACATTTTGGTTTCTGTGGTTAGTATTTTCCTATAGTGGAGAAGAATGACTCACTAGATCCCCATGGCCTGATGAAAATCATCCTAGAGAGGCAGTTCAGAATAATGGAAGATTACTCCATGCGTCATTGTCCTTAATGTTTACGGGTAAGAAAAATGAAGGTCAGAGAAGCTAAGTAAGTAGCCCAGAGTCACCCAGCTGATAAGTGGTGGGGATGGAATTCGAAGCCAGGACTATCTAATTTAAAACCTTATGTTTTCTCTAAATTGAAGAAATGCCTTAGAAAAAACACAAAGGGCTAAAGACGCTCAAAGAAGGAAGAATGCATTCATAAAGATGCAGTGGGCTAATTTAAAAAAGAGAACCAAGAATTATCAAAGCCAAACAGTGGTTTAAACAAGGTGGAAATATTTCTCTCTCACGTAATGGTCTGAGCATAGGCAATCCAGGACTAATGTAACAGCTCCATTGTGTTGGGCACCAGGTTCCTTCTAACTCTTGGCTCTGCCATTCCTTATGGTGTTGGCATTACCTGCATGGGGGTAAACCACATCGCTCCCCACCACATCCACTGAGTCTGCACTTCATGCATCAGGAAGGAAGAAAAGGAGAAGGGAGTCTCTGAGTCCCTTTAAGTGTGACCTGTCATCGCACACTTTGCTTCTCCACACAGACTCTTGGCCAGAATTAATCACATGGCCACATCACGTCATGAAGGAAGCTGGGGATTGCTCCCTGCCAGGGAGCTATGTGCCCAGCTAAAACTCAGAGATTCTGTTTCTAAGAGGAGAAAGGGAGAATGGGTATTGATGGGTAACCAGTAGCCTCTGGCACAGAAAATTACATGTTAGAAGAACAAGAAAAAGTACATGGAAGAAGGACTTAGACTATGCTCAAGGGAAGGAGGGCATTCCACTTATGGGAAAGTCTGGGCAAGGGCAGAAGGGACAAGACTTTTGTCTGGTAGCCAAGTTTGGCTGAAGAGTGTAGTAGTGCATACGAGGGAACTCTAAGAAATGAGGCCAAAAGTTTTTGCCATAGGCCTTCAATATATCAGGTAAAGGATTTGTATTGCCTCTTGGTAGGCAAGAGATTGCAGGTGCGTAAACAGGAAAAGTGTTATGATTACGGTTGTAATTTTCAGAGATTGTTCTAACAGTTGTGTACACAGTGTGGATGGAGGAGGGCAAGATAAAAAGCGGGCAGAATAGTGGGAAAGCATTGGACCATGACCAGGAGGCCTGGCGGCAAAATTCAGCTCTGCCACTAACTAACTCTTGATTAAAAGTGGTTAAAAGTTAGGCTCTAGGGTCACAGTGCCTGAATTCACATCTCAGCTCTACCACTTACTAGCTATATGGAAAATGC
>NW_011888858.1:4520368-4533010 GCF_000151845.1 Pteropus vampyrus
TAGATTTTCTATTTCCTGGAGAATTACTGGGGACTCCTGGATCTCAAGTTTGGGAGAGCAGCGCTGTATAAGGAGCTCTGTAGCTAAAAGGGCAGATAAAAGGAACATAAGCAGCTAGTCTGATATTGTTTAGTCCATGTTATGTGTTAAATTGTGTCCTAACCCCTAGTACCTCAGAATGAGACCTTAGCTGGAGATCTGGTCTTTACACAGGTCATCAAGTTAAAATGAGGCCAGCAGAGTAGACTCTAAACCAATACTGGTATCCTTATAAAAAGGGGACATTCAGAGGCGGACGTTCATGCGAAGTGAATGTCATATGAAGATGAAGGCGGAAATTAGCATAATGTCGATCAGCCAAGAACACGAAAGATCACCAGAAAACCACCAGAAACTAGGTAAGAGGCATGAAGCAGATTCTCTCTCACAGCCCTCAGAAGCCAACCCCACCAACACCTTGATCTTGGACTTTTAGCCTCCAGAACTGTGAGACAATACATTTCTGTTTTTTAAGCCACCCAGTCTGTGGCACTTTGTTACCGTTGTCCTAGCAAACTGATATAGTCCACAACACAGAGAAAATGAAGTGACCAGCACTTAGAAAGTGTCTGGCACGTATCAGGTGCTTAATAAAAATTTGTTGGATAAATAAATGAATGCATGAACAAACAGTTTTGAATGAATGAATGAATGAATGACCTCTCACCTCCTCTCTCTCCCAGAATTTTCCCCTGTCAGAAACTGCACCTATTGCACCCTTACTGGAGAACAAGGGAGAGGGGAGGACATCAAGAGAACAGGGAGAAGAAGTTGTCAGCAACAACTTACAATTTCTAGAAATTATCCCTGGACTGTGGGTGCCCAGGTCTTGGCTAGGCCTGACAAGTCCAGAGAAATTCACCAAGGAGGGTTGAAACATACCATTTATTATTATTTATTATTAGAGCTAAGAACATTCACGTGTTTATAAATTTACTTAGTTTCTAAAATCAGCAACACGAGTTAAAATACGTTTGGAAGATTTGAGGATCTAGGGTAACCTCTGGTGTGCATTTTAAGAGTAGTTTTCCACTTCATTGTGAAAGACACATCTAAGTTTCTGGGAAAATATAATCCATATGTTTCTGGCCCATTTATCCTGAAAATCTGCGGAAGACTTGCTTTGTAAGCAACACGTGAGGGAGAGGAAATGCTGGAGACTTTTCAACCTGTTCTCTTCCAATGAGTTGCATTTCCTTTTGCCAGTTTCACTTACAAAAGTCCTTCAATTCAGTTCTAACTTACTTCCCAACCCTGTATAAGGGCTCGCCAGCTGCCTTTGGGGTTGTTTCTTTTTCAGAGCACAGACTCATCTCCCAGCCCTCAGACATGCCTCGAATGAAGCTCACATACAGGTTATATAGCCCCAACCCTAGACCCCACTGTCATTTTCTAAACATCAGAGATTCACCTCACTTCTTTAACCACCACTCCCCGGTATATCTCTTAATGAAAGGTGGTAGATGATTTCTTTGGGCTATTTTAAAAACTATCAAACACACCAACATCCAAAGACATGAACAAGGTAAGGACTTGCTCGGTGTTATTAGAAACAAAATATTTATCCCATGCAGGTCAGCCTAGGAGAGTTTCATAATAAATTCTTATGTGTCTCTTTGTTCAGAGAAATGTGAAGCTCTATTCCAGGAAAGTCCAGAATATATGAATCACCTGGAGCTGGAGCCCTTCCGTTCAGTGTCTTTTTACTTTAGGATTTGTTTTATTCAGTTGTTCATTGTTTTATGTCAGTAGGTAGCTTCATAAACTCTCAAAAAGTCCATCATTGTTCCTAAGCATCAAAAAGAAATTTAAATGAGACTTTTGTCCTTGGATTGAAAATATTTTATTGGTAAAAGACTTAAGAGGGAGAGAAACAGTTAATGCTAGGGACAGAAAACTTATCTGTCTTGGGAAAAACTTGAAGATATAAATTGCAGAGCTGGCTGACACAGCTGCATGGCTATGCTATCACTTATGTACGGACAAGGGACATCACACCACTAAAGAGGCACGGAGCATTGCAGTTTTAAGTCCTTGCAGTCTTAACTCCTGTATTTATTTATACGACCTGAACTGCAGGTTCCCCACCTGAGGAATCAAATCGCAGTAAACCGTTTATGTTCTGATACATGGAGGGAAAGAGCAATTTGAATTGGTAAAAGCTCTGAAATGCAATTTTTTAACCTTGCTCGCCTGATGTTGAATTAATTTGCATCCTCGTTTCATGGTACATTATTAAAATTTGTCCTTGGGAAGTCCCTTCCATTCTTTTCCTGTCTTCCATTTTTCTTTCTTCCTCACTTCTTTCCCTTTATCTCCCTTCTACACCTCCATCTGTTCTAATGTGTCTAATATGCATTTTTGTGTGTATGTGTGCTTTGATATGAATGTGTGCTCTGGTGCATATGCATTTTAATTTTTGCATACAGGATTGTGTTATAGAACGTACAATATTCAACCTCAACATTTACTCATCCACTGTCCCTGTGATGGATATACAGATCACTTTCAACAGCTCAATCCACAAATAATGCTAACATGAATTCATTTATTCAACCAAGATTTATATGAGCACCTACAATGCTCCAGGCATGGTTCTAGGCACTTAGGATATATCAGAAAACAGATAAAAAATCTTCTACTTTTAGAGTTTACAATCCAGCAGAAGGAGATAGAAAATAAACATAAAGACTCAATAAATAAGTAAATTACATAGTATGTTAGAAGGCAATGTGTGATTTGGAAAAAGACAAAGATCAGACTAAGAATTAGCATTGTGGGGAAGGAGTGGGCAACAATTTAAATAGTTTGTCAGGGTAGCTGTTTGAGCATAGACTTGAAGGTGATGAGGGGATGATCATAGAGACACCTGAGGGAAGAGATATCCAAAGAGAGGAAACAGCCATTGCAAAGCCTTAAGGCTAGAACAGGCCCAACGTGTTCAACGTACAGCACGTACAGCCAGCTGACCAAAGCGACAGGCAGAGTGAGCAAGGGAGAGGTCAGTAGGGAATGAAGACAGATTGTGTAAAGCATTCAAGAGTATTTAAGGGACCTTGGTTTTTATTTTAGCAGGGGAACTTTTGGAGGATTTTGAGCAAAAAAGTGTCATGATCTGATTTATATTCTAAAAGGATCAGTCTAGCTGACCTGTTCAGAAAAGACTACATGAAAAGCAAGAGTAAAGCAGAGATCCTGGTTAGAAGGCTTTTGTAATAATATGAAATAAAGATGATGATAAATGAGACCAGAGTGAGAGTGATAAAGATGGTGGGAGGTGGTGAAAGTTGGGACAAATTTTAAATTTAAAACTCATAAGATTTCTCCAAGTTCCATTTCTCATTAGGATATAGAAAACCACAAGAATACATTGCTCCCATACTAACAATGAGAAAAATCTGGATAATCTAGAAAATCATAACTTTTCTTGAGTCCAATCAGAGATCTGAGGTCTCAAGGCAAATAAAAGAAATGTAATTCAAAAAAATGACAAGATCCCCCTGGGAGAAACAAGATACACAGACTGTTCCACTTTTGGCGAGACACAGGGAGAAGAGGTGGCTGCCAAAAAGTGAGTAAGAAGAACAAGCTAAAATTTTAGCAAATTCCTAAAGACTTAATGTGGGCTAGCACACCAGTGCAGTATAACTAGGAGCTATAGACACAGGGGGAGTTGTCACTCTCAACCTCTTCTCCATAGACCTCTAAAAGGTGTTCCCAAAGATTGAGGGCAAAGCAGGAGACCAGAGAGAGTGTCCCTCAGTGACCTAGGTATGTAGGAAATGAGTAGATAACATTGGAAAATAGGTAAAAACCACTGCATGCTTCCCCCAACTTTTTTGTCATACAAAGCAAATGTCTTATGCCACTGGAAGAAATACAACAAAAACATCTCACACTAGAGTTTCTGGGGAAGGGATCGAAGGAAAACCCCTCTGCCTTTGGGTGAGGTGTATAAAAGCCTTCTTTCTGCCCCCAGGGACCAGGAAAGGTCCACAGCTTCTGGGGGAAGGATAGAGGCAAAACCCATCTGCCCCTAGAGGAGGAGCAAGAAAACCTTTTGGCCCCAGGATCTTGTACCAATATAAAGCAGATTTCTATGACTGCTAGAGAAGGGACAGGAAATCGCTCCTGACCAACAATACACACTAACATGAGACTGAGTTTTTCTCCCATAGGAGGTGAGGGGAACGGAAGAGCAGAATTGCTAAGAGGCCCTACCTCCAAGGCCAAGTGCACAGTCCTTGCCTAAGACTAAGGCTGGAGAATTCATTCGTGCACCCCAATCAACAAGTAACAAGCCCCAGTAGTCTACTGCAGAAGGAGGAGCAAGAACAGGGGATGAAAACCCTCCTCAGTGCCAGCATGCAGGGGCTGCTGAAATCGGAGGGTGGAGCAGAAACACGGAAGACGTTCCTCCAGTACCCAGGGCCTCCCACTAAGCAAAAGTAAAGACGGTGTTACCACTGGAGGAATTTGAAGCCTGTGGTGCACTGAAGGTAATGATAGCAAAAATGAAACCCAAACCTAGTTTATCTACTGAATATATTGACAAAGTTCCCCCAAACTAGTGGCCTGACAGAAGAGGCATGCTCATTTCTGAGAGTGAATATCATTTACCTCAGTCTCTACTGTTCTTCAAACACAATGCCTTGCATTAATAAAAAACGATAAGACACAAAAAAGCAAGGGAATAAAAGACTCATTGTTCAGAGATAAATCAATTAATAGAACCAGTTCAGAGATGTTGAAATTGTAACAAAGGGTCCTTAAAATAACTTTGATTACTATATTAAAGGAACTAGTGGAAAGTTCATGACCATTCATAGGCAAGGGGAAAGTACGATCTTTTAAACAGTGACAAGTCATTCCTTGTAGCTGGTGGCAGGGGTGGGGTGTGTGTGTTTAAAGTGGGGGTAGGTTCATTCTATAAGCACAAACAGCCCTACCTGTAAACTAAACAATATCAAGGTTCTGTTCTCAAGGATAAATGAGGGGATGTGTATGATGTAGGCAACCAGTGGCAACACTGTGAGGGCACTTTCGGGGCATGGAGTTCACTACTCTTTATAGGATGCTTTTCAAAGACCTAAGGCAAACTCTATGTTCTTATTTTCCCACAACCTTTTATGTGTTTCTGTGAATGTCTGCGTGTGTGTGTGTGTGTGTGTGTGTGTGTGTGTGTGTGCGTGTGTGTGTGTGTGTGTCAAGGTTAGGGTATTGTAAGAAGGGATGGACATAATGACACCAAAGCCATGTCACTGTTTTCCCTCAACTGAGTCATATCTCATCACACAATGAGTGAACAGACCTCAATAGACTCCAGAAAAAAAGAAAGGTGGAGGGGAGGGGAAAAGAACTCAAAAAAGGAAATGAAATCAAGCAAAAATACTGAATAGGAAAGGGATCAAGATAAACAGAGCTGCGAGGGAAAAATACAGTAAAGATATAGAAAAGAAGAGAAAAAGACTATACAAAATTAACACCAACTTCAGTATCATTGTGAGTTGCTATTAGTTAGGATTACATTACTGTAAATAACTGAAAACTTGACTGTAGGACCTTAAACAAGGTTTTGTTTTGTTTCTTTTTTTTTTTCACATAAGTTTGAAGGCCAAGAGTGGCTGACATAGGCTCCACAACTCAATATCAGGGCTGACATCTTCACTATTGTAAGATGGTTGCCACAGCTCCTACTATCACATCTGGGTTTCAGGCAGGAAAAAAAGAAAGAAGAAGGTGGGGTTATGCCAGTTATCTCTGTCCCCTTTATCAGTAAAACAAATGCAGTTCCAGAACTACCTTTTCCCATCAGTATATTTCTACTTATGTTCATTGGCCAGCTGGTCACTCCTAGCAGTAAGGGTAGGTGGAAAAGCAAGTATTTATCTGGGTTTATTTTTTCTGCAATCGAAATCCAGATTTCGTTAGTAAGGAAGAGGGAAAATGTGATAGTAGATAGATAAAATCAATAGAGTCTCCTCCATAAATATTCATTGAGCCAGTGTATGGAAAAGAAGTTATTATGACATCTGGCCCATAATAGATGCTCAATAACTGTAGGTATTAAAAAAGCTGAAGAAAAGGAACTTCTTTGGGATGAAAGGATAAGTAATTGCCTGCGTATCAGAGGTCAGGTTCCCATCCTACAAGACTGACAAATTGGAAGTTTAAATTTGATTTTGTAAATCCTCAAATTACTTATCAAAGACATCGCCATCCATTTTAAGAGCAGTATTAGCAGTAGAGAGGGTGGTTGTCCACATATCCTTAGCAGGTATGATGGTTATTATAAATTGAGAGAAAAGAAACTGGGCCAGATGCAGAGAAAGAACAAATGTCACAGGAAATAAACAAATGCAGAGGTAGTTTCACTTCTGAAGAGGACTTTTGAGAGGTGGAAGACAAATAGCATATGGAGTCTGTAAGTGTATTGTATATACACACATGTGCACTGTATAAATATTTCACAGGCTGCCAAGCCATTCTTCAGAATTATGGTATAGGAGAAGTTTCCATACACCAGAACGAATTATCTCAACATATCCCTTCTATCTACTTTGCAAAGTCACTTCAAAAACATTAACTTTATTGCTTTTAAGAAATTTTAAGGGATAACTTTTAGAGTCTGTGTCTATATAGTCTAAGTGAAGAGATGAACTGATTTAAACTCTGAAATTCTTTAACAATGATAACCAACCAATAGAATAAATTTAAGCTCACCACAAAATCTTTTCCATAATAATAAATTCTTTTTCTGACATTTCTGATAACAGTTGTAAATCATAATTTTCATCTCTCTACTTAATTTCTTGGGGGCACACAAGCTTACAAATCAGAAGTATCATAGGTATAATACCCCTTTTCCAGGTAGACATTCTAATCCCCACTGACATCTTCTATCTAATGAAAAAATGGTGGAGCAAGGTAGCTACAAAGGAATATGTCCAGCATGTCCATGTAGGAACAGCATTTTGGAGAAGATATATTTAGTGGAAATTATCTTGGCTCAAATAATTGTATTCAATCATATCCAGTTAGGGATCTTAATCATATTGCAAGACAAAAGAAAATGATACATTTGAAAATGTTTTTCTTCACTATGGATAAATGATTAACTATATTATCATACAGTTAAGTTAAAAATTATAACTAATTACAAACGTAAAACATAGGAATCGATGGTGTCCTATTTACTTTTGACCACTAATCCTGCTTTACCTAGGAGTGTTGCTATAGTAGTTTGTATACAAGCTTTGATGCTTTAATAAAGAACCAAAATAAAGTGATTTCATAGAAGTTTGTGCTCTCTCATGTTGAAGGTCAGGAAGGTGATCCAAGATTGGTATGGCAACTTCATAACCACCATGAACCGAGGTTCTTTCTAATCTTATTGTCCTGTCGTCCTCAACATATGACTTTTATCTCATGGCTTGTATTACTCTGCTTGGGCTGCTGTAACAAAATACCACAGACCAGATGGTTTAAACAAGAAAAATTAATTTTCTCACAGATCTAGAGGCTGGAAGTCCAAGATCAAGGTGCTAGCAGGGTTGGTTTTTGTTGCAGCCTTTCTTCCTGTCTTGCAGGACAAAACTTTCTTCTGTGTGTCCATGCCCCTGGGGTCTTTTCCACTTCTTATCAGGGCGCCAGCCCTGTTGGTTTAGGGCCCACTCTTATGACCTCATTTAACATTAATTACCTCTTCAAAGGCCCTCTCTCCAAATACAATCTTATTGGAAGCTAGGGCCTCAACATATGAATTTTGGGAGGATACAATTTAGTCTATAACATGACCCAACATAGCTGTTCTAACTCCTACCGCAATACTCATATTCGAGCCAGAAAGTGGGAAAAAAACAAAGGGGAGAGTACAGTTCCTCCCTTTAAGAGCATAGCAAGAAATTTACACACACCACTTCCACTCAGATTCCTTTGGCCAAATCATATGGCCACACCTAACTGCAAAGCAGGCTGGGAAACAGATTCTTGAGTGGAACTTCCACATCCCTGGTTTAAATTTCTATTCAGAAGGGGAGGATAGATGATAGGAGACAACCCGCACCATCAGCCACAGTTAGAAATATTCTAGTGTCTGGTATAATTGTATCGATATCTCCATTTTTGTCCCTTCTGTCTCCACTTCCATTTTGTCCCCCTTTGTTTCCTCTCCAGAGAATCGGTTCCACTCAGTGCAACCTGGGAGGAGCATGGTGCATCCTTATAGTTGAAGGCTCCTTTATGGCATCCATAGGAGACTTGCATCCAAAAGATCTCTTTTTCTTTGGGGATGAGGAGATAATACGTGGGGCGATGATGTAACTAGCCATGCAAGAGTAATTAGGGGACATTGTAGAGCCAAGGAAGAGAACGAAGATAAAAAAAAAAAATTAGAGCACTTCTCTGCTGGTAGGAGTGCTAACCCTTTGTCCTATTTTTAAATGTCTCCAAGAATCGACCTTTTGTAGGGGAGAGGACGTTTAGAGCCAATTGACTTCCTGTACTGTTTCACTCTGAGCAACAACTTGCTCTTGCCTCCTGCTTCATGTCTCTTGAAGGTAGAATGTCTCCTTCCATTAGCATTTTTAATCTGGTTCTTAAAAAATTGTGCAATTTCCTGCTATTTCTCCTATGGTAATCTAGCCAAGTTCTGCTTTGAGGGACTCTCCCCTGTTGCTTTAAGGTCTCCCAAGCCTTGTATTAGTCTTTACTCTTCCCAGCCGTCATGGGAACACTTTGTTCTACACTCACGCAACAGCTTTTGAAAAGTGCATCTTGTTACCTTGGCCTCATTTCAATCACCGAGTATTTATTGAGTGAGGTCTTTGTTCCAGTGCCGTTCTAGATCCTATAGAATATAGACACAAAAGACTCTGAGGTCTGGAAAGCACCTTAGAGTTAACCATTGATTTTCCAAATGAGGAAAGTGAGGTCCAAAGAATAAACAACTTGCCTCAGGATCAAGAGGCTGTTTAGAAGAACAACCTGCTGAATTTTTCCATTTCCTATTCTCATTAGAATTTACACTTTGATTGGGAAGATGAAAGAAAGTGTATATGGCGCCTTCTCTGAGCCAAGCATTGTGTGTTCAGTATGTTGTGTAAATTGTATTATCCCACAAAGTGGGATAGTAAGAGTATTATTATAGTAAGAACTTAGTAAGAGTATTCTGTGAGAATTCAATTTAAAAAGATCACATTAATTAATTAAATTATGCACAATGCCCCCTCCCACCCCAAGTCTGAACCAATAATCTAAATTCTGGATATACAAAGCTGAGGACCAGATGCTGAATATCAGGGTGCTAATACTTTGTAGGAACTCTTGGAAAAGAGTCAGTCAGACATCTAGGGGTCTATCTTACTCTTGGCCTTATTTAAACTGCTACATGTATCTCATTTTATCTTTTTAACAATCCACTGAAGTAAATATCGCTAACCCTATTTTACAGATGAAAACATCCAGGCTTAAAGGGGACATCCTGGACAGAAGTGTGGCCTGATCGCTAAAAGATTGTGATGGAACTCAAGTGTTATTGAGGCCTCTTTCTATCTTCAAAGTGCTAGAATAAGTCACACTCCCCTCTTTGTACAGCTTCCCATGCTGTACAGAATGACGCAAGTGTGTAGGGCAGGGGCACTTTAGTGGACAGGGATTGGCCATCAGGATGACCTTGATGGTGAGTTTTAGCCCTCGCAGCTGCTCTCTGTGCGGCACTAAGGCCCGTCCTCCTTCCTTTGCAGGAAGAAGAGCTTTTTGGGGTGAGGCAGGATAAGGCTCTGAACCTCCAGAATGGAGGTGGGCCCTTGGGAAGTGAACAGGAACTAGAAAAGACTGCGGTGGGGGGCATGTTCTATGGAGAGGAGGGGAAGAGAAAGGTTGACCAGAGCAGATGCTTGAGGCCAGGTGCACACCTGAGATGACTCTGTTTGGCCTGAAATAAGATTCCAAAGAAAAGGCAACATTTGTACCACCTTCTGTACCCATACGATTGCTTTCTTTATGGAAACAGGTTTTGCCTTCATAACCTTCCACATGGTGCAGGCCTAAGAATGAAGTTATGTACTTGTGTATACATGCAGAAAAAAATGTCTGAAATAAGTCACAAAAAATGTTATTAGCTATGATCTTCGAATGGAAGGGTTTGGTGATTTTTACTTTCTTTTTTCTACTTTCTGTATTTTTAAATATAAAGAGCTAGAATTTTTTAAAATATTTTTTTCAATTCCAGTTGATATACAATATTACATTAGTTTCAGGTGTTCAACATAGTGATTAGAGATTTATCTAACTTACAAAGATCACAGCAATAGATATAGTACCCATCTGAAACCAGACATAGTTATTACGATATTATCAACAATATTCCTTGTGCTATAACTTACATCCCTATGACTGTTTTGTAACTACCAGTTTGTACTTCTTAATCCCTTCCCCTCTTTCACCAATCTCTCCAAACCCCCTCTCCCCTCTGATCTGGCAAACATCTAAATGTTCTCTGTATCTATGAGTTTGTTTCTGTTTTGTTTATTTTGTTCTTTAGATTCCACATGTAAGTGAAATCATATGCCATTTGCCTTTCTCTGTCTGACTTACTCTACTAAGCACAATACCCTCTAGGTCTATGTTGTTGCAGTTGGCAAGATTATATACATATATAATCTAAGTGATATTCCATTGCATGTATGTACCACCTCTTTTTCTATTCATCCATTAATAGACACTCATATTGCCTCCATATCCTGGCTATGGTAAATAATGTTGCAATGAACATATGGATTCATATGTCTTTTCGAAGTAGTGTTTTGGGTTACTTTGGATAAATTCCCAGAAGTGGGATTACTGGGTCCTTCTTTGTCTTGTGTTACAGCCTTTGTAACAGTATTGCTACCTCAGCTTTTTTCTTTTTTCATTCCTATTTTCATGAATATTTTTTTCCATCCCTTTACTTTAGTCTGTGTGTCACTGGATCTGAAGAGAGTCTCTTATAGGCAGTATATGTAAGGGTCTCATTTTCTTATTCATTCAGCCACCCTGTCTATTGATTGGAACATTTATCCTACTTACATTTATTGATAGAGATGTAGTTATTGCCATTTTATTATTCATATTTTTTATCTTTTCTTTTTTCTTCTTCTTCTTAAGGAAGTCCCCCTAACATTTCTTGTAATACTGGTTTAGTGTTAAAAAAAAACTCCTTTAGATTTTCTTGAATGGGAAGCTCTTAATCTGTCCTTCGATTCTAAATGTTAGCTTTGCTGGATAGAGTAATCTTGTTTTTATAGATACTTGCTTTTCATCATTTTAAATATTTCATGACAATCCCTTCTGGCCTGCAAAGTTTCTGTTGAAAAATCACACTTGTTTTTCTCTCGCTGCTTTTAAGATTCTCCCTTCGTCATTAACCTTTTGGCACTTTAATTATGATTTAATTATTCTTGGTGTGGGCCTCTTTGGGTTCATCTTGTTTGGGACTCTATGCTTCCTGGGCTTGTGTGTCTATTTTATTTGCCAGGTTGGGAAAGTTTTCCATCATTATTTCTTCAAATAGGTTTTCAATATTTTGCTCTCTCTCTTCTCCTTCTATGATGCAAATGTTGGTAGGCTTGATTTTGTTGTCTCAGAGGCCCCTTAAACTATCCTCATTTTTTGGATTCTTTTCTCTTGTTGCTGTTTGGATTGGGTGTTTTCTGCTACCTTATCTTATAAATTAGGGGTCCTCAACCCCTAGGCCATGGACCAGTACCGGTCTATAGTCTGTTAGAAACTGGGCTGCACGGCAGGAGGTGAGCGGCGGGCGAGTGAGCAAAGCTTCATCTGTATTTGCAGTCGCTCCCCAGTGCTAGCATCACCGCCTCAGCTCCATCTCAGATCATCAGGCATTAGATTCTCATAGGAGCACTGGTTCCTAGTGCCAAAAATGTTAGGGACCACTGTTCTAAATCGCTAATCTGATTCTCTGCTTCATCTAATCAACTGTTGATTCCTTCTAATGTATTCTTCATTTCAGTTATTGTATTCTTCATTTCTGACTGGTTCATTTTTATGATTTCTACCTCCATTTTTATGTTTTCTATATCTTTGTTCAAGTTCTCACTGAGTTAATCTACTCTTCCCCTAAGTTTATTGAGCACTCTTATAACCAGTGTTTTGAACTCTGCATCTGGTAGACTGTTTGTCTCCATTTTGTTTAGTTCTATTTTTGGAGCTTTGTTCTGTTCTTTCATTGGAGACATATTTCCTTGTGCCCCCATTTTGACTGTCTCCCTGTGCTTGTTTCTATGTATTAGGTAGGGCTGCTCTGTCTCCTGGTCTTCATAGAGTGACCTTATATAGTAGGATTCCTGTGTGGCCCAGTGGCGAAGTCTCCCTGATTACCTGAGCTGGGTGCTTCGGCTGTGTCCTTTGTATGGTTTGAGTGTGCCCTCCTGTTGTAGTTGAGCCTTGGTTGCTGTTTGCACATCAATGGGAGGGATTGACTTTCGGGCGGATTGGTTTTAAGAACTGGCTATTAATGATAGTGGAAAAGCTGCTGTGCAAGGACTGACCCTACAGGGCAGGATGTGCTTGGGCAAGGCTCTAGTGCCTGCTCTGTCTGTCTTT
>NW_011888858.1:4533830-4536824 GCF_000151845.1 Pteropus vampyrus
AGGATGATCTCTGAAGCTGAAATATCCCTTATTATTTTTAACTGCCACACATATGTTCAGGACCAGAACATTCTGTGTGTGTCTCCCTCCTACCAGTCTCGATGTGGCTTCATCAATATGTTTTTAGTTGGAGTTCTGTTCAGTTGAACTTCAAGCGATTCTTAATGATGTTTCTTCTGTAGTTTAGTTGTAATTTTGATGTGCTCATGAGAGGAGGAAAGCATGGCATTTACCTACATCTTGACCAAAAATGTAGACTTTTTTAAATATAAAAAAAATGAGATTTTTAAAATTTTTCTTTGTCATTTGGGAAAGAAACATATCCACCAGCTTCAAATATGATTGCTGCTTCAAGGATGCTTAGAAATTTCAAAGTAACTCTTTGTGCAAAATAATATCCTCTGGTGATACAAACAATCTAAGAAGAGATAGAAGAAAATAATATATATACCCAGTTTTGAATCTCAGAGTGTGACTGTCTTATACCTGCCACAGATCATACCCTATTCCAAGAATAGGCTGTCTGATATCCCACGTCTTCAGGCAGCATCACTTTTAGCCTTCTGGCTATTTGCTCACTGCCCCTTTGGGCAAAGGGAGTTGTTTACAGATAATTATGATTACCCAAGATCTGGTATGAGAAGCTCACAAAACAAATAGTGAAACTGAGTGAGGTTTTTCTAAATCAAAACCCAAGAAAAAAGCTAATGACCGCTCCACAGTGAGTACCAGGAAGTAGACAAGAAACAAAGTAGACAAGAATGAAAATGACCTCTGAGTAATTTAGAGTGAGACTGACTAAATTTTGGCTTGGGGTACTGAGGCAGGCTGGAAGTTTCCTCCTTTGGAGGTCTCTTACCCATAAATATGTGAACATTTAACAGAATTTGTGCGATTGACTTCATAAAGGCAAAGAAATAGACTCCATCAATTTCCCAATCTATAATTATAGGGAGTTCATATTTACCTTGTTTCAAGAAGGAAACAGCATTGATGACCCAATTCTTCCTTTCTAAAAATGTGTGTGGCATTTTTAAAATTTGACACTTACATCTAAAGGTTATAGTTTTCAGAATCCAAGGTTTACACTGGATCAGGGCTGGATTACTGAAAGGAGACCCAGGTGGAAGGAGCAGGGGGGTGTGGGTCAGATTCCTGCCATTTTGGAGAATTAGGTCTTCTTAGAGAAAGATTACTTTCCTTAGACTTGTGCTGTCCCATACAGTAGCCACCAGCTATATTTGGCTATATCAACTGGAGTTAAATTAGGTGTGGAGCCTCAAGAGAACATGTGGACAGAAACAGTTCTTAGCATAGGACCATCTCCTTTTTTTGTCTTTCTGAGATGTTTGAAAGTGGTAACACAGGTTTTGATCACCTTAAGAACATGTGGCAATAAATTTTTCTTTTAAAATAGTTTATTTTATTTATATGGGCAAATAATTTTTGACAAAAAAGCCAAAAACATACAGTGGAGAAAGGAAAGCCTCTTCAATAAATAGTGCTGGGAAAACTGGAAAGCCACCTGCAAAAGAATGAAAATAGACTATTGTCTATCACCACACACCAAAATTAACTCAAAATGGATTAAGGACCTGAATATAGGACCTGAAACAATAAAATGCATAGAAGAAAACATAGGAACTAAACTCAAGGACCTTGGACTTAAAGAGAATTTTATAAATTTGACCTCAAAAGCAAGGGAAGTAAAAGCTAAAATCAATGAATGGGGCTACATCAAACTAAAAAACTTCTGCTCAGCAAAAGAAACCGTCAACAAGGTAAAGAGACAACCATCCGAATGAGAAAATATATTTGCAAGCAACGCCCCGATAAGGGCCTAATATCCAAAATATACAAAGAACTCATACGACTCAATAACAAAAAGAAAAAAGAAAAAATGATCCAATCAAAAAATAGGCAGAGGACCTGAACAGACACTTCTCCCCAGAGGACATACAGATGGCCAACAAATATTTGAAAAGATGCTCAACATTGCTAGCTATTAGGGAAATGTAAATCAAAACCACAATGAAATACTATCTCACACCTGTTAGAATGGCTGTAATCAACAGGACAAGCAATAACAAATGTTGGAAAGGATGTGGAGAAATAGGAACCCTCATACACTGCCGGTGGGACTGCAAATTGGTACAGCCACTATGGAAAACAGTATGGAGGTTCCTCAAAAAACTAGTAATTGATCTACCATATGATCCAGCAATCTCTCTACTAGGTATTTATCTCAACGACTTGAAAATTCATATCCAAAAAGATATTTGCACACCAATGTTCATAGCAGCATTATTCACAGTGGGCAGGACATGGAAGCAACCGAAGTGTCCCATGATAGATGATTGGCTAAAGTAGGTGTAGTACATATATACAATGGAATATCACTCAGCCATAAGAAGAGATAAAATACTGCCATTTGTGACAACGTGAATGAACCTCAAGATAATCATGCTAAGCGAAAAAAGCCAGACTGAAAAAGTTGAAAATCACATGATATCACTTATATGTGGGATAGAAACCTAAAAACAACAAATGAACAGGACAAACAAACAGAGACTCATGGACATGGACTATAGACTAGTGGTTACTAAAGAGTAGGCAGTGGGGGAGGAAGGGGGAGGTGGACAGGGTAAAGGGAGGTTGGGGAAAGATGAAATGGGTAAAAGGGATCAAATATATGGTAGCTGAAGGAACTGGACTTTGGGTGGTAAACGCACAATAGAATATACAGATGCCAAATTATAATGTACACCTGAAAATTATATAATTATATTAACCAATGTTACTCCAATAAACTTAATTTTAAAAATAGTCTATTTTTCTTTCGCATGCACAGAAAAAAGTTTAGAAGAATACACACCAAATGACTAACAGTGGGACTAAAAGTGGGACTACCCCTGTACAAAACACAGAAACCATAACTAGCTTCAAATGTGATCTAAAGTGGGACAGGAGGGCCACAGGGCAGAAGGAGAATGA
>NW_011888858.1:4538134-4543255 GCF_000151845.1 Pteropus vampyrus
AGTGGGACTACCCCTGTACAAAACACAGAAACCATAACTAGCTTCAAATGTGATCTAAAGTGGGACAGGAGGGCCACAGGGCAGAAGGAGAATGAAGAGAGGGTGGAGAGAGACCGAAGGACTTTCACTTGTTCCTTTATCCACTTCTGGGTTGTGTTCTTCTTTGATGAGGATGCTTTAATTTTTAATGTGAGAAAATTAAGAAAGAGAGCTAAAAATAAGTAAGCAAGCAAATAAACATGTTTCCAAAATTCTAGCCAATCTCATTTTTTCTTCTCTAAGAACAAAGATTGTAAAGAATGAAAAACAAATGTTTTGGAAGAAATCTTGACTGCTTTCACCTGCCATATGTTTGGCTGGGTCCAAAGCAGCTGGCATGGCATTGTTTACCCACAGTGTTTGCATGACTTTTGTTGGCTTTGTGTCCTGGGCTCTGCAATTCTAAAATTAGCATGGGGCCAGCTGGGAATGTTCTCTTCTTTTACCCTCAATATCAGACAGAGATTTGAGTTCTTTGCTTTGCCTGGTGAACTTCCATGCATTCAAGGACTAACTCTTTGCCTTATTTAGGTGTCAAAGTCACTGAGATGCTGTTTCCTCTTTATCAATATGGTCAAATAGAGATTGAAATGTTTTACTCTGTTAAGTTTAGCTGGTCTATTCTGCTGTCTACAAGCACTTAACACTAATATCAAGCAACATACGCCAAAACATTTTATTATTCTTTTGGTCACATTGTCAATTTTTTTAATATTTAAAGGAAATCCATGGTGTTACTAAGCACAGAAAATTATATTATGAAATGTTTTCTCAACTTTCATTTGCATTTGGTTTTTGATGAATTATAATAATCCATACCCATGAGCTGGGAAACTTTTAAGCTCACTTACTAGTAAAAAGACTTTGATAGTAGAAAAAGACAGACAGATAGACAGATGACAGGTAGGTAAAGAGATAGATAATATATCTATGAATATCTATCTATGTTCTTCATAGGTAATGTAGATAGATAGATATAGATAGATATTACATAACTATATTATTTATTATTTATCTCTCTCTATTGCCTATGAAGAATAAATGGAGAGGTTGCTGGAAAAGGTGGAAAGAGCCTTAGGTAGTACAATTAAAGTGTAAAACTTGTGAATGAGAGGAAGATTAGATGGGAAGAGCTTCCGCCTATAACACAGCTCTGAGAAAGTCTTTGCCAGGCTGGTGGAGGAGTCTTGAGCAAAGGCAACCCATTAGACAAGTCTCCACTGGGCATGAATGGTTCAGCTCTAGTCACTTCCCCTCCCACAACTACACTCAGTAATCATCGGGCAGCAGCCTGCGGAAGCCTGGCATTGGCATGAATGCTGTAGTAGATCTGATGTGAAGGCAGCAGGAAGCTGTTAGTCAATGACACTCCTCACAGCAGGTTCTCTTAAGGGAGATCTGAGTGGCACACTCTATTTGTTTTCTAGGGCTGCTATAAAAAATACCACAGCTTGAGTTGCTTAAACAGCAAAAATTTATTTTCTCCCAGTTCTGGAGCCTAGAAGTCCAAGATTAAGGTGCCAGCACAGTTGGTTTTCTCTGAGGGCCATGAAGGAATGATCTGTTGTAAGTCTCTCTCCTTGGCTTATAGATTGTTGCCTTCTTCCTGTGTTCCCACACAGTCTGTCCTCTATATACATCTGTGCTCAAATCGAATGTCCCCTTTTTATGACACTAATCCTTTGGATTAGGGCTCAAGTTGGATAATGACCAGATTTTAACTTAATTACCTCTGTAAAGACTCCGTCTCCAAATATGGTCACATCCTGATGTTCTGGAGATGGAAACCTCAATATGTGAATTTGCGGGGTACACAATGCAACCCTTAACATGAACTTCTATGGTCACCGCAGTCCAACCCTGACTCCACATAGTTTCACTTCTCCACACGGGTTCAGGGAACAGCTTCCCCAAATCTCCTACTAGCTTCTCTTTCTGAGAGGAAACTGAGAAGAGGGAAATTAGTGGATAAGCTATGGCCATATGGCTATATAATGAGTCCCAGGCAGCAACAGGCACTCTTCCTCTCCCTCCACCACTGTCTATTCTTAACTATCACTCCCAGCAATCACCTCAGCAAGTGTTGGCAGCTCACCTGATGGTTCAAAATTTGCCTATACTAATTTGCTCTCAGTGAGGTTATTATTTAAGGCAGTGTAATCTGAAGCAAAAACATTTTTGTTCTCCACCAAAACTGCTCTCAAGACTTTATTCCCTTAAATTATATCCTTTCTGGGAATATCAGAGAATGAGGATGCTGTTTTCCAGTGAGGGCATACAGAAATTGAAGCCATTTTAGATTTTCAAACTTTCAAAGCATAGATAACCATTACTATGAGAAATAAAATTTTGAAAATTAGTCATGGTAAGAGGCAGCACAGATCATGTTTTCTGGTCCATAATGGGGAGGCACTTTCAATTCATATTTCTAATTCTCTCTTATTTCAACAATTAGTGCTGGGCTTTTGCACAGCCAGGTCAGTTGGAGAGAACTCTTTAAACTAGGGTTCCTCTCACTTAAAGAAGTAGCTTTTTTCCTTTGTACTTTTAATAACAGTCATGTTAAAATTATGACACTTGTCATTAATAACTCTTCTTGTGTTCTTGGCTAAAAGAGTAGAAGCAAGCAGGAGTGTGATTATTGCATATGAAATTTGTGCTCTGGATTCTTCTTTCAAGATTTCTTACTTTTGTTTAAAACACAATTTCAAAACACCCAGGTTACAATTAATTAAATTTTCTGGGAGGCAGCATGACCTAGAGTTGTTTTTGTTAGGTTGCTTTCAGCTATGAGTAAAAGGATACCTCCATTAAAAGTGGTCTTAAGCAAAAAGGAATTTAATAATCTCACAAAGCTAGAATTTAAAAGGTAAGGAGGCAAAGCTGGGGCTGGATGGGCAGATTGGCAACAACATTCAGGATATGGGGTCTTTCCAGCTCTCCCTCAGCTGACTTTTCTTAAGGTTCCATTGGCCAATATTGGGTCACATGTGCATGAACTAGGTGCAAGGGATACTAGGAAGGGAATGTATCTCCAGCCTCTTCCAGGAAGGAAGAATGGTGGGAGTAGGCAGCCAGCAGTTCTTTCACACAGAAGTAGGTGTGATCAGAGCCTCTGGGATCAAACTGATAAGAACACTGGTTTCTCTACTTGTTACCACTGTAAATTTAAGCAAGTTACTTAGTTATTCCATGCCTTAGTTTCCTCCTCCACTGTGCGAATTAAATGCGACAATATATGTAATGCCCTTTTAATATATTCTGTCACAGGTGAGTGTAAAACATCATTATTATTTGCACATTTAGAGTCACAGAAGGTCTCCTGCAGCCTGGGATTCATCCACATGCTCTGGCTAAAAAAACTGACTGACAAATTGAATTTAAATTGCCTTCAAGCTAAGTTTTTATAGGACCATAACCACTATTATTATCTTTAGTACTTCAGACTTAATGCTTATTATTGTCATAATATTTTTTAAAAAGCTTTTAGTTGGCAGCCTTGTCTATCCAATCTATTTCCAAAAAAGCTCTCAGAAATAGGAAAAGTGTCTTTGGGTCCTACAGGAGGAGCCAATCTCCTCCAATACTCACCCTTTGTATTTTCACATCGTGTTCCTTGGTCTGTTTCTTTCTCACTACAGAGAAAGTACTAGTTTACTAGTTCTGCACCGTCCTATACCTTTTCTCAGCTCTGTTTCTCAATCTCTTGGCTTTGAACTAAAGCAAATTCAGGAAGAAGACATAAACTAGCTATTATTATTTTTTAAAATTTAATAAATTTAGTAGTTAGAAAATAATAACGGGGACTTACAGTACAGCATAGGGAATATAGTTAATAGTATTGTAATGACTGTGTGTAGAGCTAAATGGGTGCTAGAGTAATTGGGGGGGTCACCTCATAAATATAGAAATGAGTAACCAATGTACTGTATACCTGAAACTAATTTAAAAAATTAAAAAATTTAATAAATTTAGTGAGATAGAAATTTGCACAACCATTCTGAAGTGCAATTTGGTACATAAAATAATTGAACACATAATTTCCTTACCACAGCAATTCTACTTCTATGAGTACAAGCCATAAAGAGAATAAAGTGCATAAAGCATTGCTTGCGTTAGCGAAAATTTTAACAATCTAAGTTAAAATTAATAGTTAATATGTTAAATAATTATGACATTTCCATATTATGAAATTTCCATATTGGAACATTTTTTTAAAACATGAGGAAGATCTGCACATACTGACATGAAAGGATACCCACAACATATTCTCACTCATTTTAAGTATGAGTTTAAAAACAAAATATAGACCATTGTTTAACATATTGTATCAGTTCTCTATTGCCACATAACATGCCATTCCAAAAGCTTTAGCACCTTAAAATAACAATCATTTATTTATTCATGATTTTGTGGTTTGGTAATTTGTGTTGGGCTCAGCTAAGAGCACTTGTCTTTGCTATATGTGGTGTTGGCTGGACTCACTCATATATCTGAGGCTTAAACAGGGGTGAATGGGACAGGTCTCTCTACCTGGCCTCTCTACCTGTGTTCCCATGCTCAAGGAGGCTAGTCCAGCCTGTTCACATGGCAACAGCATTCAAAGAGGGTGACAACAGAAATGGCAACTCTTGCAGCCTTGGCTTAGAATTCCCACAAGTCATTTCTGCTAATTTCTTTGATGAAAGCAAGTTGCAAGGCTAGACTAGAATCAATGAGTGAGAATACAGACTATATCTCTTACTGGAAGTTGCTGCACTATCATCCAAAATGCCCCCAATCATCCTCATTTCCTGGGGTTCATGCCTTTGTATAATCCCCTCCCACACAGAATCTGGTCTAACCTGTGTGACCAATAATAGAATATGGCAGAAGTGGTGGTATGTGACTTCTGAGGCTAGATTATAATAGGCATAGCACTTTCCACCTTGCTCTCTTGGACCACTTTCTATGGGGGAAGTCAGGTGCCATTCCAGGAGGAAATTCGAGTAGCCTGTGAAAGGTCCAGATGAAGAGAAACTGAGGCCTCCTGCCAATTGCTGGGACCAATATGTCAGCAGCGGGAGTGAGCCACCTTGAAAG
>NW_011888858.1:4551300-4580187 GCF_000151845.1 Pteropus vampyrus
AAGCTAAGTTTTTATAGGACCATAACCACTATTATTATCTTTAGTACTTCAGACTTAATGCTTATTATTGTCATAATATTTTTTAAAAAGCTTTTAGTTGGCAGCCTTGTCTATCTAATTTCCAAAAAAGCTCTCAGAAATAGGAAAAGTGTCTTTGGGTCCTACAGGAGGAGCCAATCTCCTCCAAGATTCCATCTACTCTTCTCTCACATACTCACCCTTTGTATTTTCACATCGTGTTCCTTGGTCCGTTTCTTTCTCACTACAGAGAAAGTACTAGCTTACTAGTTCCGCACCGTCCTATACCTTTTCTCAGCTCTGTTTTTCAATCTCTTGGCTTTGAACTAAAGCAAATTCAGGAAGAGGACATAAACTAGCTATTATTATTTTTTAAAATTTAATAAATTTAGTAGTTGGAAAATAATCACGGGGACTTACAGTACAGCATAGGGAATATAGTTAATAGTATTGTAATGGCTGTGTGTAGAGCTAAATGGGTGCTAGAGTAATCGGGGGGGTCACCTCATAAATATAGAAATGAGTAACCAATGTACTGTATACCTGAAACTAATAAAAAAATTTTAAAAATTTAATAAATTTAGTAAGATAGAAATTTGCACAACCATTCTGAAGTGCAATTTGGTACATCAAATAATTGAACACATAATTTCCTTAACACAGCAATTCTACTTCTATGAGTACAAGCCATAAAGAGAATAAAGTGCATAAAGCATTGCTTGTGTTTGCGAAAATTTTAACAATCTAAGTTAAAATTAATAGTTAATATGTTAAATAATTATGACATTTCCATATTATGAAATTTCCTTATTGGAACATTTTTTTAAAACATGAGGAAGATCTGCACATACTGACATGAAAGGATACCCACAACATATTTTCACTCATTTTAAGTATGAATTTAAAAACAAAATATAGACCATTGTTTAACATATTGTATCAGTTCTCTATTGCCACATAACATGCCATTCCAAAAGCTTTAGCACCTTAAAATAACAATCATTTATTTATTCATGATTTTGTGGTTTGGTAATTTGGGTTGGGCTCAGCAAAGAGCACTTGTCTTTGCTATATGTGGTGTTGGCTGGACTCACTCATATACCTGAGGCTTAAACAGGGGTGAATGGGACGGGTCTCTCTACCTGGCCTCTCTACCTGTGTTCCCATGCTCAAGGGGGCTAGTCCAGCCTGTTCACATGGCAGCAGCATTCAAAGAGGGTGACAACAGAAATGGCAACTCTTGCAGCCTTGGCTTAGAATTCCCACAAGTCATTTCTGCTCATTTCTTTGATGAAAGCAAGTTGCAAGGCTAGACTAGAATCAATGAGTGAGAATATAGACTATATCTCTTATTGGAAGTTGCTGTACTATAATCCAAAATGCCCCCAATCATCCTCATTTCCTGGGGTTCATGCCTTTGTGTAATCCCCTCCCACACAGAACCTGGTCTAACCTGTGTGACCAATAGTAGAATATGGCAGAAGTGGTGGTATGTGACTTCTGAGGCTAGATTATAATAGGCATAGCACCTCCCACCTTGCTTTCTTGGACCACTTTCTATGGAGGAAGTCAGGTGCCATTCCAGGAGGAAATTCAAGTAGCCTGTGAAAGGTCCAGATGAAGAGAAACTGAGGCCTCCTGCCAATTGCTGGGACCAATATGTCAGCAGCGGGAGTGAGCCACCTTGAAAGTGAATCTTCCAGCCCCAGTTAACATCTGACTACAACCTCATGAGAGCCCACAAACCCCCAGATCCCAGAAACACTCAGTCAAGCCACTCCTTAATTCCTGTTCAAGAGAAACTGTAACAGGTAGTAAATGATTAGTGTTATTTTTTTTCCCCTCTTTAATTCCCCCACCCCCTACTTCCACCCCTGACCAATGGATGTTGCCGTTTCCCCTTAAGAACTAGATCTCTGAAGGCGAGCATCCCTTCCCACATGCTCGCTGTGCGCATCCGGGGACTGGGGCCCCTGGGGCCTGGCACCCAAAGCGCACTCAGGGATCCGGGGATATGGTCTGTGGCTCCACCTGGGGCGTGAACCCAGGACTTTCTGCATGCAAAGCAGACATGCTAACCGCTACACTATGGAGCCACCCCTGATTTGTGTTATTCTAAGTAAATTGTAGAGTGATTTGTTCTGCAACATTAATGAACACAAGATGCAAATAACTTGTGACTTCTGTATGCGTGTGTGTGTGTGTGTGTGTGTGTATGCACATACACACAGATAATAGAGATATAGTCATATATTAAATATACATAAAATGATTATCCCTAAAGACCAAGACAAAGATATACATGTGTGCATGTGTAAGTACGCATGTGTGCGTGCATTATTGTTGACGTGGGGCACTAAGTGGCAGGCAGAATTACAATTTCTGCTCGATGATCTTTTTTCATCAAACCTTGTTTGAGTTTTTTCACTGAGTGTTTTACGTCAATGATTTTTTAAGCAAAACCTAATTTCTCTTGATATCTCAAAGCATCTGTGTGTACACGTATATATGAGCAACTGGGTGGTGAAGGAGATACAAACCCGTTTGAGAGTCCCTAGAGGCCACCCAGCCTGATGGCTCCGGACGTTTAAGGTCTAGTCACTTTACAACATGCTTCCAGAACATCAGCCAGGTTTGGTGTGCAGAGATGAATACTCCCTGACCGAGGATACATGAAGACTACAGTAATGAGGCTACTACAGTGAGATTTAAGTGTTCGTGTTCCTTTTAAATGAGATTTCCCCGAAAAGACATCTAACCTAGTCACTGAAGTGTAATTAGTACATACAGCTCTATCTGGTTTATAACACTAAGCATCTGTTTGAGAAAAACAAATACAAAATGGGTCCAGCTGTCTGAACCAATTGAGAGAACTCCACATTTAAAAACAGAATGCTATTATGTATGTTTCCAATTGCTTTCTCATTGCAATGGGGTTTTAAAAATCAACCGACCCAATCAATTAATCGGTGCAATTGGCCAGGCCTTTTCAAAATAAGGACTCTAAGGGCGTTTGTCCCCTGAAAATAGAATTAAGTGCCATAGTATCTTCAGATTTTTTTCCCAAAAGTTTGAGATAACTCCATGGATTTTTTTCTGAATAAGAAATCTGGTACACCCCTCAAATTTTTCTTTCCATTCATAGTATTAATTATTTATGTATTGTGTTGACCGTAGCCTCAGGGCTGGAAACAAAGTCCTGGAGAATACTACAGTCCTTGCCTGTTATATAACCGTTTGTTTGGTTCTCTTCTCCATGACTGTCCCAAAATGTACAATATTTAGTCTCACAGCATTTCACAGAGCCCTGGAAAAGGTAGTTTCACTTTAAAGGTAAATATCCCTAATTTTTTTAAAAGCATGAAATAAATATAAGTGTAAAGACGACACCTTCCTAACCCCTGGGGCATAACCAAATTGCGCAGAATTTCTAATACTTGTGACTTAGTAGAAGAGTTTAAATCTATGTATTCTTTCCACTCTGATTAAAAACTTAGTTGTATTGTAAATCTAATTTGATTTTTCTTGATGTAATGACTCATTTTATTTATCCTTATTGCTTTCGGAGCTTTCTCTGCCCCCAAATCCCCTTCCGTATAGTAGTCTGGGGCACCTTAAGGGTAGAAATATGAAAAAGCATTCTCCAGAAATTGCAAGCCAAGTATTTCTGGCAAGCAGGAGGGACTGCAGCCACTGACAGGTAGTTTGGGATTTACAGTGCTGGTTTGAGAACTAGATATCTGATTTGTATGCCCACCTCCGAGACTCACTGTGGTTTTGAGCAAGACCCTACAGCCTTCTAGCACTGTTCCCTTCGGTGATATGAGACTTATTTGCGAGCAAAGCATTGCAAAACTAGTATATGAATGACAAAAGTGTAGAACAGTAATCCTAGATGTGGAGATAGAATGCATGGTATTTGATTGGCTTGACTCAAGGACAAAGCTGCTAACATAAAATTCCTCAAGGAATTTGCCTAGGTTTTATTGAAAACTCTAGGCTATAGGAAAATTTTATTTCAGCACTGGTTTTGGAGACAAGGCAAATAACTGATTTATGTACTTTCTAAATCTAGTGTGAGATTTATTTTCACATGCTTTTTTATACATAGGTATAGAAAAGTTGTTTATGAGAGAAACAAATTAAAACGTAATATAAATTACTGAAGTTGGGGAGAAGGGAATATCCCTTCTAGTTGAGGAAAGAAATAGAGAAAAAGGTATCTTGATATAGTAGCCATTTTCTGGATTGAGAGGAATGCAGAGAGTTTAAGCCGCCTTCCCTGAACTGTGAGACCCACAAGAGTCTGAGTCTTCCAACCAGTACCAGGAAAGAAAATGGAAGCATGAAAGCAGAGACCAGAGTCAGCTGGCCTGGCATCCCCTCATGGTCTGCCTAAAACAGGGAAACTAAAGACTGTGCCAGCATCCCCTCCCGTCGTCCAACTCTGGGCACGCAAAATCCGGGAGGAAGAGGGAGAGGCCCTTGCTTTTCCACGCAGCAGCCTAGTACCTTCTAGTTAGGGGGCCCGAGGAAGGTCTCCTGTCTGGCCAACCAGATTGATTCTTACTCTCTTATTGGGAAGAGCTCTGGGAGGTGGCTGGAAGCCCCGGTCTACATCGCTCCCTCTTAGGGAGAGAATCGAAAGTAGCTTCCGAAATATGGGCAGGAAAATAAACATTTCCTGCTTCTGCCTCAACACAAATAAATACAACCCCTGTGTGAATAAATTATCTCATAGGCCTTCCCAACGTTGTCAGAAGCATGCTAACTAGGACCCAAATTAAGATGATATGTCAAGGAGGGTGTGGCTGATGACGAGTCATCATGTATTTGAAAATTCATATAAAACACAAACTAGGCAACTCCTGCTTAGAAAGAGTTTTTGTCTTGAGAGATTTTTCTTTATTTTTTTCGGTATGTTGGTTGTTAGAATTTGGAACACATTTTTCCCCCTAAACTGATGTTCTAAATCTAAGTGGTATTTGGTTTCCCAAAGCTGGCCCCTAAACGTTTTTATAACAGTACAGTTTCCACTCCGCTGCATTGTTTTTTGTGGGCAATGAATTACAAAATTTAACATGGAAAGCAAGAAACACAGTGCACCCCTAGTTTTACCCCCACCGGTGTCCCTGGGCTTGGGAACCACACTTCCAGAAGTCATGAAAAGTGGTGCCAAGGAAGGGACTTGGTTAGAGTCTCTAAGGATACAGTTATTTTCTAATTCTCTATGTTGTACACAGGGGAAACTGTGTCTTCATCTGAATAAGCACAAGTACTTCTCAACAGCTATTTAAGAAACTCTTCCTTAAGTTATCTGAATTGAGAGAGAAAAAGATTTTCTCATTCAGTTACTTATTCCTTCATTCAACTTTTTTTTTTTTTTTTTGGAACCTAGAATATACCAGGCTCTGGACACGTAGTTGTGAACAAAATAGATATAGTTCCTGCCTTCATGGAAGGAAATCTAGTTGTTGGTAGAGAGGTAGGTATAGGAGAGTAAACTATATGTTATATATCAAGCAAATAAGCAAATAAATAATATACTTACAAATCAGAGCGAGCACTAACAAGGAAATGGGGGTGTCTCTAAGAAATTATATTTCAACTGAGACCTGAAAGATAAGAAAGAGTTAGGAAAAGAGAGAGAATGAGTTTGTGCGGTTTTGTGGGAGTGGGTGAGGGCTGGGCTGGGGTGGAGTCAGTACAAATCAGTTCAGGAATAACAAAGCTGTGAGATGGAGAAAAGCTTGAAATGTTCATGAGACGGACAACAGGCTAGTGTGCCTGAAGTGTGCCGAACAGGGGAAGTGTTGCTGAGGTAATGTTGGAGAGGTAAGCGTGTACCAAATTATGCCAAACCTAGTAGGCCAAGGCAGGAATTTTTTATGTCCTCCTTTGTACCCTGGAAAGCCTTGAGCTTTTAGATAGGCTAATGACATAATCGGAATTACTTTTTTAAAAGCTTAGTCAGGCTGGAATGTGGAGTACAGATTTAGTAGAGGACCTGGAAGCCGGGAGACCAGCTAGGAGACTGTTGCAGTAGTCTGGGTGAGGGCTGAAGGGGTTCTGCAATTGTGGTAGTGGAGAGGGAAGTCAGTGTTTATAGCTGATATAAATTTTAGAGGTAGAATTAACAGAAGGCACTGAGGGATTGGACGTAGGACTGGAAGGAGAAGCTGAGGAAGAGGGACTTCCAGGCTGGAGCACTTGGGTAGATGAAAGGGCCATTTGCTGAGACAGAAACAGGAGGAGGGACAAGAAGAGCTGAAGAGTTGGCTTTGGCTATATGAGGTTTATATGTGAGACACTGAGAATGTGATTGGAAACTCAGAAGAGAGGTCTCAGCCAGAGATACAAATATGGGAGTTATTGGCACAGAGATTGTATTAAAGCCTCGGGAGGAGTGTTGGGCTCATCACGGTCCCTCCAATGTGTAGGTACAAGTGGGCAAATTGTCACTTACATGATTAGAGGAAGAAGAAAGCAATCGATCTACAATGGTTCAAAGAAACCATTTTCTATTTCCTATTATGAAAAATCCGTGTTCACCCTGAGCATCTTAAAAGAGTAAAAACAGGCCCAAGAGAAAGATAGCTCAGGTTCTGATTTCTTTATCAGAGAACACTGAAATGGCTGCTTTATAATTTTACATTTCTCAGATTTCATATCCCTCCCTCAAAATGCACCAAAAATGAGGACATTTTCTCTGCGTATTACTTTTCTGGGACACTCTAAAACCTGGGCCATTTTTCCTTGTATGGTGAAGCTGTATTTACTTTCCCGTAATGATTAGGATTTTGATTGCACATGAACATTTCTGCTGAGTCGGAGCTTGTCACTCACCTGGAATGTCCCACACGAAATGGAAAGGACACTCTAAAGCCATGAAGTTTGAGCAGACCCGGGTCTCCACACCGTGAGCTGCCAGGGAGTGAGTAATTTTGGCTTTGGAAAGGGCACATTTGTAAAGCTAAATTAATACGTCCTGTTTTTCATCCATGACTTCTCTGTTTCCAGTTTTAAACAGTCAGCTGCCTTGGTTACATGACCATGCAAAAAATATTTTTGGAGTTGTGTTTATTGTCAATCCCAGAATGGACTCGATTCTTGGAACCAATTTAATCAGTACTGATCCAGATGCTCACAGGAGAGGAAGGAAAAATGAAGTCCATGTGACTTACCTTTCTGAATGAAAAAGGCCAAAGCTTCCAATAGTCCCCAAATCTGCTGTCTTTATTCCCTGGTGGTGAAAAGCTGTGAAGCAGATGGGAACATGAAAGTCTCCATGACATCAGCTCCTTTCCAACATTTTGGTTTTTCATTCCACATAAGATTGAAAAGCCCCATTTGACTCTTATAAATTGCCTTTCCTCATCAAAGAACTCCGAGATTGGAATCTATAAACATATCTGGACACTATGTTTAGTTGTAAACCACTGAGAAAGAAAAATGAAATGATATCTAAACCAAACGCCCAGCTCCTTTCCAATAGACTTTATCACTATAATGCCAATAAGTCTTGAGTCTCTTGTTAAGAACAAAAAGCTGACCAACCCCAAGTTTAAAGGCCTGTGTGGACCCAGAGCAAAACACCCTAAAGTTCCACCAAACCAAGTCCAAGGGTAACAAGAGTGAGCAACTGCCTTGATGTTGCAACTTTTATATTTACAAAAACAGACAACTTGGACCCCTCTGGGAAGCATCTCCTTGTCTCCTAATTAACGGTTTTACTTTCTTTTGACCAGCGTCCAGCTTGCCTGGGTAACCGCCATGGCACAGGAGAGCAAATGGCTAACTGAAGTAAAAATGAGGACAGTAAAGACCAAGAAAAGTTGCAGTATGACCTGATTACTGAAAAACACATGTGATGATTTCTTCTCACCAAGCAGAAATATCCAAGCTGGGAACTGAGAGTCATTTATTGCGTGGATATTGATTAAAAGAAGCCTGTAACAGTTAGTTAGGCTCCTAAAGTCAAAAGGACAAACTCGTCATCAGGCCGTGACCAAAGCACACACAAAGGCCTGGAGATTCACAGAGCACTTCCTTGTCGGTAAATCAGAATTTCCGTAGATAGCCAGGTGATAGCAGCCAGCACCACCTTGGATTAGAGAGAAGAGAGGGCCCCCGGGCTGGGAGTGTCCTACGAACAATCTACATAAAGACAGCACTGATTCCCAGCTCCAGGGAGAGACCGTTTAACTAATTGATGATCCATGTTTTTGTCTAGAAGTCTATTCCCAGAGCTAAGAATTTATTTAAGGAAGCTCTTTGGCCATCGCCAGAGGTGTCAGTCCACAGAAATGCTTAAGCTGACTGGTGGGAAAAGCAAGACTAAAAAAGTACATTTCCAGAAAGGCAATTTTTACTCTTGTAAAATTTAGCTGGGTCATGTTGCAAGAATTACTTAATCTCTAGAATCCTCAATTTCTGCATTTATAAAATTGGCATGAGAATTATAGGATTATGGTGAGAATTAAATAAAATAATGCAGGTCAGATAATTAGCACAGGACCTGGCAGACAGTAAGCACTCAATAAATGTTAGCAAAGATGCTGCTACTGCTGCCGCAGCTATTGAAGAGTAAGTAGAAGAAATCCTATTTAAGCACAAATCCCTTATCTTTAGAGTCAGCCATAAACTTGCTCAGTTCTTTTGCCTACAAACATTAGCCAATGTTTGGTTATGAGAGACACGGCCGATGGAAAATCTTGGAAAGTCTTGACAAGGCATTGGAACAGGTCAGAATTGCTTGATTTGTCTAATGTAGATTTCAGTGCACGTTTCTTTGCATATTTAAAAATAAAAAGAAGCCTAGGATTCTAAGACCCATCTTGGTCCCAGCTTGATGACAGCCCAGGCTTCATGATGACCTGAAGATGCAGTGACCCTGTGTTTATTTCCTTGTTGATTCCTTTCCCTGGCTCAAAGCTCCCTTTCCCATTGCCTGCAGGAAAACATCCAGGGGTGCGGTAGGTCTGACTTGGCAGCCGTAAAAGGGAACAAAAAGATCCTGGCTTTTGGCAAGAGCAGAAGGAAGTTTGAGGGGCCCTCGGCCCCATCCAAACCAGAGCAGTTGTCACTGATGCTAATAGGGGCCTGCTCTGTGGAGAGTGGCTCTTCCTGGAAGCTCCCTAGAAGCTGCTCTTAGGTTTGTGGATCAGCAACTTCTGTGACATTGTAAGTTAGTCGCCCACAGCTCTCGTGTGCAGCATGCTAAGCGTTCTGGGATCACAGAGGAACCTTGCAGAAGGGGCAGGGGGTGAGCTGATTAACCCCTGAGTGTGCAAGGTGAAGTGGTTTTCGTGCACGTCTGGAAGACAGGGCACAAGAAAGAGAAAGAAAAATTTTCCTGGGCTATTACTGAGTCAGAAAAACTCAGCTCCCAAGTGGACTGTTCCCCGAGGCCTCACACCAGTGGGAACTGACCCACAATGCAGCAAAAGTAAGAGGCCTGGTTCCTCTACTAGGTAGCTTCTCATGCAATTTGAGAAAACTTTGCCTGTTGACTACCTCAGCCCAGCCTCCCACCCAGCCCCTACCACATGCACACGCATGTGCGCGCGTACACACACACACACACACACACACACACACACACACACACACACACATCAAGTTGTTGAGGAGAATCTAGAAAATAGAAATATCTAGTTATGTCTTTTTCAAAACACTCTAGAAAGGCCTCAGGACATTTGCTCTCTTTATGTCTGATTTTTTTCTGCACTGGTCTTCATAGAAACCATCTTCTACTTTCAAAAGTAAAAACTGCTTTTTATTTACTAGCCAAACAGGTCGGTAAAAATGTAAGCAATCCCACTAATGGCAACTGGATTTATATAACATTATTCTTCATCAGTATTCAAAATACAGTCACATATTTTATTTCATTCCTATGGTAGAAATAGGTATCGCCGTTGCAGTTTTACTCATGGAGAGACGGGTCCAGAGAAACTGTGATTCACCCAACAGTATATCTTATCTCTATTCCTGCCTCTTTTCAGAAGAATGGTGACTCTACTTTCTAAACCAAATATTGACTACATTCTCTGTCACATATTCTGGCAAATGATCTGGTGAGAGGATGGAATTTTAGAAGTTGGAACTCTCCTAGAAAACCCAGAAAGAGATAGTCACAGTATCCAGGTAATATATGGTACCTTGTTATCTATCCCTGTTTACTTCCATTCCTGGGCAGTGAATCCAGTTTAACAAATATTGATAAACGCTATACCCTATGCCCAACACTGGGTCACACATCCGGGTGTGGTGCAAACTAGATTCCCAAGGAGTGCTGAAAGTGAGCAGAGTTGGGTCTGGGAGGGGGCAGGACGTATGAGAAGATTCTCCACAGCAGGTTAGCATCCACTTGGGCTTAGCCTAAAGTGCTGGCTTGGGCTGTGGGAGAGCTCCTCAGGTACACACAACTCCCTATGCAGGAATGTGCTCAGAGCAGGGGTAAAGGGCACAGACTATCTGGACTTGAGTCCTGGTTCCACCACCTACTAGCTTTGGGTCTTGGGATAGTTCAATTCCCTGTAACCTCAGTTTTCTCATAGGCAAATGAGAGTGATGGTGATACCTACCTCATGGAATTGTCTTAAGGTTTAAATGAGACAATGTACGTGAAGTCTTTGCTGCGCAGAATAAGTGCTCGAGAAATACTGACTACTGTAAGGACCATGTGTCTGGAACATGCGGGGTGTACAGATAAGAGGAGCCCTACCCTCAATTTGGTCAGGACGTTGTGAGTTAGTTGTGCGCCACTGGCTACATGCAGTGTGATAAGTGCTCTGGGGTCATGAAGGAGGGACCTACTAAGTCTGAGATTTGGGGTGAGGGTCTGGGCAGCCTGTTGTGGGAGGTGGGAAGAGGTTTCACAGCAGAGGCCCTGTGAGGAGCGAGGTGGCATTGGACAGTGAAAGAGCTGCATAGATTTTATTTGAATCACAACTTCATTTTCTACCAGTTGCATAGCATAGCTGTCTTAGTCTGATAGGGCTGCCATGTTCTGGGGCACAGAAACAGAAATTTATTTCTCCCAGTTCCAGAGGCTAGAAGTCCCAGGTCAAAGAATCAGCAAGTTTGGCTTCTTCTAGGTCACTTTCCTTAGCTTGTGCATGGTGCCTTCTTGCTGTGTCCTCACATGATTGTCCCTCCGTGCACACATACCCGTGGTGTCTCTCACTGTGTCCAAATTTCTTTAGTAGGTTGGACTAGGGTTTATCCTAATGACCTAATTTTAACTCAATCACTTCTTTAAAGGCTCTATCTCTAAATCTAGTCACATTCTGAGATACTGGGCTTAACCATATGAATTTGGGGAAACAATTTAGCCCATAACACTGGCCAAGTTATTAAATCTCTCTTAGCCTCATTTCCTCATCTATAAATTGTGGATAATACTTAGCAAAGAGAACCATTGTGACACTTGTAAAAGGAACACATAAAATGCCTATCCCAGTTTCTGGCCCCCAGAAGGTACCTGATAGGCTGTGAATGTTATTGGCACTGTGGACTAAGTCTCAAATGAACATGGGGTTCCCTGCACAATCCACATTCCAGATCAATACTGAAGAACTGGCCCTTAGTTATCCCATGGACTTCCTGAAAGGACAAAGGAATCCTCAGTGTTTCTACTTCTTGGTTCTGGCAGATGAGCCCATCATCAGATAAGTCAAATAGATGGCATGATCAGCCCTACAGATACTGTGTGTTATCTCTTTCTAGTTATTCAAGAATTTGTCCACTCTTTGTTAAATGAGTGGGGTAAGAAAACCCATCTCCTGCCCCTCAGCAGAAAACCAACATGCAACAGATATACCCTGATTCTGCCTCTGGGGCAGCCACTCCCAGCTTTGTCCATCCAAAGCAGCCTCTGGTACCTGTGCCTTGGAAAGTCTGGAAAACATAATTCGAACCTATCACATTTATTACATGTAGATATAGGTGGAAATAGAGATTTAGAATAAATGTGTATGTATGTGTGTACATGTATAGCAGTGGTCCCCAACTTTTTTGGCACCAAGGACTGGTTCTCCTATGAAAATCTAATGCCTGGTGATCTGACGTGGAGCTGAGGCAGTGATGCTAGTGCTGGGGAGCGGCTGCAAATACAGATGAAGCTTTGCTCGCTTGCCTGCCATTCACTGGCTATGTGGCCTGGTTCCTAACAGGCCACGGACCAGTACCACCAGTTCATGGCCTAGGAGTTGGGGAACCCTGCCTTAGTGTATATTTCCTATAAACAAGAACATTATTCTACAAGGTCACAAAGTCAAGAAATTAACACCAATACATTAGTACTATCTAATCCTCAGACCCCAATGTGTTTTCAGTTGTCATTGAATCCTCAGACCAATTCAGGATTTTGCCAGTTGTCCCAATAATATCATTTATAGCAAGAGTACTTTAGAATTAAGCATTTAGTTGGGTGTTTAGTTGTCACATCTGCTCAGTATGGAACCATTGCTAGATATTTCCTTCACTTTCATAACCTCGACACTTTTTAGAAACACAGGACAGTTATTCTGTAGACTGTTTCTTAATTTGGATTTGTCTGACTTTCATCATGTTTCAATTCAAGTTATACAATTTTGGCAAGAATAGCACAAAAATGATGTCGTGTTCTTCTCATTACATCCTATCAGGCAGCAAATGATTTTAAATTTCACCAAGATCACTTGGCGTCTGTCAGATTTCTCCACTGTAAAGTTACGCTTCTTTTGTTGTTGTTGTTAATAAGTGTTCTGTAGAGAAGTACTTTGAAATTACATAACTATCTCATTTCTAATCAAACTTTCAATGTGCCCTTTTGATGCGTTCCCATCATTCTGTTACAGCGAGATGTTGCAGCCTTAATATAAGTTATTTCTCCAAAGAGCTCTAGTTCCTTTTAATGGAGAACTATTACTGTGCTCATTGCTAATTGGAATATCGCCATCTTACAGACTCTCAGTGGATGGAGCTAGGACCTGTGTGTGTATGTATACATTATATTCCTATATTGATCTATATGTATTAAAAAAAATCACAAATTCACACTGGTACTTTCAACTCCAATCGACAGCACCACGTTCATTCTGCTGTCCCTTTCCATATGTGTAAGCTCCTTCTCTAATGTCAATGGAGCCTAGCTCCCATTATCCTTAACGTATTTGCTTATTTGGTCAATCTGCCAAATGCAACCGATGGCTGTCATGACAACTGCCCCCTCCCCATACAGATGCTTTCCTCGGCCTGCTCGGTCCCACACTGCAGGCTGCCCCTCCAGAGGAACACCTTCCTTTGCCCACCCGGGTGCTGGCCACCCACTGGGAGGACCTTCCACACAGCCAATCTCCTGGTCCTGTCTGGACCACCTGCATCTCCTCCACCCCCAGTGGGTGACTACCTTACTCAGCCCCACATAATGGCTTTAAGGACTGAATTATTTAGGAGAGAAAGGGAAGAGGAAGAAGAAATTCATTCAATTTTGACATTTTTGAAAAACTCAGAAGTCACTGTGACCCATGATAGATTTGTGCACGAGTGTGTGTTGTCACTATATTTGATTTGTGGGGAGCATGGCAGTCTCCTCCATCCAGTTCGGGCACACATCCCCAGCTCCAGGCTTAAGGGAATAAGGCTCATGCTGCTAATTTTATTCCGTTCAGTGCTGCTCTGACCTGCATGGGTGTGGGCTGCTTACTATCTGCTCGGGTTACTAACATTTCCAGGATGAAACTACTATTCAGGCAATTGCTGTTCCTTTTTTTACTCTGTGTCCTAGTCTAGGCTCTCCCTCATTTATTCAAGACCAAATACTAAGCACTTATATGAACCAGGTACTCAGCTAGGTTGAGACTTAGAAGTGTACCAGATAATTGGCTAGGTTGTGACACAGAGATTTAAAACCTTGGTCTCTGCCCTCAAGGAATTCTTAGTCCACAGTGGGAAGCAGACAAGAGTCAGACAGTTACAATTCCCCATGGGAACGTGCAATGTTAATGGTCTCGACAGCCTGCCTTGGGAAGGCAGGCACCTAACCCGGATGGGGCAGGCAGGGAGGAGGTGCCAGAAAAGAATCCTGAATGGATGGAGACTGACAAAGTGAAGAAGGGCGTGGTGTTCGTGAAGCGACAGCAGCAAAGGGAGGGTTTGGAAAGGTAGGTGCAGGCTGGTTGAGGTGGGCCACAAGCATTTGGGGCCAATATAGCTGGATTTTAGACTTTATAACAGGAGGTTCTGGAACCAAAGTTTTGGGGGTTCAAATCCTGGCTCTGTCACTTACTAGCTGGGTGATTTTAAGCAAGTTGGTGCTCTTGACTATAAAACTGGAGATTGTAATAGTACTTACCTCATGGGATTGATATGATGAAATTCATTCTTTTACATAATACACAGAAAAATGCATAGCACATAGAAAGCATATAATAAACATTAGGTATTATTATTATTTTCCAAAAGGTGATACAAAAGGGATTAGGGCACTGACAAAGCAGAGGCACCAAAAAATTGTTAACTAAAAGAGAGAAATTTAAAAGAATAGATTTGGGCAGTTCAAAAGAACTGTCTCATCACTAGAAAAAGTTTGTAACTATGTGAGGTAAGAGATATTAGACTTATTGACTTGCTGTCATGATTATTTTGCAATATATACGAATATCAAATCAGTATGTTGTACACCTGAATTAAATATAATGTTATATGTCAATTAAAAACTCTGAATCATTATCTTGAGAAAAGCCAGAACTTTGCTGTACTTATGTAAGATAATTTTAAGGCTTACTGTTATTTACCTTTTGTCGTACTTTGGGGGATGGGAGGCCACCATAATCTTGTCATTGTTTTAGCCTCTAAGGGTCCCAGTGATACAAAGGAGACATGCTATGGAGATCTTCTCTCTTCTACTGGTTTCCCATTCACTGAGATCTGTTAGAAGCTGCTATTGTACACACTCGAGTTCCAGGCCAATGGTAATGGTCATGATCGTCTGACAAACCCAGCACCAACTAAGGCTACCTCAAAGCTGAAGGGGGACCATCTTGAAATTTAATTATTGTTAAAGCAGTTCTACTCTTTGACTGTGGAGATGGAGAGTGAAGGGTGGAGAATGGGGTTTTTGAAACTGTCTTATAAGTTTCTTTGAAATAGTTTGCAGCCTCTCGGCAGCAGCCTTCTAGCCCTCTGCTGTGAGAGCAGTGAGGCAGTCCTCCTTTTGTACAGTCCACATCCCCTGAAAACCAGGGGAACCAAAAATAAGCTCAGAAATGCTGATGATTCATCAAACTTTAAAACGTTTGTGTTTCAAAGGACACGATCAACACGGTGAAAGGCAACCCATGGAATGAAAGATTATATTTGCAAACCATAAATGTGATAAAGGGTTAATATGCAGAATATATAAAGAACTCTTACAACTCAATGATAAAAAACCAAGGACCCGGTTAAAAAAATGAGCAAAAGAGACATTTCTCCAAAGATATACAAATGGCAAATAAGCACACGAAAAGATGCTCAACATCATTAATCATTAGGAAAATCAAAACCACAATGAAACACCACCTCACACCCATTAGGATGGCTTCTATCAAAACAAAACAAAACAAAAACAAAATACCAAGTGTTGATAAAGATGGGGAGAAATTGGAACCCTGTGCACTGTTGGAATGTAGAATGGTTTTTTGCCGCTATGAAGAATAGCATGGTGATTCCTCAAAAAATTAAAAATAGAATTATCTTGTGAATCAGTAATTCTGCTTCTGGGTATTTATCCAAAAGAACTGGAAGCAAGAATTCAGATATTTGCACACCCACATTCATAGACTCATTATCCACAGTGGCCAAGAGATGGAAGAAAGCCAAGTGTCCATCTACAGATGAATGAATAAACAAAATGTGGTTTAAACATACAGTGGAACATTATTCAGCCTTAAAAAGGAAGGAAATTCTGACACATGCTATAGTATGGATGAACCTGGAAGACATTATGCTAAATGAAATAAGCCAGTCACAATGGGATAAATATTATATTATTTCACTTATATGAGGTCAGATTCATAGAGACTAAAAGTAGAATGGAGGTTATCCGGGGCTGGAGGAGGGAGGAATAGGTAATTACTGTTGAATGGGTACCTACTTTTAGTTTTCCTAGATGAAAAGAGTTCTGGAGACGGAGGGTGGTGATGGTTACACAACAATGCCGATGTACTCGACGCCACTGAACTGGGTGTTTAAAAATGGTTACATGTATTTTACCACAATTAAAAATAATAATTAAAAAATGTCAATAAAGCCTGGATTTTTTGCTTAACAAGATGGACCTCTGATTCTAGGGAAAATGGTTAGGAGAACTACAGAAGAAAAAAAGTCCTATAGTTAATAGAAAATTTTCACATCTTGGTTTGCTAGTAATGTTAAAGACTTAATTTTAATACTTAAATTTTATTTTAAAGCTCTTCTCAGAAAATTAATACATAAGAGAATAAGTTTTAGTTATGGCTTGGTCATGCTCTCAAAGACTGGCTGAGATAGTGTCTGCTAAATCACAAAGAACCTACAACTCTACCAATAATATAAGGGGATTATTTCCTAAAACAAATAAGATCAACATATATTGAAAATACAGAAATAAGAGAGACTGTGTAATGTGTTCGATTAGTCTATTGTATGTATGTGTGTTACTAAAACATTTTAACCTTGCAACTTTTGACTGGTGGCAGATGAGCCAAAGGTAATATGTGAGAGGATTTTATGAGACATCCACACTGGCTGTCTCCTTCTGCGTTAAAAGGTAGAGTAACAGAGCAAGCACGAGGCTGAATCTGAATTTGAGGTCACAGACTGTGTCAGGTGAAGCATCCGCCCAACCTTGGGTTCTGGGACAGGAAGAAGAGAGGAAATAATGCAAGAAGGGCTTTTCCTCCCTCTTTCCTGCAAGCCTGACCAGGAGGCCAGCTCTGACTGCTGGGGCGGGTCCTTCCTTTCAGAGCTTCCTCCACTTCTAAACTCACAGGTTCGCTTCATCTCCTTGGGGCTTTAATTTACTCATAAGTAAAATTGGAATGATAATGAAATACTATTGTGCAACAGTTCTATATAAACCATAAAAAGACATGTAAGTTTATTTATGTGGATACTGCTTCATTCCACAAAGAACTTGTGGTGGCTACGACTGGGGAATAGGAAGTAGAGCATTGGTCACACACTAACAGGTCCCGTTTCGGGTCAGCATGGTATTTTAATTTTTTTGTATTAGCCACCAACATCTAAAAATCAAGAGATTTCATATGAAAATCTCAATTTCAAGTTCTGTTAAAACACAGGAAAATCTGGCCACACTGGTTGATACCACATTCACTTGTTAATTCACTCACTCATCAAATGAAGATTGGGTGATAGTTCTGTGCCAGACACTTTTCTGGGTGCTGGGGAATATAGCAGAGGTAAGACAGACTATAATCAAGTAAACAGATAAATAAAATAATTACAGAAATTGATAAGTGCTATGAATAAAGCAGGGTTAGGGAGCAGACAATGACAATGTGATAAGAGGATGATGCTATTTTAGAAGAGTGGCCAGAGAAAAAACCTCTCTGCCACAGTCCATACCGCGCCCTATTACACCACTCACTTTAGTCATTTACTACTACCTGGCAACTGGAGGCATCTGAGACTGTGAGCCCTGCAATAAGATGATGGGAAATATAATCAAGAATTTAAATTAGGAATGGAGAAAATATAGTTCAGAACAGGATGACAAAGCCAGAGGAAATAAGACCAAGTATGGATGCCACAAGAGCCTTTACAATTGGTTATACTTGGTATCAGATTTAGCCTCGAGCTTCCTGACAACCAGAGCAAAAGGGAGATATGTCCAATGACATCATTCTCATTTTCAGAAAGGAAGAAATAAAGCCATTCCTTTCTAGGTACAAAGCTTCCTCAGAGTAGAAATTGACAATATCAGGCTTTATAAAGGGAAGTCAGAGTGATATAGTGATCAATATCCTCACCAACACACACACAGAAATACAGTATTTCCCATTGTTTTGGTTATTAATTCAAAACACCTTTATTGAGACACCAACAAGCACTTGCAGATACAAAAATACCTGGTTTTTTTCCCTCGTGTCTCTAGATAAGAGATGAGGGCATACCTCATCTAAACTAAACTCCGTGAAGATTGTTACGTGAGAGATCAAGATGATGCAATGCAGACCCCTTGCTCCTGCTGACCTCAATTCACAGCGTATTTAGAAGAATGAACAGATTTCCTGTCACTCAAACTATCTTCCTTCCATAAACCTATCTTCTTTATTGATTAGAAAGTAAAGAGTAGAATTAGCAGTTCTTTGTGACATTCTTGTGACAGCCACTCCTGTTAGTAAAGGGCAACTTCTGTGACCCTTGGACTTTTTGATTTAAGTAGATAAATCTCTTTCCCTTTCCTGGAATAGCCTGGTGGGGAAACCGCGATGGTTATGCACACTGACAGAACAGCCCACCTGAGGGGAGGAATTCTTTATTCACTCACCTCTATCCAAGAGGACTCTGGCACACTCCTGGGCTGGCGCCTGAAGGCCTGGAAATCAAGGCTGTCTTTAAAATGTTCCTAGGGATCTCTTTCATGGCTCCAGTGTCCAAAGCCTCATAAGAGTTCCTTTGCCAAAGGAGCCCAAAGAGTTCTTAATTTGTGTCAGCTCCATTGTATATCCCCAAGTACAGAATGTCTATGTTTTTAAATGTGTCTCCTGTCCCACTAGAAAACACAAAGGCAGAAATATAGTTAAGCCAAATTTTCTGTTCTTATTCTTTGGCCTGGATGTTGCCTGGCTAAACCCTTATCATCCAGATTATCTGATGGCTCCCTGGCAATTTTGTGGGCTCATTCTCCTGCAGTTGGCGAGAATCAAGGTGTTGTCTGAGGGCCAGAACTAAAGCCTCCCTCTCTTTTGAAAATGGAGAAGAGCAATTTGCCTTTGCTGGTTGTAATCTTTACCCAGACTTCCTCCACTCCATTACCACACCTCTCTGTTACTCTGACTAAATATCTCCTTTTAGCCAAACTCACAGAACTTGTTCTCTGGGTTTGCAACAATGACCTTCCAGAAACTCCCTGAGCTTACTCTGGCATAAGCCTCACAGTCTCCGCTTGGCCATTTGGCAATGCAGTCTTTCTGGTACTGGAGTAACCTACCCCACCTGAGACGTTATCCAAGTCACTTGACGTGGAATCCTGCTCAGTACTGGAATGGGCTAACCTGCGAGTTCCCCCAGGATTTGCTACAAGAGTCCCAGTTAGTGTTTTATTGTCTGACAAACGTCATGGTGTAAATTTCTTACCAAGGACTATAAACAAATTTATAGGCATATATGTGAACATGTGCATAAACAACTCAATATATATTGTTTTACCTTAAGTCACTCTTCATTCATTTTATCACTAAAGTGAAGTACAAAACACAGCAAGTTCAACATACCCATCAAGTTTTGTTTCTGAGTTATCATTAGTTAGCAAAGGTTATCATTACTAAAACTTTTAGAGTAAATGTTTGTTTTTTGTAGACTAATAAAAATCTGTCACCAACTGGTACTGAGTGGCTAGGAAACACACCTGGCAAGGTGCTCTGTGTTCAGCAGGTGCTCAATTCATGGACTAGTAAGAATCACAGTCACTTACTTAGTTCTTCTCATGTGCCAGACATGTCAAACTCTTTATGTGGCTTGGTTTATCTTGTCTAATTCTCATAACTATGAAAAGTACTATGGTTATTTCCATTTTCATGCGGAGAAACTGAGGTTTAAAGCAATTAAGTAACTTGCCCAAAGTCACCAAGCAGCAGGACCTGGGTTTGAAACCAGGTCTGTTACTTGCCAAAGCTCGTAACAGTAGGGAGAAGAAAAGGGAGGGGATGGGAGGGTCCTGGGCAGCCAGCTCTTCATGCTGCCTCAAGCTTGCTGAGCAATGCTCTCTATCCATACTGTGGTGCTTGTCTAATTAACGAACAAAGAACTATTTCAGAATTCATATTGATCACACTCCCTATCCATTCTGGTTGACACCTGATTGAATCATCGAGATCAGGTTTCTCAATCTCACCAACACTGGCACTTTGGGATAATTTTGGGTTGTGGGGACTTGTTTTGTGCATTAGAGGATATTTAGCAGCATCCTTGGCCTCTACTAGATGCCATAATACCCCTCAAATTGTGACGATCAAAAATGTCTCCAGACAATGCCAAATGTCCCATGGGGAGCAAAGCCACCCCATATGGAGATCACCACACTAGATACCAGAGGTAAAAGGATATTAAGTTTCCACAGAAGTGATGATGAATGTCGCCAGAGGGCAGGAGCTTCTGTGGGTAGGGCTGGAAGGTGTCTGAGAATTCTTCAAGTGGAGAAACCCCTCTCATGGTCCTAGCTTCATTTTGACCTCAAACTCAGTGAAAAAGGCCAATATGCTAACCAGCCTAAAAGAAGCCTCAGGCCCCACAGGCTTGCAGGTAGGTGGGGTAGGAGGTCCCTCCAAAAGGTTCCAAGGGCTATACTCGGCCTTCCCAGTGTCACCATCTGCCAGGATATTTGTGTATATCTGGGAAATGGTCCTTTCTTCCATAGCCATCTCTGCACCATTCATTTGACCTGAAGTATAAACAGTGAAATGGTGACCATTCCAGGGATGACTTTAGGGGTATGCAAGGTATGTGAGAAGTGCCCCAAGCTAGTGTTGGCCTCTCATGGCCCATCACAAAATGGCCAGTGGCCTTGAGAGCCCTTTGTCCCAAGGTCCCACATGAAGCCTCAAACAAAATCTTAACAACATCTCCAATGTTATATATGTGCTGAATCTTTGCATATGTTCGAAAGCACTAACTTGTTTAACATATATACTTAAAATATATCATAATTTTCATGTCTATTTTTGAATTTCTTTCATTTTTGATATCCCATCTTGACTGCTGGCATGGCCTGCTTTTATCATTATAAGGAAAAATAAGGTGCATGAGGAGTGTGATTTCCAGGGACTAGAAGACCCTGGGCTCCCAAATTGTTCCTGAAATGCTCAGATTAATGCTAAAAATTCCATAAAAGCTTCCTATGCAATGTCTTACATTCTAGGATAATTTTTTAAATAAAAAATATCCCTAGGAGAATGCACAGACCTCTCAACACTCAATCATGAGAAAATAGACAAGCCAGTTTAAGAAATGGTTAAAAGATTTGAACGGTCACTTTGCCAAAAGAAGATATACAGATAACAAGTAAACACATGGAAAAGATGATCAACATCATTAGTCATTAGAAAAAAAGCAAATTAAAACCAGAACAAGATACTATTGTATACATTTAAGAATCGCTAAATCTAAAAAGACTGACCATACCAAATGTGGTAAGGATATGTAAGAACCAGAACTGCTGGTAGGAAAATAAAAATAAAGTGGTACAACCATTTTGGAGAACACTTTGGTAGTTTCTTAAAAAGTTAAATGTACACCTGCTAAATGATTCAGCCATTGTACTTCTAAGTATGTACCCAAAAGAAATGAAAGCTTCTGTCCACATAAAGATCTGTACAGATATATTCATAGCAGCTGGAAACAACCCATATGCCTATCAATAGGTGAATGAATAGACAGACTGAGGTACATTTATACAATGGAATACTACTCAGCAATAAAAAAGGAAGGAACTGTTGATACACACAATATGAATGAATTTCAGACTTATGCTGGGTAAAAAAAGCCAGAGGAAAAAAGAATACATACTGTCTGGTTTCATTTATGTAGAATTCTAGAAATGCAAGTAATCTATAGTTATAGAATGCAGATCAGTTGTAGTCTGGGGATCTAATGGTGGAGCAAGGAGTGGGATGGGGATTACGAAGGAACGTAAGGAAATTTTTTGGGCTCATCACCTTGACCATGGTTATGATTTCATGGGCATATCTGGATACTAGACTCAATAGAATTATACACATTAAAGATGCACAATAGGATGGAACCCTGGGTCCTGTGAGGGGAACAGAGGCACAGTCATTAACTAGGTCCACCTGGGTGATTTCTCCATTTGTCTCTCCTCAGCTGAGCACAGAAGTTGTAGCCATCATTCTCCAGTACTGCCTGGATAGTGTTACTAGAGGGAAGTGTGAGAAACTCATAAAAAATGCAGCAGCTTAAGCGGGGAAGAGGGAGTGAAAGCCCTATTGTGGCACCTTCTCATACTACCTGAAGGGTACCCTTTATCTGGGTGAATCCTCTTGGGGCCAGAAGAGAGTAGATCAAAATACACTGGATATATTTGCATGGCTAAAAGTCCCTCTAAGAGAGTAAAGGGTGCCTCCTCCCCAGAACGAAGAAAGTGGCGGAGCAGCTTGGATTCCCTCCAGCATATTCAGGCCAAAAAAACTGTGCAGTGTCCCAGTGTTCACTGGGGAAATCAAACACACACACACACACACACACACACACACACACACACACACACACACACACACACAAACACTCACAGCACCAGAGCGAGCAGCCTCCCAGACTGGGGGCTGCAGGTGCAAGCTCCAATTAGAGCAGCCGGCCTTCCAATACCTTTTCATCCTGGACAACAAGAACAACGGCTGGGCCTCGGCCCCCGGCAGGGATTGAGGAAGTCCCCGGAAGGACTGCCGACCAGACTGGGGGAAACAAAGACTGTCCAGAGAAAAGCAGCTCCTGTGAGTCGAACCTGAAACTCTAGCTTCATTTTTCCAAACCCCTTGTGAGAATTAGCCAATGCACATTTTTGTGGAAAATCAGTCACTGGCCACAAGGAAACAAACAGCCTTCCAAGGCCCGCCACTTCCTTATAAATTATCGTGCAGAGTTTTCTTTTGCAAAACAGTGAGGTGCAGTATTTCTACACTGGCATAATGGTGTCAGTTGTTTCCACCATTGATAACAGCTCCCCCTAAACTGATGTTTTTTTCAGAGTTTTGGATGCAGGGAGATCCCTCTTTAACTGGTGGTTCTTTATCATTAATATATCAAGGCTTAAAACAAAAGCACTTGTGACTGTTTTTAGCAAAGAGGCATGTGTGACATTCTAGCCAGTGCTCTATCCTCAGCAGAAAAACACTAAGACCACATACTCATTTTCTCTGCTCCTCATCCTACTCTCTCCCTCCTCATGTGTCTTTCATTGACTTTTTAAAGAGAAGGTAGGAAGGTTGAGAAGCTCATTCCACAGACAAGGAAGCGCTCCAGAAAAAAAAAGACTTCTCTGCAGGCTCGTCCTCCTGTGGGCTCTCTGGGCTACTTTGCCACACCATCCCCTCTGTTAGGGGTTGCTTCCTCGACTTCCTGACAATCTTTCTAGTTTTTAATAATGAAATCTCCAAAACAATGCCAACAAAAGAATGTTAAAAACCTATATTTCCACCACCACTGTCATACTATTTTTTTGTGATTCTCTCCAGATCTCATCATCGGCCATGCTTTTCGGTCTACCGAGTGTGTGTGCGAGCATGTGTGTGCATGCCTGCGTGCATGTGTGTGCGTGTGTGTGTATGGGTTTGTTGTATCTCTAATTATTCTTCTGACTTGGCTGGTAAATTACAACAGAAGATATAGTCCTTTTGACACTTTCACATCCGAAAACAGTCAGTTCTCTTTAGGGAATACTAAGTGTTCCTGGGGAGATACACAGTTAGTTTCCTGTGAGCCTCTGGTTACAACAGTCTCATTAATTGATCAGTTCATAATCTTGTGTGTTTCTGTTTACAGACACATTATTTAAAATACAGTATTGGGACGTGGTTCCATAGTGTAGCGGTTAGCACGTCTACTACACGCGGAAGGTCCTGGGTTCGCGCCCCAGTGGAGCCACGGGCCATGGTCTATGGCCATGCCACCCTGAACTAGCCTGATGTCTGATCTCAGAAGCTAAGCAGGATCGGGCCTGGTTAGTACTTGGATGGAACACCACTTAGGAAGACCAGGTGCTATAGGCATAAATAATAACAATAATAAAAATAAATAAATAAATAAATAAATAAATAAAATATATTATTGATTCATTAACATTGAACTGCCAGCACTATGACCTGTGCCTGAAAGAAGATAATCTAACACATCTATATTCTCTGTAAGGCATGTCAAGCCCTCTTGTGCTTAAGGACACCAGACGGCACTTCAGAAATACATTTGGGAGCCAATTTTTTAATTGACATACAATTTTATATTAATTTCAAGTGCACAACATAATAATTCGATACTTGTTTATATTACAAATGACCACCACAATAAATCTAGTGAACATCCCTGATCATATATGGTTATAAAAAAATTTTTTTCTTATGCTGAGAATGTTAATATCTACCCTCTTAGCTACTGTCAAATATGCATGACAGTTATTAACTATAGTCACCATGCTGTATTGGGGCCTATTTTAAACAGTGAAAATTGAGTCTCCAAATTTCAAGCAACGTAAAGCACAAAAATGCAAAAAAAAGAAAAAATGTGACACTAAATAGACCATGCAAAGAACACTTTTTTACAGTGTGAAAACTGAAACAAGAAGACAGAGCATCATCTGGGAATCTGCAGTCAGGCGACTCAAATTTTTCGCTGCCCTGCACATATTCGTGAATAACTGTGAAAGTGCTCTGAGTATTGATTTGAGAGTTACAAATAAATTTTAGTAATTAGGCAAACTTGCAAATATGGAGACCGTGAATAATGAGGATCAACTCTATCTATATTGTATCGATGCAGTATGTTGTAAAGACAGGAGTGGGTAGCCATTCATATTTCCTTTGAAAATAGTTCGTTGTTTCTTGCTAAAAATGCTACTATGATGGCTGCCACCTATTATGATAAATCATTTCCTTCTAACGTGGTGATTTTAGGAATAGCTGGTGAGAGCCTTATTTCTTGCTTCCAAGATCATCTCCATAATTGCTAGGTCTGGTTGAGTTGAGTCCATTTGGGTTAGAGTCAAAAAGTCTGTGTTAAATGGTGCTTCTGGCTTCAGACTCTATCAGCGACCTGACCTTCAACAAGGCAGACATTTTCTCATCTGGAAGAGGGAAAGTCCATAGTTCATCAATTCTAAGACGCTTATTCTTTCACATCTTACTTAACATATCTGAAATTGTTTTTTGTTTTGTTTTCCAATTGATGATGTGTCATGATTTAATTGTCAGCGTTCTGTTTTCTTCCTGGATGGTACATAAAGTAAGGTGCATATTTTACCTTTTGGCATCTTAGAAGTGATGAAATACAGCACTGACGATACCTACCTCATGGCACTTGAGGATCAAGCAGTGCTACAACTTCACAGGGTTGTCGCGAAAAAGTAAATAACATGTGAAAGGGTAGGTATGATGCAAAGTACTTGCAGATGAAGGAATTATTATCACGACTTGGGAAAATTTTCTTGCTCCTGGAATAGATCAATTCTTTACTTTTGTTCTTCAAGAAATTTAATAAAATTTGCGTCATCAGCCCCTACCACTCTGATTATATTTTTCATGTAATGGTTGGTATAAACAGATTAGTTTAGTGGGTCTCAAAAGATTTTTTGGTCACTGGAAATAGGGTCTGAAAAGAGTTTGAGAACTCCTTTGAGGAAAGTGAAACACAAGTTTCTTGGGAGCCAGAGCAGTCCTTTCTCTGTGCCCGTGGTATTGCAACGGTGTGGTTGCATCTGATCCTATGATTGGGGTTCTCTTTTTTGCATTATGAGATTTTTTTTTGCCTACACAAATTGGATTTCCTCTCAAAAAACTGCTTTTGCTTATCACCTCAGTTGATCTTTTCTGGGGAAAGAGGGAGGTTACCTAGATTCTTTATACCACAGAAAGCTTATAACATCTTCACTCCATATAGATGCTTTAAAAACTACAATCCTTAATTATGTTTTCTTGTATAAATTTGTTTGCTTCTTGATAAAAAGCATTTGTTTGCTCCTTAATGTAAAGAGGCAATATAAATGCAAGAAATTTCTCTGGAGTCTAAATATGGACATACGATGGGATCAGCTAATTGGATGTGTAGGGCTGAATACGTGCTGAGGGTTTGCTCCCTGGTAGCAAAATATGCAGGCTGCTTTATCTGCTGTCCTATTGTCAAATTGCTATCAAAGTAAATGAATAAAGGGAAAGTGGCAGAAACCAGGATTCATCAGGCTCCTTTTTTGTGCCATTTTGTGAAGTGCTTGTGTAAAACTGTTTCAACACACTTATATATGGGTATTATCATTTCCATTTTACTGTTATCAAAACCCGACACTAGAAAGTGAAATGATTAGTTTAAGTTCACAGGAGTAATAAATAGAATCACCTTAACACCCAAGTCCTGTCTCAAAGCCCTACTCTAAGAGGCAAAAAAGGGCTAACCAGTGTCTCAGAGGTGCTATTACAATTCCCTTGCCATCCGCTTTTCTTCTCTGAGGGGAATTTCAAACCTAGTTACTTTATTCACATTGTTATCTTATAGCAGCAATATGCATAAGCAGGTACTTGCTGAATTTTTTGAGACAAGGAAGTTTTGTTTTTCCTCAAGCCAGGCAACGATATAGCCTTCACTCCACTATGCCTCTTCTCTTAAAAATAAAAAAAAAAAAAAAAAAGGTGGAGGGAAGGAAAGGAAAGAAAAAGTAATAGATGTGTGTTCTTAATGAGATTCTTCTCTGATTTCTGTTCTGAGTAGCAAGTATTGTCCTCAGGAGTTACTACTTTTGGAGTGCTGACCAACAAAGATTAGTATCCCCTTTTCTTAAATGTAGTGCTGGAACACAGAGATTTTAATTGACCCATCCGATGTCACATGTGAATTAGCAATGGAGCCAGGAGTGAGGCCCAATACTCTAATTCCCCTTCATTGGCCAAATCAGCCTACACTGCCTTTTATGTACACTTGGTAAATATTTACAGCTTTAAATATCTTCCCAGCTGCAGTTAGGACAAGAAGTACTTTCTTGTACATGTATATCTGCATATACATATAAAACAGATGTGAGAAACATAAACTTGAAATAAATGGACACAATACCCCTGATTATAAAAGTACTAGATTAAAACCTAAGAGACCCAAAAGTTGATCCTACCTTGTCCTTTTCTATCTCAGTTGTCCTTTAATGTTCTGGGCAGAGAGCATAACCCCTGACTGAATGATCTATAGTCTGTGGCCACTTAGAAGTGCACTGATGAAAAAGGATGAGGAAAATGTCCACTGTGTGGCAACTTTCTCAAGCTCATGATACTTTGGAACATCCTATGTTGAAAAAAGTAGTAGAAGCCCATTATAAGATGGCTGGTTTTTAATGCATTGAATAGAATATCGATCAAATCATGCCGCTACTTCCTAATAGATATGTTTTCTATTAAATCATATATAACTTACACCAAGATATTCATTCTATTTCTCTTTATAATAATATTTAAATAATTATAATATATCAACACTGAATGCATTTGTTTTATTCTTAATATGAGATACTTGAGGAAGGAGAATATCTAAATGAAAAGATAAATGGCAGGCCTCATTCTAACTGCTTGTTTTCCAAAAGGCGGAAGGTGCCACCTTTCTCCCTCCTATTTCAAAATGCTGGGGAAGGATTCTAACTGACTTGATGAATCGACTGCCCCTTGGACCAATACTTGTTATCAGAGAGAAATGGACTATGGTCAGCCAAGGCTGGGTCATATGCTCACCCTTCCTGTGGGGTATAAAGATGAGCAGTTTGAGCAATGACACCCATGATCACAGCCCTACCAGGACCAGGGAGTGGTGAATGAGCTCCCCAGAGGAAAGGGAGTGCCAATGCCAGAAGAAGGGTAGAAAAATGAGCTAGGCAGGCAAAAGAGTAATAATTAGATTAGCTTGTTCCACTGGGCTTATGATAATAATTATTATAAAAATCCAGTTGGTATTGGGTGCCCAGATTTCCCACCATCTTCAATGTAGAATGTTTACTATGACAGACATGACTTTTAGTACTTCATAACCTAGTGAGCTGATTTGCAATTAGTGTTATTAACAAGAATATTAGTAACAAAATACATTGCTCTCAATTGGTTTCTGCACAGAGTTCCAGAGCTTCCCAAATAATATTTTGTGAATTCTAGGAGGTCTCTTGTGAAGTAGCTGGCACATATTTTGCTATAAAGCCTTTCTAGTGAAGGAGAAACTAGGCTCTAAAGAGGTTACACAATCTCCCCAAGTTCCACAACCAGCTTGTGGCCAAGCCAGTAAAGCCTTGTCTTACGTCCTGACTGTGGGGATCAGCTCCCTTCTGCTTCACCATTTGGCCCAGATGAGAAAGATTGATGTTAATGAGGATTCCTATGTCAAGCACTAGTGTGATTGGTTTTTAATGGTTTTTATTTTCATCTTACAAGGAAAATAGTATATCCTTCCCTGGCTAAACACTATTTCAGGAAAAGCCACAAACTAGCCCTCTGAGTCCTATTTACAAAACTGAACCCAACATAACTCTGTTGAGTTGGCAAAAACTGATAACCTCACTCCAGCTTCCTTGGCCATGGCCCACAGAACAAGGGTCTGTATTTCTGGATATGGCTGTGCATTCTTAGTTTATCATAGATGGGAGAAGTGAAACGCTCTATAAAAAAAATGAGGTGCAGAAACCCTTGGAAAGGAGATAATAAAAGGAAAATGTAAAAGAGAAGAAGGAAGAAGAGAATGTAAAGAGACTAAGAAAATCATAGTGCACGGTGGACCAAAGAGAATAGTGAAGAACCAAGTTTAGAAGGAGGTGGTGTGAAAGTTCCTGGAGGCCAGGGAAGCTAGCAGTACTGAATCTCTACTGTGTGCCATGGACTTACACATCTATTCTCTGGTTGCATTCAATGTCATCATCATGACATCCTTGCAAGGGGATGC